>NC_082342.1:9561666-9864696 GCF_027477595.1 Haemorhous mexicanus | reverse complement strand
TGCTGTGTCACAAGACTTTTTAGATCACAATTTACTTTCCTATGTATAAGCTTTTTTGTAAATCAATATGAATTGCTTGCATATGCATGTGATATAAATAAAACCTAACTGGATGTTCTAAGCCAAAGAAATAAATCAGAAATTTATTCTATTGCATGTTGTATTCTTGGTGCAGTTGTCTTGGAGAGCTATAAATAGATATTGCTTATTACTTTCACTTGCATTTATTTTTTCTTTAAATGGCAAATGCAACTATTGTTAACAGGCCTTAAAATTGCTTGGAGGGTATTTACTTAAATCATTTTTAGGAGAATTATGAATGTCCTTCCTAAAATATTTGTTAATAGTGTCTGTTGGGACAAGTAGATTAATTGTCATTAAAAATGACTATTTTTTTTTCCATGTCTTACAGAAAGAAATTTTATAGAGGGTTTGTAAGTACTTTTCCAAGTGCTTATACTGTGAGTATTTTTAGTGAAAAAGACATATCCAAGAGGGAGGGTGGAAAAGAAATACAAATCAGAGTAGCAGTTTTAAAAACTGACAAAGTAAAACAAACATGATAGAAAAATAAATACTGTCTTACAGACCTTCTTTTACTTCTTTCCAAATACATAAAAAATCAGCAAAAATACTGCTATAGTTTCAGTAACAGCTTTAAAAGTTTGTCTTTCTGGTTTTGTTTTACTTTTCCGGTAATGGAAGAGCTTTTGCTTTGTAAGGATTTTTGGAAGCTTTACTCACTGCCAGTAAATATGGCAAAAATAAGATAGATCAGTGCCCTAAAGTGTTTGAGTGTTCAGGGAATACATACCTAATGTTATGTAGATGTCACTGGCTCTTGTTCCTCTTCCTGCTCATGGTGGAGAATTGATGCCTGTGCTTCAGAATCCTTCCCTTGATAAAATGAGGTGGACAGTGATGATAGACCTGGCTGTGTGGCACTGGGGCTGTCTCTTTGATAAACCAAATACTCAGAATTTTAGAGAAATATTGTTAAAACATGGCGTTCCTGACACTTGTCACTTCTTGCCCACACTGGTGAGACACTTTGGAGGTGAGATGACAATTCAGGAGATTGAGACTTAGTGAGATTCCTTTATTATATAATAATAAATTGATTGTATGAAAGTGTTGGTTTTATATATATGTTGTTATATAAAATTATTAATAAAATTAGTAAATGGAGAGCATTACAGTAGCTGAATTTTTTGCTTAAGAGTTTTAACTTTTGTTTGTATAAAGAGATTCACAGTATACCTTACAATCTATATTTATGTTTATTTTTAATCTTCCCAGTGGTGGGAGCAATCGAATTAGCCTTGCTGTAGAAACTGGAGAATACCTCCAAGCTACACAGTGTGAAGGATTAATGAAACAAAGTTAAGTTTCATCTCAGCCTAGGTAGAGCTAGGTATGTAAAGCTTCTCCTTTCAAGGAAAGAAGTTTTTTATTTCTTTATTTATTTATCTCCAACACCGATTCTACAGTATAGGTTACAATTTCATGTTTAGAGATCCAAGTGAAAGCAGAGACTAAAAAAAATAATCTCTTCAGGCAAAAAATAGATTTGAAAATCCCTTCAAAAAATTCTGAGTTATTTTATGCCTGCAAATAACAGTCCTTGTATTTTGTTAAAAACTTACAGTGAATGGAATGGAGTTTGTGTTATAAATCATAACTGCAGTTCTGAGAGCTATTACATAACTAATGCAAATAATATTTTGGACCATAGATAAGCTAGTCACTTGAACAAAAGAAAATTAAAATTCCCTGAATATTTATCTGGCTTTATATTGAAAATATGAGGGTGTAGGTCTTTACAGTTGTAGCAAAACTGGGCTCATGTCTAGGCACACAGTTATAGCCTGTTCACTAGCTGGACATTCATGTAATGTTAAAATACAAAGTGCTAAAAGAAGGATCACTCTTGTATCTCAAAACTAGCACTTAAAACAACAAATAAAAGGAATTAAATCTTTGCTCTGCCTTCATTGAGAGGCCTCTGAAAATAGAGATATAGGTAACTACTTGGTGTCTTAACTCTATTGGTGTCTTAACTCTATACTCCATTAATTGCTGGTCCCCAGATATAAGATATTGGTAATTCTAATTAAGTTGGTTTATGAGGCCCTATATTTTGATGCTCTACCTTGGATTTCATTGGCCAGTACTCCTCTAGCCATACCTTGTCACATTCACTTGTGTGTCACATTTCATTTGTACCAAGATTAGTAGGCAATGATCTGTACCAGCTCTTGTGTGGTGTGAGGATGTCATACATGAAGGAGGCAATTGTCCACTCCTGCAGTGGAGGGAGTTCACAGTGGCTGTGTGACACAGGATGTGCCAGACTGTCTCTTTTTGCCAGTCTTTATTACTAGATCTTGGTGAAAACCTTGAGGAATACTCTGGAGTCTAAACTGACAGAACAGTGTGATGTTCCTGCACAGGGTTTGCCTGACTGTTGAATAACACACTGGTAGGGTTGAAACAGCAGGAATTCCAGGTTTATAAATTTGGGTGGATTTATTAACCTTTATATTACAGACAGCTCTTTTCTGTGGGAATATTCTTTTGAGGAATTGTTTCTTTCATTCACTAGTCTATGTTCCTTCATTTACTATTTCATTCTATTGTGTTTGTGTGCGTTTCAAAATGCTTTTCAATTCCAGCAGCTCTTGGGTGACTGGGAATCTGATGTCACTTAGTATTAATTGTAAGCTAGGAGTGATCTCCTAATTTGAGGAATTCCAATTGTTGTCATGCCTCCTATTGATTAGGTTTTGTTATTTTAGGGCAATTGGCCATCTTTTCAAACCATAACAGGACTGTTGAAAATGACTGAAAAAATGACACTAGCCTTTTTAGTTTGTATACAACATAGAAGGCATAGACTTGTGAGGGTAAAAATATAGTCTGAAATATCTGACTTTAAAAATGAAGGAGATTTATATTTAGTGTAAATAAGAGGTATGGGTGGATAGTTGGAACAAGTGGTGGCCTTTCACCTTTAAGGCAACAGCTTAAATTAATCCTTAGATCCTAAGTTAATTGAGATAAATGGTTTTAGCTTTGTCCCTGGTGTAAAGTAGTCCATACTACAAAATTGCTGTACATCTGTTTGTGCAATCTTGGCATAATTGGCATTCTCTTAGGACTGAGTTGTCATTGAGAGTGGACTATTTCTTATTGCTTAGGAAGGTGTTCCCTGTAGGTCAGGGTAAATGTCGTTGTTGGGTCTGTGTAGGAAATCTGCTCCTGCCTCTCTTAATAATCCCTAGCTGACAGAATTGTCAGAAATGTTTTAAGTGCTATAGCTGCTCTTTTAAATAAAGTTAAAAAAATACCTTTTGATATAAAGAAATTAAATCAGTAGGAGACTGGACCTTATTTTCTTACATCTGATAGGAATCCAGATGCTCAGAGATGTTAAAATTGCTGAACTTACCATTTGCTCATGATAGATAGCCTTCAATGATGGTCTTGAACTTTATGAAAGAAAGATAAATTAATGTAGAATATATTATTATTTACTTAGGCCTAGGTTGAACTTCAGTGAAGGAAAGCATATGGCTTTCCTTCCCCATTTTCCTTGGAGGTCTGGTAGGAATGGCAATTCATCCTCTTTTCTATTATTAGTGAGGCCCTGGCACAGGTTATCTAGAGGAGCTATGGGTGCCCCATCCCTGGAACTGTCCAAGGTCAGGCTGGATGGGGCTCTGAGCAACCTGGACTAGTGGAAGGTTTCCCTGTCCATGCCAAGAGGAATGAAACATGATGGTGTTTAAGGTTCCTTCAAATCCAAACCATTTTATCAATTAATTATGTGTAGATTTGGCATTCAGGGACATGGTAAAAAAATGTAGTTGACTTTACAGTGTTGTTTTTTGTTATTGGACTCGATGTAAAAAGTATTTTTCAATTCAAATGATTCTGTGATTCCTCCTCCAAGGGAAAAGCAATTTATGTCATACTGCTCTTGGCTGAGGAGTCTTTGTTGTTTTCTTGCTCTTACTCTGATATCTTCTGGGCTGAACCTCTCGAGCTACAGGAGTCCTGTACCTCACTCTCTTAGCTGTCAGATGTTCTGGAGGAGTGAAGGATCAAATGCACAGCTTTACTCAGTGCCTCCTTTTTAACCCCAGGTGAGATGGGAGGTGTTGGGAGGCAGTGAAGGAAGCTGCATCCACATTTTGACCAATGTTCTGTGTGGTGTTATCCAAGGCAGTGTTCCAGGTGTCAGTATCCTAAGTGTTGTCTTGGTATACTTGGAGGCCATGTTTTCCCAAAATCTTTAGATTTAGATGAGAAAAGGATGCAAAATATATTTATGTAGTACAGGAATTGGGGAAAAACTTCCAGAATGACAATGGGTATGCACTAAATTCTGCTTGTTGCGTTGTGTTTCCAGGAAGAGAAGCAACTTCAAAATGGAATGTTGTCAAACTGCATATACTTATTTACATCTCTGAGCTAGTGAGGAAACAATTTTCTAAAAGTAAGGGAAGATTAGAGCATTTTTCTAGTGCAGATTTGCTTATGATCCTGTTTAAAAGTAGAACACAAATCTCTTTTTTTTTGTTTTGTATATTAAAAAGAAAAAAGGATTTTGAAAAAAATATTTGCAAAACACTTCTAGCTTGTCAGATGTCATTTTATATGAGGAATTTGAAAATTACACGGGATAGTACTATTTGGTTATTGTTTATAAAATATCGAGATGTACAATTGTAAAGGAAACCGAGAAACTGCCTCAAATGTGTCCATAGCAGGATTATGTACAAGAAGTTAGAATAGATGTCTTAAATCAGTAAAGTTTGGGGTACATATTTGGTCAAATATAACACATATTTCAAAGTGTGCACCTTTTGTTTCAAAAACTGGTGTCTGGGTGAACAGGAGGGGAGGGGAGGGGAGTGGGAAGAAAAAAGAAAACAAAACACTTTTCTCCAGTTACCAAAATCCCCCCCAAAACATGGAATGAACTGTTTCATCATAATATTCATGCTGCTTAGTGACTTTGATTTCTAAGGATAGGAGATGGATAGAAATTTGTGGTAAAATTCCTTAGGTGTGCAGTTTTAATGAAGCAGGCATCTCACTTAGTCTTTTGCTGTATCATGTGTGGAACTTACTGGCAGGAATGGGAGATGGAGAGATGTGAGCTGTTCTAAGCCTTAAGTAGCTGAAAGGGATTAACCCTACACAGGATTTCCTAATGAAGACATCACACTTAGACACGCAGAAGAAAAGGAAAGTGAATTGTTGATCCAGAAATTATTCTATCTAGTTGTCCTAAATGCTTTTCCCCCCTTTAATTTTACTAATAAATTTAGTTTATTCTATAAATGTAATTGGATCTCACTCTCCTGTGGTGTATCTGTGCTTTTGTAGTAGTTTCACAGTAGCTGGCAGACAGTAAGGTACAGCCTATGGACACAGACACATGGCAATCAAACTGTAGGCTGTGATGGCAACCTGTGCAGTTTTTGTTCTTCTAATACTTCATTTTCATATGCTTAGGACTAGATCCCACTACTTGAGCCAGTATATAATTTATTTTGAAAGGCAGGTGCAGGTTATTTTACTCTTCTCTGGGATTAGTTTGCAGGAAAAAAAAAATTCCCCTTTTTTGCTTCTATTCTGTAAACAACCCATTAGCTTGGTAGATGGAGGCCAGGTGAGCATGATCAAGGTTTAAAAAGGGAACAAGAAATCAAAGCCCAAGCAGGAGCAAGAAGATTCTTCACTGAAATGTAGAAAGGTGGTTTTCATGGTCAGTCTGTCTTTGAGTGCTGAGTTTTGTCATTATTATTTGGGAAGGGCAGGAGCTGCACATGGGTGGGTGCAGCTTCATTAAATTATGGGGTTTTTCTTGAGGATTTGTGATCTTGTCAGAACACACTGAATTTGTAGGCTGAGATTAGGCAGGTATCAAAAGTTAAGAAATGTGCCTGTTTGCCTCTGATTCCTTCCCTTGCCCTTTTACTATATCAGCTGCAGGGTCTGTTCTGGGACAGCCCTGGTAGAGCTCTATTTCACATGCTTGGCTAATATAGCATGAGGTAACTTTTTGTGCTCTTCAAAATACACTGGTTTTGTTACTTGTTTTGATATGTTTATGCACATGCAAGTATATAATTGTAATTATTAATGAGTTGTTGTGATATATGTGTTCTCTTTTACTTGTAGGAAAAGATAAAAATGTTGCTTATAACAAGGAATTCTCTTTTAAGGAGATTCAGTATAAAAATGGGGAGTCATTTAAGAAGCAGTTTTTAAATAAGGAAGGATAAAGCTATTGCTCTGGGAAACCAGAGTATGATCTGTAAAGCTGTGTAAGCTATTAAGAGCGTGGCATTCAGAAAGAAATTTATTCAAGTTTTGCAGTATGTTAAATGACTTTGGTCTTTCTGTGGTTATGCACTCTCCTGTATACATTGCATGTAATTTATTTTATGGATTATTACTATAGATCTTGTGTTTTGTAGATTATTGTTATTATTTCAACTTAATTTATAGTAATGGTTGAGATTTTTTTTTTTCAAATTCATTAGTGTGTGGCTTGGGTTACAACATAGAAGACCCTTGTTTTTTGTCTCATTGTAGATAAACAATGCATTTTGGAAAATAAAAACAAGGGGACAAGCACTTTGAGTCTTCCCAGCTTCTAAGTGTTTGTGTCTTATTGACTTCCTGAGGTGCTGTTTTTGTGGTTAACTTTTGTGAATGTAGCCAGTTGTTTGGGTTTGTTTTTTTTTTTTTTTTAACCCAATTCCTACTTGTTCTTTGCTTTTTGAGGTTTTTGTGATTAGAGATAACAGAAGTGTTCCAGCAAACCATTTCCTGTATTATGAGCTGATATCTGTTCCTACATCAGTTCTTTTGCCCAGTGTCATTAAAGAATACTGACAGAATTTAAAGAATTACTAGAGGCGTGGGTTTTTTCCTTGCTGCAGTCAAATGAAGTAATATTAACTAACAAACATAAGCAGGGCACCAAAATGGTTTTAAAGTGCAGCCAGTTCTGAAGTTTATTGCACCACCATAGTGATTTTCTCTAAAAGTCAGTGATACAATCATGTGAGGTTGTTGCGTTTTATATTGATGTTAACCTTTAGCATAGCTGATAAACTGACTTTCTACTGGCAGGCATCATTAATAGGAGGCTCTGTGCTGTCCTGAATAATTTTCCTCACAATTAGCAGCATTGATCTTATAGGTGCAGCAGCAGCTGAAGTTCCTTGAGGCAATTGGGGAGGGAAAGTGGTTGAAACTCACCCTGAGCCAAGTCAGTTGTTCCCACTTACCATTACAGCAATTACATTTTTCTAGTCCTGCTGTGTTGATTCTTAAAAGCAGTTTATCCCTCATGCTTAGATATATCCACATGCTTTCAAGGTAAGAAGTGAAGAGCAAGGTTCATCAAGCTGTTCTGGGTAATATCATCTCTACTTGGTAGGCCATTCTGGATATAATCTGTAAATTACTTTTGGACAGAGACCCAGTGTCCTGATATCTCAAATATTGTGAAAGCTGTGGGTTTTTTGTTGGGGGGCAGGGGGAGAAGGGGTGAAATAATTTCTAGGTGAAAAGCTGCCTTTATGCAATTTCAAATTAATATTGATTAGTACTAATGGAGTGGGCTCTGGGAGAGGCTTTACATACCTCTTGTGCCTACTAATAAGGTCTCATCTCAGATGCACAAAATCTCTTAAGGAAGTGAGAAATTTTTATCAAAGTTAGAAAAATCACTCTGAGGTTTTTGAGTGAGAATAACTCACCAACTGGACAAGCTTCAAAGCAAAAGCTTGATACTGATGTGGGGAAATAGCCTGGAGCTGCAGAGCTGCTGAGGAGCACAGATGGGCAGTGGGGGGAGAGAGTGCTGTGTGAGACCACCCTGTGTTAAATGCAAGTTGTGATATGACTCTTTATGTGAACCTTTCTTCATTACCTTTGTTATCTAGGGTAAGAATTGGTGATGATTCATTTAGACAAAAATCCAATCTTGAGTTTTGGTGAAAAACCAAAAAAGCATCCTACCTAAAATGCATTTCAACTTGTATCCACTCTTCTGTTGGCTGTAACATTCTCTCAAATTATTCATTTCATTTTACTATTAAGGGTTTAAACAGTTGGGCAGTGCTGGTCTTAAACTTCTATTGGGTGAGGTTTAAAACATCATGGAAGCTTTAAAAGAAGGGATGAAAGCGGACTACAAAGTACACAGATGGGTTACAGCTACTGAGTGCCTTGAGACTGATAGGGCTTGCACTCTGCTGTGAAGAGGAGTGCTAGAGGAAGCGCTGTTTAGGACAGCAGTTTTTCAGTGCTTAGAGGCTGCCGGGCTTTATTTGTCTTTGAGGGGGCATCTCACATGGCAGCAGCTTCTATTTGTTGCTTTTTAGTCAACTTGTTTAATATTAGGAATGCTTGAAACATAATTAGATGGCTTTTGTTTTTTTTTTTTGGTTGGTTTGTTTGAGAAATAGAGTGCAGGCAGTAAAACAACATTTCACTGTTTTGATAAAGGTGACAGGGACACATACGTGCAGTCCTGTAAGCAAAAATATGTTACAGAGTCCCTGTGAGTCCTTCAATATGGAAAGTTCTGTTAATCTTTCTAGTGCCCCCTGCAATCTGAGGTGGTGTGTTTGGAGGCAGTGCACTTGTGTTTGCAACATATAGCACAGTCTTAACTTGTCTGAAGTTTGGTCTTCACTGACAACGTGTGGAAAGCTTCTCAGATTGGTTTAGATTTTCACCAAAATACAATGAAAACTGCTACTGCTTAGTAATCCATTCGTGTTGAAATCAGTTGTGAAACTGATAAATTTATTCAAGTATAAGAAAAGAGCAATTATTTCCAGAGTAACTGTTCCAGTTATTAAAATAACTGTTGACACTGTCAGCATTTTGCTTATTCTGTGTGATAAAAATTGGGGCATTATCCCTCTAGGTTGGGGGGAATATAACATGCAGAATCCTGATTGAATGCTAGGTTTATTTCTTTGGTGTAAACCCTGCTCTGAAACATCATATACCTTAATTTCTCAATTAGTTTACATCTACTGCATCAATATTCTCAATATTCTTCTAGATTTATCTTGTTGTTTTTCTCTTGGCATTTTAGGAAAAAAACCTCTTGCTTATCCAGCAATGAATTTTTGTGTTACTCTCTATATGTGCATATATCATGTAAAACAATAGTGAATAGGTATAGTTGTTAAATGGGCTTTTTGCATCTCCAAAGATGTAAATTGGTTAAGATATTATAGTATTAAAAGCTAGTACTCTGGAAATTTCCATGTGATGCATGTAAAATTAGTTTGAAACTATGAAACAGTTCTGTTTTATGACTAAAATAAAATTAGAGAAATCAGCTTGACAAACCAAAATTGCCCCTGAATGACTCTAGAAACCTGTAGGTCCCATACATTTTGGGAGGGCAGAGGGTAAAACTCAGAGCAGATCAAGAAGTTGCTCGGTGGTGTAGGAGGAGGACAGTGACATTGGTCACACACTGTTGTAACCTGTCTGTGCATGCAAGGCAGAGGTTAGCAAGACACCTTGGTAAGCTGACAATGCTCTTTGTTCCATGGGATTTCCATCAGTGGCTTTCAAAATACTTCACAAAGGTGTTGCCACATCTGCATTTTATAAGTAGAAAAATTAGTGAAGTGCCTCCAGGTACCATAATGATGGTAGAGTCTGGACATGAACTCATATCTTGTTGGTGCTGGAGCCCACGTGGGTGCTGGAGCAGTATCTGTACCCTGACAAAACCAATGTGGCTTGGAAGAATTTATGAGCGTAGAATCTAAGCGAATAAATGTGTTGTCATCCACAGGGAGAACAAAAGTGTGACAGAAATAGAGAAGGCTGTTTTGTAGCTCCCACTGTGTTTAGCTGTCCTGATATATGATATCCTGTCTCAAAGTGACAGAATTTCTTGTTTCTTTGATCCATGGGATAGCAAATCTGTGTGTATGGTGCTGTGCCATAAACATCGGCATTTGGTGCTATTCTGTTTCCATACTCTTTCAGTGAGGAAGTGTCCAGCTTATTCTTGAACACCACTAAGATTAATGAAAATAGTATCTAATGCCAGTTTAAGTCTGAAAATACTTCCAGGGGAGAACTTTAAAGGAAAATGATACATGAGATGGTCAAGGAAGTCACACTTTTTATAACAGCAGAAGAATGAAGATTCCATTCATGTTGCTCAGTAAATGCATCTGGCTTTTGTTTTTTGTTAGGAAGAGAATCACATGTTCAATTTTGGGACACAATTTTACTTGTTTTATTACATTTTAACGTAGCCTTTGAAAATCATCAGAGTTTTCAATTTTGCCTTGAAAGAGTATATTCTGCAGATTGTGATAATACCCCTTCTTTTAGGGAGCAGTAGCAGGAAAAAGCAAAGACTAATGGTAGATATGTATGAATTTAGTCTGGATGGAAATGTTCTTGGTAAAGATAATATTAAATGGAAAATTTTACCCTAAAATGAGCAAGAAAATTTTGATTTGGGCTCTGAGATCTGAAGAGAGGGAAGTTACACAGTTATCAATACAAAAGGACTTCAGAAAGTTTGTAATGGAGTTAGGAAAGAAAATGGGTTGCAATACAAAAAAAATCAATAGTCAAATCATATGTCACAAGGATCAACATGGGAGATCAGTAATGTGGCTTAGAAGAGCATTTTTGGGAATAGCAAGCTTTGCAAAAAAAGATTAGCTTTGCAAGATACTAGAGTGAAGCCGAAACTTCAATGGAATGGAAAGTTTGTGCCAGCTTTCTGCAGATGGCGGGGGGAGAAATTCAGCTTTTTAGCATGTGGAGTTCTAGGTCCCATGATTAAAAACTATGTCAGCAGAGACAACTCCAAGGTGATGACAAGAAAATAGTGAGAACTTGGAAGAAGTTTTATGAGCAACTGAAAGAGAATATACCAGAGGAGACAAAAAAAGGATCAGGAGGGCTGTTGCTATTTTGAAAGGGTTCTACTAAATTTTCTCACATTTCATCCTTTTTTTTTGGTCATAGTAATTTAGGTGATGGATAACGTTTTAGAGGTGTCTGTATCTTACTTGCAATATTACATCATTATTTTTGTTTTTTAACTAAACTTTGAAATTAAAAATGGGAGGTAACACAATAAGGAAATGTGTAGTTAAATGTTAAAATGTAGTGCTGTAGTGATTACAAATCTTTGAGAAGAGTAACTGAATGTGTCCCAACTGGATGTGATGCACTGGCATTGTGCATGATGTTATCCAGTGTGGAACCTTCTTTCTGGTACAACAGTGGGAAGTATCTGCCATTTCAGTAATTTTAAACTTTACAGAATAAAGCTAGGGATCAGTCTGCAGGTGATGGATCAAGATGCTTAATAGTAAAAGAAAACATGCTGATTTCATCCCCAGTTGGTTACATGCACAAAAGTCCACTTTATTTTGAAACATTTTTCTAGGGCCAATGTTTTAGGCATTTAATACTGAGAACACAGTTGTGTTGTACTGTAATGATTGCTATACTTTTATTTGTTATATAATTGATAGAATTTTTCCAGGAGATGGAGATTGTGGAAAGGTCACAAAGAAACAGGAAGAGGTTTGCAAAGCATTGTTTTGGCTTGGCCTGATTATTTTGAGAGACATTATTGTATTACTTGTACAATGTTTTATATTTTTACTTTGTGATAATAATTATAAAGTCTACATGTTGGACTTTTTTCAATTAATTGTTACACCATTTTCCTCTGTGTTAAGTAATTGGAGGAATGACTTTTTAAATAATTTATTTGTGTAATATAAAAGATGGCTTGAAATTAGCACAGATGTGACACAATTTGAGAAATGATAGTGCACAGTGACACTTGAAAGCTGTGAGGAGAAAATACTTAGGTGATGTCCTTTCAGTTGAGACCATTTTTTCCCAATAGAATTGAAATATTATTAGAGTTTTCTTTACTCCACATTAATTAAAAATTATTTAATTTTTTTTTAAATATTCAGAACACACATTCAGGCATGGAGAGATGGAGGGGGCTACATGATTAGTCTGAGGTAAAAATAAAGTCTTTCATTATTCATCTCTTAATGACAGTTAGGAGCAAGCTGCAATGTTTCGATAAATGAGAGGTGTAAAATGCTGGTGTGAAGCTGTTGTCTTTCTCTCAAAGTAGAACACAAGACTCAACCAAGCTCCTCAATGAAAATGCTAATTCCACATGATTAATCCTTTCTTTTCTGTCAACATGAATATTAAGTAACTTCCTTTCCAGGGTCACTGGGAAGTTGTAACTCTTTTACTTCAGGTTCCCCTACTCTGAAACATAAAGCCTGACCTTAGGCCCTAAAATGACCCTTATTGTTTATTTCTGCCTCTTTGAACTATTGCTCTTATTCCTCTCATTCTGGTGGAGGGAG
Source organism: Haemorhous mexicanus (assembly GCF_027477595.1). Lineage (NCBI taxonomy): Eukaryota > Metazoa > Chordata > Aves > Passeriformes > Fringillidae > Haemorhous > Haemorhous mexicanus. Next base: position 9,852,256 of record NC_082342.1, on the reverse strand, counting down.
GCAAGTGGTGGAACAAGCAGTCAGTGGCAATTACTGGTACACCAGGAATAGGTTTTTTTCCAACTGGTTTCTAAGTGCCCAGGAGGCTTGACTTGGGAATTGTTCCCTTTTGCCAGCATCAGCCTGCTCTCACCTTCCTCTTAAGTAGAGCATTAACCTTAAGCAGATTTTCTCTATCTTTTTACAAGAGTGTCTATGAGTATTTCATCTGCCATGTCTGTATAATATACAATGCCTACTTATTCTTGAAAACTTGTCTTCATAGGCCTGATACTCCAAAGTGTTGCCTTGCACACTGTGATGCAACCATACTTCTAAGTGGATGTTCTCCTTCCATTCCATTTCACCTTTATATATATAATAATATAGGCCTAAAGGTGAAAGACCAAATGTTTCAGTTGCCATGTACACAGAGGCATATCAGCTGCTTTGATTTAAAGTCAAATTTAATTTTTGGGGTCTTTGTGTTACTTTACTCAAAGACTTGTAACTGAAAGACTTGATGATGTTTGGATGACAGATTTTTGCCTTTTTGTAGGAAACTAGGCTAATAAAACATGAAAAATAGATCAAATGAAGCCTTCAAGGTAGGACATATCCTCCTTACCTTATGTAAGGAAAAGAAACAAGCCCTGGTTTCACAACTCAGTCTTTGATGCAGTTCTTCACGGTGTGCTCAGTAAATCCGTAGCATAAAGATATTATTAAATCAATACAGGGATAGCTATTATAAAAACTGATTTAAAAGATGGCTGTGCCCTGTGGATGCATTCCAGATAATAACTTGACCCTCTCTTTCCTTTATACTGTCCCTCAGTGACCTCTGCCACCTGCATACACTTTTGTTGCATTCCTCTCAGCTCCTAATCGTGCATTAGCACCAACTGTTCCTTTGGTGTGGAGGAGGCAGCAGATGTGGCACTGGTGCTTTGTAGGTTCTTTGACTCATTTTAATGGTTATACAGTGGCCCTTTTTTATTTTTTTGTGAATATCTGCAATATCTTCAGGTTGAGCTGGCTTAGTGTGTAGTGGTGTCTGTTCTGGAGAGTGGAAGACTCTCACAATATGGCCATAGGTCACCAGTGTCTGAGGTTTTTCCTGTTCATGGTAAACCACAATGTGTGTAGAAGTGTGATAACTTCCACTCAGGCAAATTTACATATGATTTATTTGAAACAAGCATAAAACAGCTGAGTTCTGAAGGTGTCAGTTTGCATTGTTTAAGTAATATGAATGAAAATAACTATTTCTGCTTGTGCTTCACTCATTATAGAGTGCATTATGTCTCTTAAGATGGGCTATGTAAAATTAGGTTCTTCTTAAGTGTATATCTGTGAGCAAACTGACTTGAGAATTACATTAGCATGCAAAAATTACTGTTTTAATATTTTTAAAGCATTTTCGCAATGGTATGTATTCTCCCTTCTGCTAGGTTTCTATTACTACTATATTGCTTGAAATATGTCTTTAAGGTAAATTATGTTCCTATCCACTGAGTAAAAACACAGTGTGTATGATAGCATGGTATAGAGTGTTTTTCTTAGGAGCTGCTAAGGGGTGCTGCTGGTCCGTAAGAGGAGGTTGCAGACCTCTGCTTGAGTTTCATTTTTAGTTCAGCATAAACTGAATTTATAGACTTGTGAATTTATTTTAGTCTCTGCTTAGGTTATTTACATTCTGTCATAAGATAGCTTTGGAAACCTGTTGTGCTTCTTTTAATATTTTCTCCACTTGTAATGTGATATTACCTTGGAAGATCAGAATGTCTTGTTTTATGCTGACAATTGGAAGGCTCAGTGGAAGGGCCAGAGCTCTCCTGTTTGCTCTTTGTAACATTCATAGGGAGGCTGTAATGTTTTAATTAAGTTCACTGGAACTACTTTGAGGAAATTTTTTTGTGATACTCAGCAGAAAAAATAGAATGTTTTGGGTGGGAGGGGACACTAAAGGTCATCCAGTTCCAACATCCCTACCATAGACAGAGATGCTTTCCTTCAGACAAGGTTGCTTACTTCATCCAGCCTGGATTTGAGCACTTCCATGGATGGGGCATCCATAACTCCTCCAGGCAACAAGGTCTATAAGACAAACAAGTACTCCATAGATAAGCTCAGAGAGAGCTTTTGTGACTTTGATATGTGTGGCCACCTGCTTTAGAGAGAATTTGCATTTGGCTTTGAATGTTCAAATGTTCATTTGTTTCTTGGATCACAGAAGTCTGCCTAATATTACAAGCTACGAGTGGGTTTGGTTTATGAGCAAAACTGTATGTATGTCTGTAATATAGATATAGGTTTTTTTATGTGTGTAAATTCAGTGATATGTTCTGTGAAGTTTTCTCAACTTGTAAGTCTTCAGTTGTATGGAGGGTTGTCTCTGCTATTCTTGTTTGTCTTTTTCCCAAATGTGATTTGCTTTATGAGTGAAATTCCATTACATTTATTTTAATTTCAAAACCTAAATATCATTATCCAGACATTATACTGTAGTTTTGCTCATCTGATGAGTAAATTTGTAATAATGCCATTATTGAAGCTAGTGACTCAGAGTAGTGCTCTTGCATTCCTTTTCATAAATAAAATTATGGGTTTTTTTACGTATTCATTGCATAGTTCCCACTGCTGCTAAACTTTCATTTCAAATCCAGGTTATAAAACTCAAAGAGATTCAATGTGTTTAACAATCTTACTTTTTCTTATGATTGTCTCCCTCTGCCAGATTTCCATGGACTGGTTTTAGATTGACACTAGAAATGATCACAAATGGTGTGATTTTTCCTGACCATCATTTAGCACTGATTCTGTGCACATAGCTGAGGAGTGACAGATGAACCAGGAGAAGCAAGGGGCTACACATCTTAATGTGATGAAATGATATGTGTAGTAAATGAGACACAGGATTTGGGAAATGGGAATTATTATGCATATTTCTACTATATACCGTGTATCACGGCCTATTAGCTGGGAAAGCAAAAGATAGATTTTCTTGGTTGTCCAAACTATCACGTAGATGAATCATTGGTTGACATCTGTAAATAAAGGGTTACAATAGATAGCAAGAAACTGATAAAAAGAAAGGCATCAATTGGTTTGCCACAGGGATCTTTTTATTTGGATTGTGTCTTGTTTAACATCTTCGTTAATAATCTGAACGAGTGGGTAAACTGCATGCTAATTAAATTCACAGATGATACTAAGTGGGGAGGTGTTGCAAACATAGGGTGGCCAGATTTTCTAAGTGAAAATCTGGACCACCTGTCATGGCAGGCAGAGAGAGGAAGGTTTTTAGCAGGGATGAGGGAGGGGGTGTGCACAGAAGGACTTGACAGCTTGTGGGAGGGGAAGTAAGACTGCCCACCCCACCCCCTCCTTAACCAAGCACACCCTCTCTTTCCTTCTTCAGCATCCTCTGGCTTGGATCCATTGTATTTATACTGTTTGCTATCCCTAGGTTATAAAAAATTTACTAGGTACCTATTAGCTGGTAAGTGAAACCTCTTATTCAGGTGTAGATGTGAAAGATTGAGAGGAGGGGAGGAAGCAGTAGTGAGCTCCAGGCAAATCATTCTGGTAGGCTCACTTTTCAGCTACTGAAAATTTGGATAACTCAAGGTTTTTTTTAACCCTTCCATCTTAGTCTGTTTTATATTGTTCTAAAAAAATGGGAAGCAATAAATTTTATACATAATATAATCTGTAATGGCAAAAGGGCGTTATGGCTCCCTGAATTTGAGGACTGTTAATAGCTATCTTGTATAAGTGGTTGTGGGCCAACAAGAATGTAGCTCATGATGCAAGGGACTGAGTGCCAAGTGGAAGTTTTCTTTGCTCCTTTTGTTGCTGCTTGTCTGTGATAGAAGCTGCTCTTGTTCCTCCTCCACTGGACCAGCTTGTTCTTTCTTAGTGCTTCCCTCACTATTTATTAAGTACCTGTTGTGTTTTCATAATTTCTCTTCACTTAACTTTGCTTGGGGAACACAAGTGCCACATTGAATGTTTTCCTTTATGTTCTCCCAGGATAGTGAATAACAGACTTTAAAAAGCTTCCTAACTTTGTAAGTCCATGATCATGTGAACACCTGAATGAGGAAATCCACTTTTTGCTGAAAATACCATCAGCTTTTTGGAAATGTTGTAGCATTGATCAAGAGGAAAGATTAACATTGTGTTCTTAGTGAGGCATCCAGTTTTAAAGCAGTGGCACTTCTTTCTGCATTTTCTTAGGGCTCAGAATTTTGCCTGTCCTTGGCTGACAAGGTTAGCTTCATCCTTTTACTCCTCCTATTTACAATGTATTGGATAACCTGTGGCTCATGCTGCCCTGGGAAGTTTTTTGTAGTCAGCAAGTTTGGCTTTGTTTGCATGTGTAGTTGTAGCATTGTGAGAGTTAATTTACTTGAGAGAGGATTGGAAGTTTTGGCAAAAAAATGAACTTTCTAATTTTCTCAGCATCCTGCACTTTTCTTGGAATTTTGTTTGGACAGCCCCCGTGTTCTCTGCACATTCAATGGCAGCAGTGCCAAAACTCAAGCAGTCCAATATCGTTTGTAGATGTTTGTTATGTATTTAGCTGTAATGCAGTTTGGGGTTTGTTACCTCAAACAATAGATGGTTCAAAGTGTAATGGCCATGTGACTAATGAGGAGCATGTCATGCTGCCTTCTTGAAGCCTTCCACTCTTGGCTTTTGTCTCCCAGGCATCTTTCCCTGGCAGTGTTATGCAAATTAACCAATTAATGACAGACAAAATGGCCTTCCTGCATCGCCATGCTTGTAATAAGAAGGGCAATGCTGTAAGTCACGTACCTATTCAGCGAGCTCTGTAGGCCACTGCCAGGGCATGATTAGCCTGACTGTGGAAGACAATTGCAGAGGCATCTGCTCGGTTAATTTTGAGAGAAAATTTACCAGATGGAGGCTGAAGATTTAAGTGATTAGAAGGTAGTAGATTGGAATACAAATTGGATTAAAAGAAATTAGATTGATATAAATCGAATTGAGTCACAACAGTTTGTGTTGTTTGTACCAAGGGGCAATGGATTATGGGAGAAGCAGATGCTCCAATGAGATAGGAATTAATGTGGCTTTGACGGTCCATCTGGGAAGGCCTGAATATCGAGTACATCCCTAATCTCTCTCTCCATTTATCAATGCCATAATGTTAATTAGTACTTCATTCATTAAGTTACTTACAGAGGAAAAAATCTCACCCCTGTAGCCCCTCTCTGCCTGAGGATTTGTTACCGCGCCAAGAAATGGAAATCTCTCTTTAGCCGAGCTAGTTACAGTTGACTGTTACACTAGACCTGTGTCATTTTCCTCAAGCTTGCTGCTGCTTTTGGCCTAAATGAAATTTATTGGGCTTTGTTTTACAATAAACCGAGCTTCATAAATCCAACAGCATAGTTTTTAAAGTCCTGCCTTGATCTCTACAGCTAGCTACCACTGACAAGCCTCCTTCTCACATATTTAATAAGGTACAATATATTTTATTTAATGTAGTTGCGTAGCATTTTGGTTAATGACCAAATTTTAGATATGCCATTAATAGTGGGAGAAAACTAAGAAAGTTTGTGTGTGTGCACCTCTAAGATCTTGGGTGGAGAAATGTGTGTGGAGGAAGAGTGCTGTACTTGAAACACCTGATGTGGGGCATGTCCTCAGGTGTGCAAAACTGGCTGATGACAGAAATGTTGGATTTTAAGCACATTTCTCTTACTCTAGAAGACAGATATTTGGGGTGTTTTTAACTCTGAAAGGTGACCCAAAATAATAGCTTGAGTTTTTTTGCTGAATGGGAAAACACCACAGAAGGAAAAAAAATGCCTGTAGAATAGTTAACAAATATACCAGGACTGTGAAGGAATGGAGTTCCATTTGCTTTTTAGCCACAGGCTTCTGGAAATTAACATGAGATAATGCAAGGATGCTTAGCAAAAATCTAGAGGACTTTTCACTTTTTCCTTCTGCAGGTGCACACAGAGGTGTGATGCAGAAAGGCTGTGTTATGATATTCACACACAGAGTGCAGACACTGGCAAATGCTCCATGTGAGCAGCACTGTAGTGTCAACTTTAAACTTTTCCTTGCATTTTCCCATATATATTTGATTTGTTTTCCTTCATGGCAAGGAAGCTTTGATTCTGCTTCACTTAGAAAACTGACTGTAGCTGTAGTCCTTTAGTTACCAATCAGAGAAATGTTAGATATAAAAATATGTTACTGCTCTGTTTTTGGAACCTGAAATGACAAAGGCATCTGCAAGGGTGTCTCACATTATGCTTATATGTTCTGGAGGAAATAGATTCACTGCAAACTAGTTTTGCAGAAGAAAAGGTTTTTTTATCATGTATGAGAGTATTTTATCTGTTCAAAATAAGTAATTAAAAAAAAGATCCTGTCTCTTGAAAATTTTGGTTTGTACCTCTAAGCAGAGAGTATAGTAGGCATAGGTTGGCAAAGAGGTTGGAATGGAGCAGAGCTGGGACAGCTGATTCAGGATGATCAAAGGGATATTCTGTGCCATATGTCATCATATGCTCAGCAATAAAAACTCATGGAAAGGAAGATAAAGGAGGGACATTGATGGTTTTGGCGTTTGTGTTCTCAAGCAACAGTCCTGCATGCTGAGGCCCTGCTTGCCAGGAAGTGCCTGGACATCTGTTTGCTGATGAGTAGTGATTGAAATCCTCTTTTTTGCTTTGCTTGTGTCCACTGTGTTTTCCTTGTCTTTTAGCTGCCATTATTTCTATCCACAAGTCTCTTACTTTCCTTCTACTTTCTCGCCATCCCATGGGAGAGGGTGGTGAGTGAGCAGCTGGATTTGGCTGTCATTTGGGCCAACCTGCCACTTTAAAGATGGAATTTTATTTCCTCAGTTTGTCTAGACAGCATTTGTTATATTTGCTAAATATAGCGATTTAGAAGTCTAAGGTTGAAAAGGTGGAATCTATTTCCTCTATGTTTTCTATTTACTTCCTCTACTGCTATTTTCAAAAATTTTCTTGCTTACAGTAATTACATTGAGAACTGCCTGGGAATTTTTGTTTGGCCTACTGTGCTGCCAGACACTTTTATTTTTGTGCTTCTGCATAGTGCTGTGTGGTGTAGAAAAAGACAGAGCAAATAAGTTACATGCTGGAAAGAAGCTCTCAGAAAGTCACAGCAGTCCCCTTGCCATTCCACAGATCTGAGAGGTGGTTGATTATCAGTAATCCATGCTCCATTACTGAAATCAACAGATCTGTATAAAAACAGGATAGACAACAGAGGTTTCTGAATCAGTGTCTGCAACTTTACTGTTTCAAAAAAATCTCCCTCCTTTTAATATAGAAAAGGTAAAATAGAGCTGCAGAAAAATCCTGTGAAATGCATATTCCTTGAAAGGCAAGACTCTTCCACCACTAACAGCAAGAGCCAATAAAACCTCTCGCTGGACCTGTGCCTTCAGCCTAAAGTACTAGGAGAGACTTCCCTAATTTGTGCCAGCTTTGGTGTAAATATGTGGAACAGAAAAGGTGAGAGAAAAATCACTGAGGGCTGCTTAAATAAAAAAGATATGTAAGTTGGCACAGATACTGGAGTGTTTGGTTTTTTGTCACCAGGCCCAAGAACATTAAATCCCATTTTGGCTGCAGAAGTTGCAGAATTGTGTTTTGTTATCTAATGGGACAGATAACTGGATGGCTTCTGAAGAGGAGAATGAAAAGAGAAAAGATTCACCTTGTAAATGGAGTTGATGAACTGTTTTGGATTAAAAGCAATGTAATTTTATTAGCTACAGGTATAATAGTAGTAAAGTAGAAAAATGATGTTAAAATACACTTGATGAGGTAAGTAAGGAAGTGTGAAACATGTATAGAGAGCAAACAAAAAGGAAAGGGACAAGGAAAGAGGTGGTGTTTTTTGCCTTTTTTCTTTTTTTTTCTGTGGGATGAGAGGGACACACACACAGGAGAGGATGTTGGGGCAGAGGAGCTCCAACTATTCTCTTAAAAAAAGATTATCTCTCATTTTATGTATATATTTATATATATAAATGTATATATAATTGTGCTATGCATACATCAGGAGAAGCTAGAATTAGGACACTTAGATGCTTGTGCATAAATTTGAATTTTGTGTGAGGTTTCCCATTATTAGCAGTGAGAATTCCTTATACAAAGAGAGTCAATAATATGACCTTCAGATATCAGTGTGATAACCATTGAAAAGCTGGTGACATTTTGGTGATCAAACAAAAAAAAAAAATTGCAGTATTTGCAGTAAAGTATTTACTTTTTAAACATGGGAAAACCAACCAAACAAAAACCCCAAACACCAAACTACTAAATGTATAAAAAGACAAATGCATGCTGGAAAGCAGCAATATAAAAATTGTCATCTTTTGTACTTGGGATATATGAGGTGTTTATAAATGTGACCTATATTGGCAGAAATAGCATGTGACTGAATTTTCTGTAGAAGTTGGTTTTTTTTCAAGCATTGGTGGGCTGAATTAGATTTTAAAATGCCAGCTAGCAAAAGGTGAAATGAAAGGGCAATTATAAACATACTTCTAAGTCTTGGAGTGCCTGTACTTGTTCACCTGTTTCTTTTTTGTTGACATAGGTAGGAGAGATACAGCTTGTGAGGAAGTTCATGCTAATTCCAAAAGCCTTTGATTTTTGAGCATATTTACTTTTGAGCTTATTTTCTCAATATGGGGTTAGAAAAAGTAGGAATAGAATGTTTCTTCACAGAGCTTGATCTATGTTTTCATCCATGGATATTTGGAAAAAGTTTTCCAAACTAGTTGAAGCTTCTAAAGAGAGTCTTTAACAAATCACAAAGATGTAATTTGTAGATTTCTAAACCAAGATATTACAATGAGTTTTTGATATGTCATACTACTTTAAATTTTACTGAGAGCTTTGCTGCAAAATTAATATTAATTGTCTGACAGTTACTTGGAACTTCATGAAAAGTTTCTTTAGTATGTTTGGGTCAAGTTTTAAGTCAAGTATTGATATTGTGTACTTTTAAGTCCCTAGACATTCCTAGCTGGTGTGGCTCAGGGAATCTTTGTGACCAGTGTCAGCAGACAACATAGTGGCTGCAGGAAAAAATTCAGAACATCAAAATTTAAATGCTTGCAGTGCTTATAGTAGAAATCCTGTCTTCCTCAAAGATTATTACTTTAAGATTGCTTTAGATGGGTGAATTTATTTACAAATGTAGTCTGATTTCACAGACTGTAGTGATTTTATTCTACTCTGAGAACTATTTGACTCATGGTTTGTGGAGGGATCTGGACCTGGTTGTCATTTAAAAGCTTTTTTATAGCTGTTTTATCTTAACACTGTTAAAATTGATGTGTATTTCTAATTGCTCCTTTTTAAAGCTCTTAAATGTATCTTTTAATGTTGCCTTAGATGGTCATTATCATCTATCAATAGAAAGCTTTAGACTTTGGAGAGCCTGTGGTTATCAACCCTTCTATGCAAAAGCAAAGTTTACTTGCTTCTGATGTGCCATTGGTTTTTCCAGTGGTATCAGGGAAGCTGCAAAGCTTCCCTTTGCCTGGCTGATAAGGAGCCATTGCCAGTTCCACAGTGCTATGATAATGTGCCCCTTGTACAATAAACTGCCATGCTCTCTGTAAGCAATATCTGCTTTTTTACCTTCCATCCTTGACCTGAAAATAGCAGAAAGATGTTTTTAGAGTTGGGCGTACACTTATGCTTTGCTTTGTTAAATTCCAGAGGGATTTGGAAAGACTCACAAGTGAAGAGCTGTTGTGCTTGAGCTCTTCTCAATGAAGAGAGATTTTTTGATTTTTTTTTTTTTTTTTTTTTTTTTTTGGTCTTTGATGATTTTGTTATATGCTGTGTATATATGATAGAATAATTTGGATTAGAAGGGACTTCTGGAAGTCACCTGGCACTTGCAGGTGTGTGTGGGTGTGTGTACATTGTGTCAATATAGATGTGGTATGTATCTACACACAGCAAATAAATACAGAGACACATACACACACATACACATGAACATTGTCCTTTTTGCTTTTCACAGGTGGAAGTGCTCCTCTTCTCTACCTATCTTCTTCACTCCTTAGTCGTTTTTATAATCTCATTATTTGGAGTCAGTGAACATTAATGAAATCCACACTCGAATTGGAGCAACTATTCTAGCTTCAAAACCTAGAGCTTTTTGAGAAAGAACCTAAAAGTGAAGCTGGTTTGGGTTTGCTGGGGTTTATTGTGTGTATGTGTGTGGGTGCTGGTGTGTCATTAAGCATTGGTGTGTTATTAAGCAAATAATTGTCTCTTATCTTCTTTCAGGGAGCAAAGCTCTGGTAAATATTTTATTTCTTGACTTGAACTCTAAACCATTGTGCTTTGCAATAAACAAATCGATGTAACTTTCTCATTGAAGCAGTGACTTGTATTTATAACATCACTTTTCACCTGGGGAAAAAAGATTAATCATTTGCCTGCGAATCTATATTCCAGTTTTCAGGGCTATTGTGCTCACTCCTGCTCTCTTGACTGCATCCCTAACATGCTGCTCCATCCCAGGCAGTGTGCTGGAAATAAATTTTAAGGTGTGGTAAGGCTCTGCAAAAAAAGTGAAATGTGACACTCAAATGCATGTATGTGATGAGAAACCAATTCTAATTCAAGAAAAGTGAATTAGAGTAAAATTGCATTAAATCTTTATGTCAATTTTGGAATGTTTCCCCTGAAACAATTTTATATAAGGAAAAGGGTGCTTATACTGTGGCACTGGATTATTATCCACATTAATAAAAAAAAAGACATTTTGTTTACAGTGTTTTTTTAATAGTAGAGTTGATTACACCTTGTTTAGCAAAGTCAGAGTTCCATGCAAGAGAAACTTAATGAAATCAACCTTCCAGTAAGATTTGGTCAATGTTTTTAATGACAGTTATTGATCTCTCTTGTCAGCATTTCCTGCTCTCCCTCTTGGCAGACACACTGTATAGGAAAGGTGACTTATCTGCAGGCACATGTCCTGGGGAAGTTAGGATATGTTGTTTAATGGATTAATTTTGCTCAAGGAAAAGCTTTCAGAGGACCTTGTCATAGCTGACACAGCTTTGAACAAAAAACCTTACCTTGGAAACAGTTGTATCACTGGAGTCTTTTCCCATCTGCCAAATCTCAAAAGGGGGGAGAGACTGTAAAGTATAAATTTTCAAAATGTCATCCTTTCCATGTCACTTTGCCTAGAGGAATGCATGTTGAATAAACAGCCTGTATTCCAGTTGAGTTTTCTCATTATCTTGACTTTTTTTCCATGTTACATTTTGTTTGAACTAAGATGTGGCTGACTGGCTCTCTTCTTGAGATCTCTGCTTGCCTTCAGTCAATTCTGTGCCTAAAAGGGTGGTGAAAGCAACAGACTTAGTCATTACATCAAACAAATGTGTGCAATAAGTGTTTCTGATAAGTACTTCTCTTGTGAAACGAGGCATACCAAGAAGTGGGAAAATGAACAGTGACTGTCCTTCAGTAGATTTAACTAAGTAGCTGTGGGATTGTCTTTATAGAGTCTGCATAAGTCAAAAAAAAGAGCTGGAGCCTGGCCATGTGACAGATCTGATGTAGCCAGAAGAGATTCTGTAGACACTTCTGTAGCTGTCTATCCATTTAAAGCATATTATTCTTTTAATTTGGGTTTTAATACCTTGCTTTCAGTTTAATTTGTTTTTTATTGTTGCAGTGAAAATAAGCCAAGACTCTAGCATAAAAGAAGGTTCTTTGGCGTGAATATAACTTGTGAGTCCTCTCTGTAGAATCAAATGTACACAGGGCATTTTTTTCCTGCATCTATAGCTTTCTGTTTTGGAGATTTATTTTTTCCTATCACAGTTTTGCTGTTTGTCTCCTTGATAAACAGTCCTTTTGCGCTGTCTCAGGGAGAACATGTGTTGTTGGCAAACTCTTGGAGGGAATGCATTCAAAATGCTATCAGAGGCATGAAATAACTAATAACTCATATGAGGAGCAGCTGAGGGAGCTGAGGCTGTTTAACCTAGAGAAAAGGAAGCTTTATCAATCTCTACAACTCCCTGAGCCAGTGGGAGTCCAGTCCCTTCTTCCAGACAACCAGCAACAGAGAAGAGGACACAGTCTTAAGCTGTGCCAGGGGAGACTCAGGCTGGACAGGAGACATTTCATTAGAGAAAGGTTGTTAAACATTGGAATGGGCTGTCCAGGGGGGTGATGGAGTCATCATCCCTAGAGATGTTCAAGAAATGACTGGATGTGGCACTATGATTTAGTTGACAGGGGGGTGGCTGGTAAAAGGTTGGACTTCATTGTCCTGGAGGCCTTTTTCAACCTAAAGGATTTTGTGGCTGTGATAAAAGTTTGTCTTTCAAGTCCATTGTTGCAACAACTTCTGTTGCTCTTGTTGGCAATACTTATTTTCTGAACTTAATATACAACACACCTGTTCAGTGTGACCTGTTAGAACTCCTGAGCTGGGAATATTTCAAATATCTGATGCAATGTAAAACATCATATTCCATTTTAAGCATCCCTTTCACAGCAGTAACATGAGAACAGTAGGGCAGATTGGAGAGTAGGTAAGTATCCAAGTATGTTAAAGCTATGTGTTTGAAATGTTAAAGGAATCAAAATAAGAGCCTTGAGGAAGGGTATAAAAGGAATAGTAGTCTTGGAGGTCAGCTGAGGAAGAGCTTTTCCATATATAGGAAGTCAGGTAGGTAAAAGTTGGAAAAGAGAAATGCAACTAAATGTGATGTCAGATGGTGACAGGTGCTGCTAATGTCAGAGGGGTATGAGAATTTTGAGGGGGTTCTTGAAGGCATTTCAGAAATCTGTATTATGAAATACCAGCTCAGAGTGTTAACATGTAAGCTAATGAATATTGTTTTTTCTTTAAAATTGTTTAATAGTTATAATGCAATTGCTAGCCTGTCTCTTAACCCATTGCTGGCCCAGTAGCCATGAATATTTTGTTGATTTGAGAAATGAGTTAAATGTCTCTGAATTTAGTCTGTACCGTTGCTGTTCTGGTATGACAGACCATTAGCTTTGTAGATGCTTATTTAGAGAGTAGGCTTAATAGATTAAATCAACATTTGATCTTTATGAGAAGTCAATTAAAACTAGAAGAATGTGAAGTGCAATAAATGAAAGTCTTTTCCTAGAAATTTGAAAGATATTGGAGTAGGAGGACTTAAAAGTGAATTGCCAAATGCCTTTTTCTGTGATGATTTGTGTATGTCAGAGAGCACATGACCCAACTGAAGCCTTCCAGGCCTTCCCACCTGAAGGGAGCCTGCAATAAAGATGGAGAGAGACTTTGCAAGGGCATGGAGTGATAGGATAAGGGGGAATATCTTCAAACCGACAGACATTGGGTTTGGATTAGATATTAGGAAGAAATTCTTGACTGTGAGCGTGGGTGGTGAGACACTGGAACAGGTTACCCACAGAAGTTGTGGATCCCCTTCCCAGGAAGTTTGGACAGAGCTCTGAGCAACCTGGTCAAGTCATAACAGGGAGTTTGGAATTAGATGATCTTTAGGGACCCAGACTATTCTGTGATTGCTTTTAGGACAGAGCTTGTATAGTGACTCTGAGGAAATATAGTAAAGAGGAATGGAGTATTGACTCTTGGCTTTAGTCTCCTTTCCTACTTGCATCTGTGTCTCTACAGCAAATCTATTTCATTTATTAATAACAATTCTTGCATCCAAATAATTTTTTAGGGCTATTTGACTGTAGGATCAGCCAGACTAAACTGAAAACAACAGGCCTTTGCTAAAATGCTACCAGTGTAGCTGTAACTTTATTGTACACTGAGTCCCTGAGGAGCCTTGTGAGGAAGTCTGAGCATATAAAAGCAAGTCTGTGAGGCTCGGTGGTAGTTGTGGGGAAAACCTGACTTAGTTGGCACCCTGGTGTTGAAGTGGTTGAAATGAATGAGTGATTGTTGTCTTTTACACTTCCCAAAGGAGTAGTCTTGGAGGTGATTCTCAGGGAATTTCTTGTCCAACACATCTGAATTAAGTTAAAGTAGGGGAGTGGAAGAACGGAGTGTTGACACCTGAAGTACAGTATGCAGGCTACATTTTTTTTCTGCTTTTGTCAGTTTTTCTCACTTTTCTTTCTTTCCCTACCTTGATTAGGAATATATAAGTACATAAATTCATAATACAGGAGGGAGAGTTTAAGAAGTGTTGGTGAATATATTTCAATACATGGTCTGCACAGGGACATACAAATAACTGGAGCATTCTTTTGCTTTTTGGTGACAAAATGTGTCCCCCCAGCAGTTTCCTTTTTCTTGGTTCCAGTATGAGGCTGGGCTTCTTCTGTTCGCTGTCCTGACCTCAAAGGACATTAACAGTGACTGCTGCAGAAATTATTCACATAAAGGTAGATATGAATGCAAATGTTCTTAACTTATGAAGTGACAGTTTATGACAAATCTATAATGTCACCAGTTATTATAAGAACTGCAGTGTTTCCCATCAGTCAGCATTTATCAGGTCAGCAATTGTCAGTAGTTAGCAGGCTCTGGTATCTGAAAATGAAAGCTGTGTTAGAGTGACAAAACATTGTGTTATGTTATCTTAGGCAGTGTAAGTTGGTAACTCGATGTTCAGTTTCAAGTGAAGATTAATTTAATCACACATAAACCTGCCACAGCACACCATTAAGCTGGACATGAGCTGGCCATGAGCGCTGGCAGCCTGGAAAGCCAAATGTGCCCTGGGATACCTCCAAAGCCCCGTGGGCAAGGGTGGAATTCTGCCCCTCTGCTGAGACCCCACCTGCAGGGCTGCATCCAGCTCTGGGCTCCCAGCACAGCAAGGACAGGGACCTCCTGGAGCCAGGCCAGAGGAGGCACCAAGGTGATCAGAGGAATGGAGCAGCTCTGCTGGGGGGAAAGGCTGATGAGACAATTGAGATTGTTCATCCTGGGGAAAAGAAGGCTTTGGGGTCATCTAACGGTGGCCTTCCAGTACCTGAAGGTAATCTAAAGGAAAGATGGAGAGAGATGTTTTACAAGAGCCTGAAGTGACAGGACAAGGGGGTATGATTTAAACTGAGAGTAGATTTATATTAGATATTAGGAAGAAATTCTTGACTGTGAGGGTGGTGAGGCACTGGAGCCCTCCTGTGGAATAGCTCCAACAATTCAAATATTGTAGAAATTTTGGTTTTATCACCAGCATGTAAAAGCTCATGTGAAGTCATTGCAGCCTATCATAGTAAAGACTGAAGGGCTCCTAAATTCAGGGGTTGCTCATATGCTCTGTGCATGAACTAGATGGAAATCCTGGGGGGAGGAACAGAAAAGGAAGCTGTATGGATAGCCCAGGACATACCCCAGCTGCCTGCTTAAGGTCATGGTTGCATCTTGCTCTGCAGTAAAAGCATCTTCTGCCCAGACAGCATAGGGTTAATAGAACTTCTAAATGAACTTCTAATAGTTCCTTCTAAATGATCTTGTATTCGTAAGAGAATTGGGCAGGGGACCATAGCAAAAGAATCAAAACTAGAATCAAAGACCACTTGCATCCTTCCCTTTCTGATATGCGGACAGTGTCTAGAGACAGGCAGTGGAGCCAGATTGCTGATTTCCTTTGTTATTCCTAAGTCAGCATAACCTTTGGGAATGAGTGTTGGTGCTCATTTCACTTTGGAAGGAGCGAGTTCAGTGTGCTCTGTGAATGATCTTGTGTGCATTTTGCTTCTCCCCTCCTCTGAGTGCATGATGAGGGGAATTCCTTGTATCCCTGGATAGCTGAAGGTGCACCCAGCCATCACAGGAATGTGTGGTCTGATCCCCCCTTGAAACACCTCCTGAGCCTTTCTCATTGTACATTGGTATGGTCCTGGCTGCTCACATCTCAGCCCTCTCTTGTGCACAAATTGTTTCATGAGGATGGAGTGAGTAAGCACCAGTTTTGTGATAAACATTAATACTGAAGAGGAAGAATCAGCCCTATTGTGACCTCAGGAGGAGTTTTTAACTGGGTTGTATAAGTTATAAGGTTAAACTTTTTATGGGAGAAAGCTTTTTGCACAGCTGTAAACATGGCCTGTAAGTCTCTGTAGGATATACCTCTAAGAGTTCTGAACACTATCAACAAACCTTTGTGTAAAACAAAACTAATATTTTGGATTAGTGTTTCACATTTCTTGCTACTGATTTTGTTACCCTTTGTTAAGCATTTATCAAAATTCACTTGTATCTGTTCTCTGACTTAAGTCTCTCTCATGTTGCAGAAACACCTCAGCTTTCCTTTTCTTCCTGATACTGTTAATAGAAATTTCTTAACACAACTAGGGGATTTTGTTTGCTTTTTGAGAATAGGCAATGAATTAAGTTTTTACACATGTCTGGACATAGAAATGTTTCTAATCAGAGTGTGAAGTTCGCTTTTTAGTCCTATGTGCTCTCTGATATTTATCTTTTACTTTAATGGTGATTTCAGTCTTTTTTGATGTTGTGTATGGGGTCATGGACTAGGGTTATTTTTTAGCTGGATATTCTCCTATTAGGTTTTTTTGGTGGGTTTTTTTTTTTTTTTTTTTTTTTTTTTTTGGTCAGTAGAAGTGAGAATAAAAAATATAATGCTCTTCCAAATGTCCCGTAAGTTCATCTATGCTTAGCTATAGATTATGGGTTTTCTTACATGTACAGGCATTGCAGATTATGGATTTCTTTGCTTTTCTGGTAATAGAATCTGGAAGCCACTGAAAGAGCCAATTTGTGCAACAGCAATGTAACATTTAACTGCAGTGGAAAGCCTTAGCTTAATGACCTGAGTGTTAGTAAAACAGAAGTCCAAAGGTGGATTCACTCTGTTGAATGGATCCTTATGTCTTTCATCATAACTTTTGCAGTAAATGAGGCATTGAAAATATTTTCAAGTCTGTAGAGCCTAGATGATAATTAAGACATTTGCTTTTCTACCACTCAGCAAAACTGCTGATCAGAAAATTGAGACAAATGTTTCGGTTACCTGCAGAGGCTGGTTTACCTTGTATTTAAGAAGTGCAGACCAATTGTAGCAGTGTGGCAGCTCCACTCAAAGATTTTCAGGATCCACGCTAGAAAAGATTATTTTTGCAGTACCAACTGCTGTGAGTGTTGCAGAAATGTTTTTCCAGGCTCATGTAGTCTAATTAGACATGCAAGAGTGGAAAGTGTCTGTACCATTAATGTGGAAGGAAGTGTTCAAGGTAAGGCTGGATTGGGCTCTGAGCAACCTGGTCTAGTGGAAAGTGTCCCTGCTCATGGTAGGGGGTTGACATGAGATGAGCTTAGAAGTCCCTTCCAACCCAGGCAATTCTATGATTCTCTGCTTACATTCTACTTATATGTGTGTGTATACATGTAATCCTGAAATGGAACATTTCTAAAGTGAGCTGGCATTTGAGATTTCCCTTTTGGCTTTCTTTGCTCCTTGTCTTTCTATACCGGAATTGTTTGTGGAAAAGGGTTACCAAGCAGACATGTTAAACTGCAAAAAACTGTTAACTACTGGGTGGTTAGAAACTGTGGTTTTGTATGTCCTCCTATTGAATCTGAAAGATGAAAGGATGAGAAAGAAGTAGCTATGAGGGGAATCTGGAAGCACACAGTGATCTAGACGTAAATGTAAATAGGTAGATTATCAGGAAAAAAAAGATTGTCATACATCTATGTGTAAGGGATCCTCCTCTAAGCACAGTCTGAATCTGGTATGGGTTTGATAACACTATGGAGGGTTATCTCTGTCAGTTCATCAGGTTTTTAGATAGGGGAGTGTCTGATACAGTCATTCATATCAGACAAAGCAATTTCAGATATTGTGTAGATTTTAGGTTTTTTGTCTTTTTGAGTTTTTGTAACATTAAAGGAGCAACTTGCGAGAGCTCTTCATGATGCCTAAATTGTTCTCTCTTCCCTCTGTTCTTTTCCTTAGGATCCCGTCTCCGCCAAGAGGACTTTTCACCTCGGATTGTTGAGCATCCTTCAGATGTGATAGTGTCTAAAGGAGAGCCAACCACTCTGAACTGCAAAGCAGAGGGAAGGCCCACCCCCACCATCGAGTGGTACAAGGACGGCGAGCGGGTGGAGACGGACAAGGATGACCCGCGCTCCCACCGGATGCTGCTGCCCAGCGGATCTTTATTTTTCCTACGCATCGTGCACGGGCGCAGGAGTAAACCCGACGAGGGGAGCTACGTCTGTGTAGCAAGGAACTACCTTGGAGAAGCTGTGAGTCGCAATGCATCTCTGGAAGTGGCATGTGAGTAGTTTTATTTGTTTAGTATTCAGGGAAACTTCATGGTGGCTTTTATGCTGTCATCCAGCACTTGCACACACTTCTGGGAGATAACAAATGGAGATAAGTGCAGCATTTTGTCATTAGCTGTTGCTCTTAGTCAAGGCATTTTCACTTGTGTTTGCCCAGTAGCAGTGACCGTACAGGCTAAGTGATTTATACTGAAATGAGGTTCTAGCCAGAGTATAATCATGATTGGCACAAACATGGACAAAGGATAATCTTCCTCTGAAGAATAATCTAATTATTAAGTGATGTCTAGAGCTGGTTATACTGGAACTAATGTGGAAAAATACCAATCATTTAATCTAAGGTGAAGTGTCTGTTTCTCTTTATCTCATAATCTGTTACCTCAACAGAAGCAGACAGCATCTTGGTGACTCATGTTCTGTACTGCTGGAAACCTCAATATAAGCTCCTCAGTCATAAATTTGACCCTGGTCTCATTCATTATGTGAATGGCAAGTGAAATTGTTGGCCATTTCTCATATCATCCAGAGCAGTCTCGGTCTTTATCGATTCTCTTTGTCTTAACAGAGAAGTCAACAGGGCTCTTTCAGAGCCCGCCTGGCATGGGTAGTCTGCTTCCAGTAGAGTTAGCAGATAGATTCATTGTATTCACAGCAAACAAGGTCATCAGACATAAAATATAATCAGTTACACATGAGGGTTTTTTTGCTGCTTAGTTATAAGGGTTGACTCAACACTGATCTTTTTATTCAGAATGTGCACCTTTGCCTATAATTGTATTTTAATACATTTATGAGTGCTCTCTTCCTGGCTGGGCTTGAGTTTTTCACCCACAGCTCTTCATCTGAAAGTAGCTTCCCTAAAATGTGTTTGAAGTAGGGCTTTAGAACAAATATGTATTTCTTAGTTGATAAAGAACAGATTTAAGTCCACAGTAGATTGTATGTTTAAAGGGAGGAAGCATAGAAATCTATGTTCCTAATGCAGTCTTCAGAATTCGGTAGCTAATGTGGTGTGATCTTGAGGCTTCTGTTTTCTCAGAAATTGCAGAAAATGGCATTTTTGAAATATTTAAATGGCAGAATAACCCAAGTAGAACAGACATTTTCACTGCATTTCCCCTGTTGTAACCTAGATTCAAAACTGTGTCAAACACAAAATGAAAACATTTTGGCACACTATCAAAGCAGAAGTAAATGTGCCAGTAAATGCATCACAGAAAGCTTTTCAGTTTTGGTTGGTATTTGGGAATTGAGGAGAAACCAGCTTAAGGAAGGCAGAAATCTGGGTGAGTATTACTAGATAAATTTACTGGATTATTTGTGTCCTTATACATGCGTTTCACCTGTTGAGAAATCCTAAAACAGAGACCTAAACGCTTGAAATCTTTATTGTAATCCCGTTGAGATTCAGGGTCTCCTGTTGAAGTTCAAAGGATTGTTCCTGTTGTACCTTGAGTCACCTAATTGAAGTGACTGATTATTCTGAAATTTAAATGTGCTTTGTATCTTGTCAGTTTTCACTGATCCCTACTTCATTGACTGCTGCAAGACCCTTGTTACACCATCCTCCATCTCTGGAGTTTAACTGCTGTAGCTGTTGGTGGCAGGTCAGGCATGAATCACATGGGAGATAGTAGAAAATTTTAAAAATAATAAAGCTGTTCTACTTCGGTGTTTTACGGCAGGAATGTGAATGTGAAACTGAGATCTGAAACCATGGCCGAAGGTTTTCAATAATACTGTGCTTTTACTGTTTCCATAGCTTTGAAATTTAACTTCCTGAACCCCCCAGTTAAAGAGTTTAGCAGTCTAAAGCAGTTTCTCCTATTTCACTTCAACAGTGCTTTATCGTTGTTTGGGCAGTACCATGGCTGCAATTACAGAAAGGCCTTCATCAAAGAAGAAACGTGCAAATAAAACATACATTGCTTGTTTACTTAAAATTAGAGATTTCAGCTGTGATTTTTAAAAGCAATGGCAGTGTTTGGTGTGTATCAAAGAGATCCTTTGGAAGATGATAGCAAAACTACAGTTTTTGCCTGGGTTTGAGAACTTTTGGTCGAAAGTCAGGTATTCAAGTGACTTTCAGGGACCAGTTGGAGTCTCTTACTTGTTTTTCTAGTGTCAGGGTTTCTGGGCTGAAGAAGATGGGCAGGTCTGTAGCAGCCTGTTTGCAGGCACAGGAAATGAGTTCCTGGTGACAGGCTGTTGTCAGCAGTGAGTCCCCATTCACCTGTCCTCAACTCCTGCTGAGAAGCTGCTGAGTTCCCTGGATGCTGCAGCCCTGTCCATGGGGCCGCACGCGATCCAGCCTGACTCGTGCTCTCTGTCATGGTGTTGAAAACTCTCCTTTCCACACCGAGCCAAGCTCTTTTCATCACCAGAAACAGGGAGGTTGTCTTTTGCTGTCATCAGGGTTCTGGATTGTTATCTGACTTGTAGGTGGCCTCAAATAGTGCCATGAGGAGCAAACTGCTGGTTTTCACAGGTTTGAAATGCTTGACTGGGCTCTTTTAGAGTAAGAAACTGTAATTGTTTCACTTTGTGTATTAAATTGGCAGCTGCTAATAATGTGTTCTTGCAACTTTTGAATGATTTATGAAGAAATATACTTGGTTTCTGTGTAAGTTAGATGTATTTGTGCTTATGCAATAATATGATAAACAGTGTTAATTATGATTACTTTTATTTCCTTTTTTTTACCTCCATGAGCACCTGCCATAGAAGGAGAGGGATGGAAAGTCTTCTGATGTATCCATATTTATGTGTAAAGATAGAAGTTAAATTCAGCTGGGACACAAAGTGGTTCAAACCATCTTGAACACAGTCATTTTGCCCTTTGGTTTTTTTAAGGAATGAGTTTTTTTCAAGTTGCTGAAAACCCTAAGCTCTTTTTGGTTGAGTAACTGTTTACACCTTTCCAAGACATGAATTTAGGTACCAGCCCCTATAAAGCACATAAGGTATGCCTCTACATCCATGCCTCTTCAGAGCACGTGCATACAGTCCAGGACAGGTGTTTTTGTACTGATGTATAGCCTCAGAAAAATTTGTCCACGCCAGTAAAACTGTGGAGAACTGTGATTTGGAAAATTACTTTAAAAACCATCATTAATAGACTGAATATGCTTTTAGAATATTTTTGCTTTTAATTAGAATATCTTCATTCCTGAAGACATTTAAGAAGAAATAGTTGGTATTTAAAGGAGTTATTATTTGAAGGCACAGTTTAGGATTGATATGGCTTATTCTATTTAATTGTTTTAATTCATTAATTCATGGTGTGCTTCATGCAGATTAATTCTTTTGTAGGAGCTTCCTGAGAAGGAAAAAAATAATCCTAATGCTATCAGTCAAAGAAGTCTTCCAAATTGTATGTGGCAAATTCTCATGTAGTGTTTTTGTTTTACGATTAAATAATTAAAAACAGATGTTCTAGCCTTAAAACCTCTATGAAGACTTTTAATCAAAAAAGTAAAGCATCTTTCTTTAGATTTTGTCCATTAGGATTTTTTAATTGAAATTGAACAAGGGTTGGCATTATTAGATCTATGTTGATGTTCAGATTTTCTTGGGAGAGTTTAGAAGTAGGCTTGAAATAGTTTAATCTTTGACCAAACCGCTTTCGTATTCAAACGCCAGAAGTCCTAAAATAAAAGCACATTTTTTTAACAATGCTCCAGTTGAGGCGATCGAAGCTGTGTGGTGGGGTTTTCCAGCGGGAATATCAGGAAACACATTTGCAGCAGTGAGCGTAGCTAGGATTTCAGCTGGGAGCACCAGGGCGCCACATGTGAGCTGGGGAAGGAGCACCAGGGTCCCTGCGCTGGCTGGGGCTGCCTCTGATCCAGCCGGAGTCAGCGGCAGCCCCCAGGGAGAGCAGCTGTAGCTCCAGGTGTTAAATATGTGACAGCAGCTTGATCTATCGACCACTGTTACAGGGGGCTTTGGCCTAAATGAAAATTCATGAAAAATTGATGAAGTCCCCAGATTATTTTTTTCCTTTTTCCTTTTGCAGCACTGTGCCAATGCAGCGAGGAGAGATTAAATGAGGTGTTGAACGCTTTAGTGGCGAGGAGGTGGTGGTTCAGAGGTCAGGGGGGAGGGGAAATCAGACCCGTTTTCTACCTTACTTTCCTTTAAAAGCACACACAAAGCTTTTCAGATTAGTTGGGATTTACTGCCATTTTAATATAATAATAATAAAGCTCAGGAATATTCACAAATAGGACTCTTTTCTGAGTGGGTTGGGAGCGTACGGGTTGGTGCAGAAAATAGTGGAAGCCTTTGAGTCATAATTCAATTGAAGAACCAGAAATAGATTGAATTTTGTAATGGCAGTATAAATTTGGGCTTCCATCTTTCTGAGTCTCTGCTTGAACTGAAGTCATTTGGAGAAAGAAGAGGTCTTGCATTATTTATATGCCATAGATTGCTTGGATAGCAGGCTTTGGAACACTCTCTAAACATAATGATCCTGTTTGTGTTAGAGTCAACACTGAATTATGTTTTTATCTGTAACAAGAGAGGTTATAGAAGTACACTGAGTTTAGTGTGAAGTCATAGGTGTTCTGCAAAGCAAGCCTAAGCCACATCTTAAACATGGGAGACAGTAATTTTACAAATAAACCAGATATATTGAAGTGTTGAGTGAATAAAGGCTGAGAGATATAAAATATATGCTATGCAATCACCTTTGCATCGTAATGCTAATGGCTATTTGCTGGAGCATGTGCAAAAGGCTGCAATGTGTTCATAATAATGCAGTTAATAATTTCCTATGAGATATTCAGAGTGAAAGAAGAGCGCAGTGTATGTGACTGTAAAATGGGTGGATGGTTTTTTCCATCTAGTTTCTGTTTTATGTATGATAGTAACACATTATTAAGTTTGTTACTGATAATTTTGAAGTCTAATTTGCTCTGAGGTTACTTTTATATATGGAGAGCATGTCCTGTTACTTATCTCTCTCTCATTCTTCTATGCAGAGTATGAAAGGCTTTCTGTCTGAGTTGGCACTCTTCTGCTTTCGTCACGACACAATAATCATTGTAGAAATTGGAATGCTGGAGACTGTCTTCTGGTCTATGACCAATATCAGGACACTGAAAAAGCATCATGCTTTTTCTCTTAGAAGAAATTTAACAAATCATGGCTACTATTACAGCATCCTTAAGGAAATGTAAATTCCTCTTGTGGAGGAGAACAAATATAATTTTATCTGATTACATAATCTGGGGAAAGGTAGATTTTTTTAAGATAGTGTGAAACCTTAAAACTTCTCTGTACTTTTGAAGCTTGCAATAAGCAATTTTCTGTGGATTAGGATGAAGCCAGGGGGAACAACATTAATTGAAAACATTACATAAAATTGTCTTTCTTTATAGGGCAGTAGTTCTCAGTCACTTTTAGAAGTTAGAGGTTACTAAATATAAATGAGTGAAGACACATTAGATGAACCAAAACCTGACTTGATATCCTATTGCAAAGTTTTGTTTGAGCCAAAAAAAAATAGTTCTGCTTATTTAATTTATTAATCTAGATTTTAATTGAGTGTTTTTATTTCTTCTGACTTCACCTGAGACAAGAAAGCTACATATTTTAGAGGGTGTGATTTTTTTTTCATAGCCAGAATGAACTAGAATTTTTATGAGAGGTGCTCTTCATCAGAATAACCTAGATTCTGTTGCTAGCACATTTCTCACAAAGTATTCACCTTTGTGCTACAGCATTGATGCATTCCATGTGGGCAGAAGCAGTACTTCCCAGCATCACCCATTAGGATTAGTACTTCCCACCATCATCCATTAGGATTGTTACATCTTCACTTTTTAGCCATTGAACTCCACCTGGGCTTGCAGATTTCAAGGCTAAAAGAGCTAAGGACTCCTTACATTTTAAGAAATTCCAAAGATATTTAAAATTCAATCACTCATAATATCAAGCTGGACAATGCCTGTAGGTTTCTCCGGGCCTTGTTTTTGTTCGCATTTTTCTCATACTGTGGACTTGTAATATGTTTTTAGGAGGTATTTCTAGTTGATTTAATTCTGATTCTGCTTCTAATAATTTGTTGCCCATTCCTTATTTGATTTTTATCAGCTTCTTTCTTCCCCTTAACTTTGATTTGATTATATTTTTTTTAAATCAAATGCGCTATTTACATCTCTCTGAATGGTCTACCTGAGAGAATGTTGACAGCTAAGGAGAAACTGAAGACTTCACAGAAACCTTGAAAGAAATCAGCTCCTGATTGATCTGTTAACTGGTGCATCATCACATGCTGATTTTTTTTTTTTTTTTTGGTTGACATTTATCTCGATTTTTAGTTCATATGGGAAGTGAGGAGAACAAAATACCATCGGATTTTTACAACTCCGTTCTATTTGCTGAGGAGACAATAAGCACTCTGAATCTCATTTGAAATATTAGCTATTGGCATATGCATGTATTATTCTGTAGTGTCAGGATTAAAAAAATACTCAGCAATGCTCAGACTATGCCTCTGCAAATTTTTCATGATCTTAATTCCAACAAAGTTGAGTACTGTGGTAATTAACAGTAATTATCAGGATGATAATTGGTAGATTGGTGGATGTTTTACATATACCCATCTTTGTCTCTCTCTATGTATATATATTGATACAGATTTTTATTCTGATAATCACCCTGTTTTTTGAAGAAACCCTTAACCTTCTTTTTTTTTTTTCCTTTGTCTTTGTTCAGACATGAGCTTCCCTTGCTCTTACTCTTAGAGGACTAAAGTTTAATCATGGCTTTGGAGCTACTTCATAAGTTCCCACAGATTTTATACTTCATGTAAGTTTCTAATAGGTGGAATTTATGTGGGAAACGAAGTGCTGGTTTGGTTCCACTCTTCTTGCTTGAGTATTTCAAGTGGCAGTGATGTGAATGTGTACAGATAGTTGGGAAATGGCTTCATTGTGATAGAGAAGGGAGGCGTACACCGTCACTTTCTGCTGTCTCATAGATCTGTTTGCCACTGTACAAAGGGATGTAGAGTTTTAAAGAACTGGGAGTCCTGGATCGCTGAGTTCCTGTATTCTACCCAGCTGTACTTTGTAGTTCCTTTCAGAAACATTTCAAGCTGCAGTCTGAAAAGCAGTTTGATTGCCTTCCCCTTCATCCTCAAACTTGTTCCTTTCCGTTTCTGTTGAAAGCCTGTTTTGGAACTTATGTATTCTAACAGTGAGGAAAAAGATTTCACGTTTCCAGTGTAAACAGGAACATGTTTGATTTATGCTAGTTCTTGTGATTTTTGGAGTACCTCTCCTATGAGGAAAGGTTGAGAAAATTACGATTGTTCACCCGGGGGAAGAGAAGGCTCTGAGGAGATCTTACAGCAGCCTTTCAATGCTTAAAAGGGGCTTATAAGCAAGATGGGGAAAGAATTTTTAGCAGTGCCTGCTGAATTAGGACAAGGGGTAATGGTTTTAAACCACAGGAGGGTCGATCAAGTGTAGGAAGGACAAGTTTTTTGCTGTGGAGTGGTAAAACCCTGAAACAGGTCAGATTCAGTTTCAAGGTCATGTTGGGTGGAGCTCTGAGCAGCCTGATGGAGTTGAAGATGTCCCTGCTCATTGCAGGGGGGTTGGACTAGATGACATTTAAAAGGTTCATTTCTTCTCAAACTATTCTATGAACTGATTTTTCTGTAGTTGTTTTCTCTCCTTTTTATTTACAGACCACTGTGGTGTCAATGTTATCTCTGCCATTTCTAAGTTAAACAAGAGAAGCTCATGAGTTTATTTGGGAAATATTTGCTCGATCCTAGTAGTCATTCATCCACCTGCATTTGTTTTCTGAGACATGAGTGGATAGATTGCATGTACTATTTCAAGACTTGCATGGTGTGCGTGATGAACTGATTTTAATAACTATCTTCACTGTTCCCTGATCCATCAGTCCTGTGATCATGTTTAACTTTTTCGAAGCATTTGGTAATTCATAGTGATTCTATACTAATCAGACACAGATCTCTCTCTTCTTCTGTGATGTGTAACAGATGAGCTCTACTGTGCCATAAACTTCCCTGTGATGGGTTTGAAAGAACATGGCCTTGCACTTGCTGTTATTCCACTTCAATTAGTGTCTCCTATACTAATTTTCAGTGTCATCCCATTCTTCCCACCTAATGATCCTCCTGTTGGGTCCTGCTGGGTTCAGTGACTAATCTTGTATGTCAAAATAGATTTTAGCCTTGGTGTTCAAAATTGGCAGTTCTTTAAACCACCTGCATCTTGCTGGAGGACTTTTCTTCTACTAATTGGACTCAAACCTGCCTGTTGCTCACTTCATATGCAAAATCATTTAATGAAATAAATGAAAAGGAAACACGTTTCTGTCAGCCTATGAAGAGGTTACCAACCCAGCAAGGCTGAGAACAAATAAACATTGCTTGTGGGAAGGAAGTAGTTTCTTTCTGCTGTAATCTCAAAACAAGCCATACATGAGAACCTGAGGAAAAATATCTCCAATTTAAAGGGGATAAATTGAACAACAACCTTGCAAAAGAAATTGTACTGGCTAAGCTTGGAATTATTTTTCAGGTCATAATGTATACAAAAATTCCCCATCTGCTGACTGTTATAATCTCTTAAAGCTGACAGATAGTAGGATGATCATTTTGTATTTTAGCAGTGATGAATGCCAAATGGAACTTTGGGTATGTTTAGAATGTGAGAATTCCTGTGTTTTCTCCAGAGCAGCACTGTTTAGGTAGTCACATATCATGTCTTTTATTTCACATGGGAAGCAGTGACATGATGGCTCACTGGATCTCACCAGCTGGCCCATGTAGTGCAATGGTCCATCTGGGATAGTAAAAACCCACTGATTTAGAGAACACACAAGGTGTTTAAGCTCATATGTTTGAAGTTTAAGCGCTTTAAATGGTTTGCTCACTTCATGGATTCTGGACAAGTATATTGTTTTTCTTGGCTGGAATCTAAAAAAGGCACAGGTAGTGGAAAACCTGGAGTAGTTGATAGCATCTGGGTGGAACACTGTCACCTCAGCCACTGAGATGTGTGCTATCATTACTGTAAGATTGTCTTTATGAAAAAGATGATTGCACAAAGTTAAACTTCCTTTGTTTTTCTGCACCTTGCTTTTCTCTTGAAGTATAGAGTGTTTAGAATGTTTTAATATTATATCAATAACAAAGCCCACAGGAAAGCACAGTCTGGATGTAAATTTGGGATTGTTGAAGCAAACTGGAAAGTTAAAACTTAACAATGTTTGTCAGAATGGTTTTTCTTTTAGCAAAGCAACTTGGTTACTAAAGAGTAAATGGCAAAAAAAAAAACTTTGTGAAAACAAATTCAAGTTATTTGCTTTTGTGTTCTACTTATATTTTTTCTAACTCTGTCTTCTCATTTTTATATATTTCTTTTATGTTTCAAACTTAGAATCAGCAAGTAGAAGTCACATTTTCCTCAAGTAGTCTAAATCTTGTTGTTCATTCAGATTGTTGGAGGAGGAGTTAAGTAGCCTGTAGTCTGGAGACTCAACTGGCAAAAGTGATTGAAACCACTGAAGATTTGTACCTTAGAGCTCCAGGTCCCTCCCTTAGCATATATACAATTCTTATTGTACTGCAGAAGCAACTTAATTCCCTGCTGCAGACCTGTAAGTTCCTCTCCCACAGATACCTGTCTTGAAATCAGTGATGGCAATACTGAACATCAGTCATGTTTTCTTTGAGACTCAGAGCCATCTGTTTGAAGCCATGTATCATGCTGATTGCCCAACCACAGACAGAAGCCAAATATTTTGATTGGTAGTATGATATCTTAAAAATATGAGGGATATTCTTCATTTTATTTGCCTTCTTCTGCCTACTATAAAAAAGACAGGTGACTTTCTTCATGCTTTTATTAAGATTGTGTTCCCATTTGAGCAGTATCTGATCCTGAATGTATCAGTTACTCCCAATTTTGGACTCCTTAATAGATATTTATATGTGTTATACAAACTTTGATTGTTTCAGTCTTATTGAAAATTGTGCAAAATACAACTCCCTTGCTCCCACCTTCCCCCTTGGGAGCACTTAATAGAAATAAACTTTTCAGAAAATGGACTATAGGGAAAGAAGTTGGAGCAATCCTAAGAAAAAGGTTTCCTTTGTCTTTAAGAAATTGATAGCTTACAGAAATGCTTCAAAAAGCAAACCAACCACCTGAAAAAAAAAAAAAAAAGAAGAAAATCAAAACTCTAGTCTCTACTGTTCCACTGCCCTCCCTTCAAGAAAAGAAAGAAAGGCATAAAAAATGGATCTGCAAATTATTGTAGAACTACTTCTTTTCCTGCCAGTGTCATTAGTCTAAGTGATGTCTGCACTGAAGCCTGTGCTTTTACATTTTTTGGAGAGACTGGGGCAGAGCCCTGTTATTTTTTTTCTTATTTATCTGGATTTTCTTCTCAAATAGCTTGGTCAGATTTTAAGGACTTGTTTTCTCATCCTAGAATAAAAGCTTGTCTTTGACTATTGTTTATATGATTCACCTGCTAATTTTCCTATTCATTAAAATATTTTGACTGGCTATCATAAATACACTGGGTGCGTATGAGCAGATCTAAGTTTATATGTCACTTTTCTCATTATACACCTGCATTCTGAACAAATGAGAACTTGGTTGGATCAAATTTATGCTTTTAATTGCAGTGCTGCACATGTGCTCAAAGATAGGAAGCAATACTAATTTCCACCTCTATTGGACATAATTTCACTTTTGCAGAGTGGTTTATTATGAGGTTTATTATGAGGTAGAAAGCACAAACTCAGAGCTATAAGAAAGGAACAGTTTTGTATCAGCATGTGATGAAGTTCCTGCCAGTGACAAACAGAACAGGTGAACAAACAGGATACAGTGTGCAATATGAACAGCATAATTATTTGCTAAAGTTATGGGAATAAGAGCTCTCGAATTATACTGAATATTGTCAGTATAGTTTAGGACCTGAGCAGTATACAGCTATTTAACTACTGTATGTTTTCAACATTTAATTTTATGTTTATATAAAAATGTGTTTCTATATGCATGGAATACATGTATGTACATGAAACACATATACATCTTCTAAACAGAAAGCTTCTAAAAATTAGGATTTATCATTGATGCACATTAAAATTCCTGTGCAATGGATAGAGTAGGAGTTTGTGTCATCTGTGCTTCAAAGAAGCTTCTTTGTCAGGCACTATGTGTCACAATGCAAGTGGGATGAATGTATTGTCCCCCATTGTCACTGTGTACTAGAACTAGTCTGCAACATCATGTGCTCTTCTTGCTCCTTTCCCTTAGTTACAGCAGAAATATTGAACTGGCATATTTATTTTCTGATTGCTTAGTGGTTCTTTTCTTTTGCCTGCATGCTGCTGCTTGATACCCACCTGCTATTTTTAAAGCAAGTTTTTTTCCCTTTTCCTTTTTGCAACCAAGTAGACTAAAACCAGCTCAAGGCACTGTGAGAGTAAGGATTTATACTTGTTTCCATGCGTAGCATCAACTGCAGGGAATATGTGTATGCTTGTGCCAGCTGTTTTGCACATCTATCCCAAACTCCTCGGCTGAGGTGACCTCTGAAGTGCCTGCTGCAGTGAGTGATGGAGTTATTGAGATTCAGAGACAACCCTGACCCTGACCCCCTCGTGGCCTTGGTTTCACTCATCCATCTTCCAAGCCCCACAGGCTGTGATGTGCTGTGTGGAGACAGGATTAAACAAGTGTGAATAAACAAGTTCAAAGCTTTCTGTCATGGCTGCCAACACACAACATCAGGAGAATGAGACATTAATAACCCAGTGCTGGGCAGGCATGTTGTTTTGCCATAGGAACACCTGGGGAAAGCACCACTTGCTATGCAATCAGGTTTTTGCATGCCAAGAAAAGTTTGCTTAAGACTTCTGTGAAGGGTGTGAGATTTGTCCTGCCATTCTTCTTAGTCACTAAGCTGGCAACAGTCAGACCTGAAAGGTGCTGAAAAACTTTCTATGGATGCAGCATCCTTTGCTTGCATTGTGTTATCTGGGCTATGATTCATCAGAAGTGATTGGAGGGTTGGGGGTTTTTTGTGGTTTTAGCCTAATCTATTTACAAGAAGAGAGTCTGGAACACGTTGCCAGAATTATTTTCTTAAGGATAGTCTTAGGAGATCAGTTTTGTGTTTTGTTGTAAACAAAAATTTTATTCTGTAGTATGGTTTAAGGTTGAATCTGTCTCTGTGGGTAAACTGTGGATGAGATAAGATATGTTTGTTGTGACAGTGGTTTAGGTAGTGCCTGTCTTCCCTTTGTCAAGACACTCATTTTACCCTGTGGCACCTTCTGATCAGTTGACTAGTCAGTGATTAAATACATTTATTTAGTTCAATGGGTCAGAGATGTTGGGGTGGTTAGAAAATTACTGATGGATTATCAGTTTCATCACCTCTGACATGCAGCCTTACCATAGTTCATCATCTGAGAATTCATAACACATTTGCCTGAGCAGTAACATGCTCGGCTACCTGTGTGATCATGGCTCTAGGAACCAGCGGTGTTGTGCTCAGGATTGATAGGACAGATGTCACAGGAATTAGAAGGGCATCATCTCTTTTGCTGATAAACACACTTACTAAAAAAACTACTGAAGAGTGTTCTCAGGCCAGTGGCAAACATAGTAAATTCCAAAGTGATATTTGTCTTTTCTTGGAGCATTTCAAGAAATTAAAGTGCTTTTCAGAAGGAAAGAATCTTTGGCGTTAGTGCTACTTGTAAGACAGAAAATAGGCAGTGATTTTTGAAGTCTGAAACTGAAAAATTCATATCAAAGCAGGTATCTTTTTAGAGACCTAATAATTTCATCTCTGTTACACAGTGAATCTTATTATTGTAGTCTGACAGCCTATCTAAGATT
This sequence comes from Haemorhous mexicanus, assembly GCF_027477595.1. Classification (NCBI taxonomy): domain Eukaryota; kingdom Metazoa; phylum Chordata; class Aves; order Passeriformes; family Fringillidae; genus Haemorhous; species Haemorhous mexicanus. The sequence goes on along the minus strand of NC_082342.1, from coordinate 9,821,042 downwards.
AGAGGGATTTTTATGGAGTCCAGTCCTGGGGGAAGCCCAGCTGGAAGTGCCACACTATTGTATTTCCAGGTTACAAAACATTTATTTATGAATCAGTCAGTTGTTGGTGCTCCCATGTTAACATTTTTATTTTCAAAAATGTGTTTGTACCTGCAAGGAAAAAAATCTTTGTGTCAGAAAGTGAGGTAAAAAATCCAGTCCCTCCTTGCTTCCTCCCTTCTTTGATTTAAAGCAGGTTAAAATGTCCAAGTCATTTCAATCTTATGGTAAGAACTTTAATAAAGGAAGTGAAAACATTCTTCATTAATAATAGAAATAGCACCAGCTTCGTAGCCCAAATATCAAATTCATATCATCTACTATATAAGAAGTATGAAGGAAATAATGGACAGGATTTACTGAGAAAACAAGTGCAATAAACCCTGGATCCTAATGTTTAGGAAAATTACAGGGGAAAAAATGCCCCAAAAAAAGTATCAAGCATGCTTTGTTTTTTTGCTGGGGTTTTTGTTTTTCTTTTTTCCCTCCTCGTGACACTTGTAATACGATTCTTATGTTGACAGTCCAGCAAATTTATCTAATACTCTTGGGTTGTTGACATCAAAGATGAGAATAATGCTGTTTGCAGTAGTGAGATGAAATATAACACAGCCAAGATGTTTCAAGTTTATTTGTTGTCATTATTCTTCAAGGCACAAAGTGATCCAGACAACAGAGCCAGAACGGGGGTTGACTGTGTGTAGATTTGAGCAAATATGACTTTTAATCTATAATCTATTGGACATCATGAAATGTGATGAGAGAGTTTGGAGGGAAACCTTGCTTTTATCAATTGAAGGCTAATAAAGCTTTTATGTTGGTGTTATACCAGCTTGTAAGAAATGTCTTGATGGAAGTAAACTGTTAATGTTTTGCACTTGTAGTGGATGTAATGTTTAAGGTTTAGGGAGTTTTAATCCTTAATTTTTACAGTTCTTAATCTAGTGAGTTTTATGTCTGGAATGCTTAAGAGACTGTTTCTTTCCCTTTTTTTGCTTTTTAGGTTTTTCTAGTACTTAATTCCTGTCATTCTTTTGAATCAGAAACTGCTTTAAGATCCATTTAATATAGCAGTTCCATAGAGACATCTTTTAATTCCACATAGTTTACAAGTATGACATTTGAAACCTTTAATGTCATGTTCAGCCAAGGGGAAAAGATGCTTTGAGAGGAGGTAAATTGATTGATTTTTATATTTTTTTTCCAGAGGATTAAACTGCAGTTTTATTACTAGTACTGAAATTAAAATCAGGCCCAAGCCTTACATTCAGTTCTTGTATCAGTCAGCCACTGAATGGATCTTGTTTCAAGATCTAAAGTTTTTCATGAGTTTAAAAATATTGTCACTATGAAAATAAATCTGAATTGCAACTTTGTATAAACTGTAGAAACTGGTTGGGGTTTTTTTCCCCATTTTATTCAATTTACTACCTAAAAGTACTTACTAGTACTCATTTTTATTTTCTCCTTCTAGCTAATATTCCTTCCAGATTTTGATTAGTATAGAAGAGAAAGTGCTATGGTTTCAGTTTTTAGGTGTTGCCACCCTTATTTTACAAATTGTTGGACAATACCTCTTTATGCCAGAAGAGTTTGGAGCTGGGTGTGCTGCTGGTGTGAAATGCCCCAGTAATGCTGGCACAGGAGGTACCTGTAGGACACTGTGCTCCTGTTGATAAAAGAGCTGTGTTTGCCCACTGGATCTGATCAGTGTTCATCCCCAGGCAAGGCTTTATTCACAAGTTGTTCTTTTAACCCTGAGAGGCTGCATGTGCTGTGGCTGCTTATTTTCTTACTGCAGAAGTACCTTGGCTTTTACTGCCTGCTTGATTTTTCTTTTGATAAGTGTTTTGAATAAACTGAGAGGGGAAAAATGATAAGAAGGCATTAATCTAGAGGGGATTATCCCAAAGTGTGGAAGAATGTATTGTAACCCAAGTTTGACATTTGACTTTCTTAAGAGTTGATAATATCCTTTTGAGATCTGACTTATAATCAGCCTCATTAATTCTTGTGACTGCTCTTGTTTCTTTTTATTGACACATAAGATGTGTTATTTTAGAAAATGAATTCCAGTTCTTTGTCACAATTCCCCGTTATAAAAACCAAGTAAGGTTAAGCTACACATATGCTCAGACTATGACAATAGTTCTGCTCTTTCACTGGGGGAAGCATGCAGGAATTATCAAGTTAGACCCTAGAATTTGCATCAATTGTTGTGATGTCAAAGCTGCCATATTAATATTCTTAGTTTTCCATTTCAGTGGTTAAGGATAATACAGATCAATCTAATGAGGTTTTAGGTACACTAAGTATTTCTTGCTTTTATAGCAGTATGGTCTTGAGTTAAAAATAAGCTTTTTAAAACATGTAGTCATAACTGATAGAAACTTCTAGCTTTAAATAAAAAGGGAATTTAAACAGGAGGGAAATTAGGTACGTAAGTTTTGTCTGATTTTCTTAAAACTGAACATGCTCATTGTATTGAGAAATAGTTTTTAAATCCTTTTCAATTAGTAGAGTTTGTTTTGAGCAAGTTTTTAGGTAGCCATAGGTGGGCTTAAGGATGAAAGCTGTTTTCCAGAAGAGAATGGTCTGTAACAGTTTTTATTGGGGTGGATGATGCTCTTTGCTCTAATATCTAGGTGTGTTAATGTACTTTCCTAACTAAATGCTGAGAAGAAAATTCAGAAAGCTTCATGAAAGCAGATGCAGTGCTTACATTGTTAGATTCAGAGCTGAAAAATCAAAGACACCTCACATTTATGCCAAGAGTGTGAAAGCTTTATGGTCTAACTCGTGTTTTTGTTCAGTATACTGTTTTATTAACACTGCAAGCCTTAAAGTAGATTCAAGAAATTCTTGTGATCTCTTATCCTGACAGCACAATGGTCTGGTGAAATCATGTCACAAACCATGTCTGGCAGGTTTAAAGTTGAGCACAGGTGGCCTGTATTTCCTTTTTCCTAGCTCAGCTCCCTGTTACAGGCTCGGAAGCTGGGATGAGACTGCACTACTGCCTGTACTCTATGTGGGCAACACAGACAAATGTGGACACTTTGCTGGCCAGCCAGGAGCCACAAGGAATTGTGCACTCAGAAATGGTGGGACTTTGGGTGTAATTAAATCTGAAGAGGAACCAGGAATAGAGAATCAAGCCATGTCTTTTTAAATGTAAACTATGAGCAGTTTAATGAAAAAACTGGCCTAGTCTGTCTATTTTATCTTGTTTTTGAGGAATTTAACCACTCTGTTTCCTTAAGAATCCCTGTGGAGATGCTTTTGAACAGAAGAGCAGTTTTACTACAAGAAATTGTCATTTTTAGACCATACATGAACATTTATTATATTAAGTACATTTTCCTATATTCTTTAGAGATTTAAGAGTGTTCTAGTGTAGAAGATAATTACCTGGCTAGTACATGCTTTTATTAGTGGGTAAGGATTTATTTTTTTTTAACTCTAACATTTTTAAAGGCTCTTTCCTAAACTTCATAACAGAAAAAGAAACGTGTATAAGGATAAACCAGCAGTTGTTTTGGCTTCTTATGGCACATGTGTTTGAAAACTAATGCAGTGTGATTTCTACCCACTGACACTTCTTCCATAGCATCTAAGAAATGAGCTAGTTCAAGATTCCTGGACTATCTTGAACAAATTTTCTTTTGGGTGAAAGGTCAATTAAGGGTTAGAGATGTGTGGAAGCAGCAAGGAGGGTGATTTGTCCTCCTGATTTTCTATTTCTGGCTCTTTGTGGCTTTCGGTTGCTGTGCATGTTTGAGAGGCACTCATGATTCCTGTCATGACAGATCCACGTTGCTCAAAGAAATACCAAGTCTTGACTCATTTTCTGGGGTGCTTGGGAATGTCCTAGGCTGTCCATTTGAATACTCTAAGTAAGAACAAAAAGCAAGGCAGATTCACTTCCTATGTTACAGTCTTATGTGGATCTGGTCTTAATTGGGGTATGGCAGGGGCAACTTTGTAATAAACCTGTTCCTTTATGTAATAATTTACTTAGTAAGGTTTCTTTCTCTTTGTGCAAAATTGTCTGTGTTTGCAAGGAAGAAATAAAATCAAAACTGATGGCTCCATGTCTTTCTAGCAAGTGGAGTTACCTAATTGCTTTCTTTCTGCAGCATCTAAGTATGATCTGAAGCACCTTGTTAGACATGGTGTCTCTGTACATGCACTTTTTGCCTGTTTTGCACCTTTCACCTACATCTCAGCAATGAATAAACTGTTATTTGTGTCTGTGCTCACAGTTGCACCTAAGCAGCCAGTAAAAGCTGATAAATTATCCTTAGATCTTGCCAGAGAATCCAGTGTATGTTAACAACCCTGCAGAACTCTGCAGACTCCCATTTAATAATGAACAAAACAAAAAGGAATGTGTGTCTATATCTGAGCCTTTATCTTATGAAGGTTCTCTTTGCCACTGAAACTCCTGACCTTTTTCAGTCCTCAGATGGACTTTAGCTTCAGTGCCTTTAGCTTCAGTTACCCTAATACAGTTTCATTCTTGAATTTTCAAGTTAGGTTTTACTCCAAATTTCAAATTTTGTCTAAAATTTTTAGAAGTTAATCCTTTAAAACAAAAATGCACTTAAGCTGTGCCTTGATTTTTTTGGGGTGTATGTGTGGCTAGGTATATAACATAATTTGTGTTTGTATAGCAGTGGTGTCAAAATGCTGAACTATTGTCATCTATGCAAACTGCTTAGATTATTTCTTCTTCTTAGCCATAATGTGTACCCTTTGGAATTGTTGTAGTTCAGCAAAGAAAATACAGAGTACTTACACCACAGTGAAAGAAATACTTAAATTTCTTTTAGGAAACTAATGCCTTTTGTATTTTTCCTCCCTACACCTCAAGATACTGATGAATCAAACCACATTGGTAGGATCACTGAATATTGCTTGATCCTCATACCCTCTGCAGAGATATGATCCTTGGCATGGATTTCAACAGCTCTAAACAAAAACAAAAAAAATGTGTATAATCCTTTGATAACTTACCCAATGGCAAATTCCTCTTATGAAGCCTTATCAGGGCCATAAAACTGGCAGTGTGACCCCTTTGTGTCATGAAGAAACTTGGTCCCATTAAGCCCCATGGTTCAACCTCAGCACAACAACAAAGTGTTCCTTTTAAAAATTGGCTGTAGTCTCTGGAGAAGGGAAATCCTGGAGACCACCATGAAGTTGAAGTAAGGCTTCCTATTGTGTATTCAGCTTCCAGCCATTGTACACATTTGACCCCCAAATGACAAAATAAATGAAAGCTGCTCTTCAAAGTAATGCAATCAGTTCAAAAATATTGTGCTAATAAAGTTATAAATTCTAATGGAAAGATTTATGGCAATCCATTTAGTTGTTACTAGGTTATTTGTGGCAGACAGATGCAGAGTAACCTGATTAGAGTCAGCATTGTGATGACTTGTAGCTGCAGAGGGGGAAAAAGCTTTAAACCATTGTCATGGCCCATTCTCTGAGATGCATTTGGAAGCTGATTTGAAAGAAAATATATGACCCTTAAATGCAGTTTTGCAGCTGCCTCAGATAAGTTGGCCCAAAGAAAGTGCCAAAATGACTGGCAGGTCTTTCTTTACCTAAGTTTTAATTTGTAATTCAATTTTGTAGATGAATTTAGACGAAATTCAATTGAAACATTCTTTTCAATATATTTTTTCTTCCAATTCATTCTATATTTAATATCTCATGTTGGGAAACATAGTCTTAACTCAGTTAATAACAGAAATGCTATTAAGCAGTTTATTCTTTTGGATTTGATGAGCAAGCTTTATGAAAATATGCTTCCTCTATGAACATACCCCAGAAAAATGTAAAAGCAGGGCCTTTATTCATGTATAGCTATGTAGTTTTGGTTGAGGAGGAACTTAGATTTTCTGGAGTCAAATAATAGTTTCATAGAAGCTGCAAAGAGAAGGAGCTAGTTGCTGGTCTGGTATGCATTCCTAAATTTAGTATCGAAAAAATGGACATGGTTTTCTTACTTTCTTTAATATATGTATTCTTATAGTCACACCCTTCATATTATTCTACAAGTGAGAATCAGTTCAGTTTTATATTCAATTTGATTTATGTATTGTAAACAGGATAAATTTGTGACAAGGATGCAGTTTTGTATAATAAGTAATAAAATGCATCAATTTTTTTGAGTAATACCATAATAATGGGCTTTGCAAAGCAGTTCTTGCTCCTAACTTCAGTCACTTGAAGAATTTGGCACAATAAGGCAATAAGATGGTCCAAGTTCAGGCTTCTTGGTGAGTGCTGGTCTTGGCCATTCTGATTAATACAGAACTTTTTCTGTAATATGTCAATTTAAGTTATATTTGAAGTTATAATCAAAAAAGATTTAGTCGTTAACAGCTGTCAAAGGGAAGTACATTGTCAGAACTGGTTTTGTATTGAGAGTTAAATGATTCTTATGGCTCCAATCTTACAGAAAAAAGTACACTTATTCCTTACAGAATGGTACAGTTGCTGGCATTCATTCAACAAACTTTTTCTGTAATGCAGTAGGAGGAAACCTAATTTACTGTAACATCTTAAAACAGAGTGAACTGTAAATATGATTAGTGAATGGATTATTAAATTTTGTGATTATGTAGAGCAGGAAGATCTTTGACAAATTGCAATAGTGTTTAATTTTCTGTTAGTATTAACTAGTAAGTGTATTAAAACAGTAGGAGATACTAAAGAGGAAGAATTGAAAAAGTGTTTGTCTGTATTGGTACATTTTTGTGAATTTCTATATGGATGTGTGTGGTCCATATGTATCTGTTGTATTCCAGATCATTATTATTGTCATCTTAACACCATCTACTCTTTGTTTCCAAGGTCAGAGTAGCCCATGTTGTCTGTCAGGTTACTGAGTTGTGATCACTTCATCAGAAGAGCCAAGTTTGGCTCTGCCTTCAGGATGGTTTCTTGTGAGTGCTGTGATGGGGAAAGCAAAGGAAGGAAACAGGGCAGAAACTTTGCCCCTTTCTAAACATGAGCATTTTATGAGCCAGGATCCTTTGAATACCTCTTGCCAAATCCTTCCTAAGGAAGGATTTTGGAGCAGGGGGAAGTACCTAGATACTTAGGACCAGAAACTTCCCTTTCACTTGGCTGTCAAAATCCATTCAAGACCGCCCTTTTTAAAGGGTTGAACTACCAGTCTCTGAGCTCCTAAACAGCTACATACCCTGAAGATTTCATCAGTGTTACTTGTGTTCAGTCCCTGGTGGACAAGCTATTCCCAGCAATTTTAACTTTGTTCTCATGGTGGTCATTTGAAGCTCAGGGGCCTGGAATGGTTGAATAATTCCCAGAGTGATGGATTAGCATGCAGGCAGCAGTTGAGGTGGTCAAAGGTGCATGACAAAATAGAATTCATCACGTGGATATTACTGCTGTTTCTGGGTTTCCTAGGGGACAAATGTAAGGACATTTTGGGAACTGGCAGAACTTCTATTTTTAATCTCTGAATCCTTATTCAATAATATTTCTTTAATTGTGTGTAGCAAAATCATAGTGATTAAAGCCACCAGTACAGCTTTGTGGAAGATATTAGTACTGGTTTTCTACTGTCTGGGAATACTAATGTTAGGCTGTTGTGGTATGGGAGCAAGAGAAGATCCAGAGCTTGTCATCTCTTTTCAGTTAATTTCTATTCTGCTAGAATATGATCACTGCACAAAACTTAAAACTTCAGGCAGACTGTTTTAAGAAGCGCAGTAATGAAATTTTATATTTCCCAAAGCTTTTGCCCTTTGGAATTTGGCTGTTGAAAGAGCTTCAAGATTAGTGAGGCAGACCATTAGCTGATGTGCACAGACTCTGTATCGTTTGCTTCCCTAGAATTTTGCTGTAGGAATGCACTGTGGATGGCCTGGCCTACTGTTGGTAATAAAAGCTATGGTGCACCTTCCCCCTATCTGTAGCAGTTATCCTGGAGATTGCTGGCACAGAACTTCCATTAATTACAGTGATTCTCACTTTGAAAAGTGAAAGGAAGCATCATTTCCATGCATGTGTCATGATTTAGGAGTAGTACTCCCCAGTTCAGTGCCCCAGAATTGATTCTCCTGAACGAGAAACTGCTCACTTTCTTCCCCCACCCCTTCCTGCTCTGGGGATGGAGTTGAGAATTGGAGACTCAAAGGTAAAAATGGAGAGGTAAATTAAGAACAATTTACTGGAGACAGCAATGAGATAAGAAAATAAACAATAACAGCAAAAAATTAGTACTAATGAAAGAGAGGGAGATTTACATGCCAAACACTCATCAAGCCCAGGGGTGGAAAACAATGGCCAAAAAACTTTCATCTGGGAAGTGAGAGTCCCTTTGCCCAGCCCCCTGGCATTGAGGTAAGATGGTATTAAATAACATTTAGGAATGGCCATGCCCACTCAGCCCAGAATTCCTGGGCTCAACCTCCCAGCAGCTGGGGATACAGGTGGGCACCACTGCACCTGAGTGCTGTAACATAAATGAGCTCTGTCCTGCCCAGAACTAGGACAGCATATTTTTCTTCAGCTTAAACACACAAACTCCTAGTCCCAGGTTTCCTATTAGGGTCTGTTAGATCTTACTCTAATACTTAAGAGCCAGCAGTAGGCTTCAAATAGCATCTGCTGTTTTAAAGGGAAAGACAAACTTTTTTTTGCCAGTTCTCATCTTAAATATTTATTTTCCAGCTCTATTCTACCTTTACTTTGTCTCCTAATCTTTTAAGTAGCACTTAAAGACTAATGTTTGATTAACTAATTATACAATCTGGAAAAAAAAAAATCCTAAATGAAGAAAAATTTGTTGTAAACTGGATTTTGAGACAGTTTTAATTTACAGTTGCAGTATGTCACAATCAAAGCAATTCCTTATCAATCTGTCAAGTGGCTGAGTCAGTACTGAACTGAAGAGGGTTTTTCTGGGAAGTCTCAAGTGTTTGTCTCAGGTACCATTGCTGTGCTCTTTCAATCAAGAGTCAGAAATGCTGCCATGGGCATATTTTGTTTGTTCTCATCCTTGTCTGTCAACACTTCAGGAACCTTTTCAGTCCCCTTTTTCTTGCTCTTCTCCCTGAGCAGAGCATGACTTGCTTACTAAAATTCTCATAAGATAATAATTTAATAGCAACTCTGAGCCAGAAGACAAAAGGAAGAGAGTTCAAGAGCTCATTGCTAATTTCTCTCCCAGCATAATCCAATCAGTAGAGCTCTCCAGCTAGGACTTATAACCCTTAATAAGTCATTCTATTCGATTAAGAGGAATTGATTTTCTTCTACTGTGTATCATAGTGATTATGATGAGTGTGGTATCTGCTGCTCACTTCTCTATCTTCCCTTCTAGTCTCCATTTGTTTGCAGGGTCAGCAGGTAAACGAGCCAGGGAGATGGTGCAGCATCATTAACTGGAGATGGTGTCAGCACTGTGACAGCTGTGGAATTGAGGTGTCCCACAGATCAGAGGAGATGCCAGTTGTGAGGGTCTCATAAAGCAATTCCATACTTCTGACAACTCTACTGACAGCCTCAAAAGCAGGAATTGATGGGACAATCATTTGCAATCGTGACTAGAAGAGCAACTTGCAATTGGTGGTGGTAGCAAATTGACCATAATTTAGTGGTTAACTAACACTAAAGCAGATGGGAGGGGAGGGGGAAAGGCAGTTCTTGTATTTGAAAAGTAAAGCAATATTGAATTTTCTTCAATCAGAGGATACTGTTGGAAACATGTTTTGATGATGTTACCTATTTGTTTGGTTTCTGCAATTGATGGGCAGTAGTAAACTTAATTGACTTGAATTAATTTAATTTTTGGGGAGGGCAAATAGGAGTAGAGAGGGGAATTAGCCAAGTTTCAGTGCTGTTCAAGATAGTTTTGGGAATGATCACATAAAGACACACAAATGTGTGCTTATATATGTTTACTTTATCATGAGTGCAGTCAAACAGCAAAACAAGACATTGTAACAGTCTGGGAATTTTTTCTCCACCATGGCAGTAGCACCCTTTGCCTGGACAGCTTTTCTTGTGGATGCCTTCAACATGTAAACAACATAGCGGGTGCAGGTGAGCTTTGGAAAGAAGTGAGCCAGTCACATGATTCAGCTCTTTTAAATGTATATTTCTCTCTCAAAACTGTAGTAAAAGTTAAAACATAGCACAGTTTTTAGTAGTTATTATTTTCCAGAACTATTGCCTACCCTGTGTGTGTCTACTTAAGAAGCTGTATTTTCAAAAGTGTTTAATTAGATTCTTGCTGAGCAAGGGAAATTAGATTGCCATTTTGGTGTTGAATTATATAATTTGAATAAACTAAGTCTATGTTTTCAAAATCCCATAGTTTGACATTCTGCATAACCCAAGCCACAACTTCTTTAGCAGGATCAATAATATGTGGCTGGAAAAAAACATGCTTTTTTTTTTTTGGACCTGAATTTGTTGTATGTTGTTTTGAATAAATACTGAGATGGCTTTGTAAAGATTTCAGGTGAAGGAAATCACATGTCCCTTAGGATGTTTTAATATTGAGGTGACCCAAAGGTAAAACTTCGTTTTTAGTGAATTTTAGTTGTTCTGTTCCTGTTGGGCTTCAGATCACATATCTTTTTAAATTATACAAACTGGATATTGTGCAGAGAAAAAGGTTTTGCTGCCCACACCACATTCTGTGGTATTTCTGAGAAGTCATATGTCTTAAATATTGCAGGTGTTTCATGCAGTTGACATTTACTTTCCTTGCCTAGCTGTGTGGAATGCCTGTAAAATGGGATTCGCATTGCCAGGTGCTGTCTCCTAAGTACAGCTTTCCAGCACTGATTAGATGGTTTTGGAGTGCCTGAAATCTACAGTCCTTGGATCCAGAGACAGTTTTGAGGGAAGTAAGTTAGAGTGATTAAATTTTTTTCAGGTATCAGAATACTTTGGCGAGTGTGCTTCATTTACACAACAAGAATCCCCAAAAACACCCAAACCCTCAATCCATTAACTTTCAATTTGATTTTTCCTAGTCCTAACCTGTAGTGATGAAATACTTAAATTCTGGAATGGGAATGTCACCACCTAATGTTTTCTAATGCCTTGGAAAAATGTAACTTGCATAAATATTTACCATCTTTGATAGTTTTAGCATCATGAATTTTTTGAGTATCAAATTATAAATTGGGATTTTCAAACTTCACAAAAAGGACATAGGAATAATTTAAAAACTGTGGGGCTTTTAATGTACTTTAAAAGTGTGGACAGTAATATTGGGCAAAATGTCACAGGAATAGCCTAATCATTGGCACTTGCTCACTGAGTAACCATCTTTGCATGCTTTTTTCTTATATCCAGATATCATTTCAGTAGTTTTTATCTGCTTTGTTAAATCAGGAGGTTGTGTTCCCTGGGTTATTTTCCTTTTCTTCTACAAAATAATATTCTATTCTGTTATTGTGGGGTTTTTTTTTGTTTGTTTTGAAACATGATCTCACCATAAATCTTGAACTGTGCCCAGTTTACAAAGCAATGTTTATTTGTATAGATTGCTTGCCACTTCATTATCCAGCAATGTGTGTTGTCTGAAAATTGAATTAGTAATGACCTTATATTTTCTTCTCAATTACTGGCAGGTATTGAATTGTTTTGAGGGTGTGAACCAATTCCATCATGACTCCACTAGGAACTTGCTTTTTCATTGGTGATTCCCCAGTGATATCTCTTTTTCTGGATTTATCAATTACCAGTTTCAAATCCACTTAGTACGTGCCAAGTTTAATTTGTGGGATGCTAATTTCCTAATGCAAATATCATGTGGTCAGATGCTTCACTGAGTATATAACCTCTTTCCTGTGAATGTGTTGATCATTATACAGTGAGATGTGATATAGTCATCAGCATCCTTCTGAGCAGCAGGTTTAGAGCTTTTACTCTGGATTATTTGGCACTTTGATTTCTCTTTTGTGAAAGCAGTCTTGTCTGTGTGGTGCAGCTTTGGTTTAAAAGGTGTTCCCTGTCGGTGTGTTGTTTATGCTGTGAGAAACACTAAAATGTACCAGTGCTGTTTACTTGATGAAATGGCCTTAAAGGCATATAAAACCTGGTTGTTGTGGACTAGAAAGTGGAATAATCTGCTGTGATGATGTTATCCGATTTATAATAGATGGAAACTCTTCAGCAACTTCCTTCTTATGCCTTTATCTATCTGTTTGTATTTATTTTGTTATTTTAGCAGCAATGGAGGCTGACAAAAAAGGCTTGATAATTAAATTACTATTTTGACCCTAGAATGACCTATTTGAATAAAACTTTCTTATGCACACTTCTTTCTTTTTAGAGCTATAAAATGTTCTCATTCAGGTCCTCTGTATATTGTTTTGGCTTGTGCAATTTGGAGATGGTGGAATGCACTCAGGGAAACCCAAGGTTAGAGTAACAGAGAGGGCTCTTGTTCTGTCCTTGGCTGAATATGTCCCTGAACAGCAATTAGGGGATACAGAATGTCCCTGGGCCAAACTGTTTTCCATCTAGGAAATCTGCATGACCTCAGTTGTCACCTACTTTTTATAAATTATCATCTTTATGCATTTAGTGTATTTCTCTGTTTCTCATCCTCACTTGAAACTTTGAGGTTTCTGATATAAAGAGAATTGACATATGATTTACTTATTAGAATTTCTGTAATAATGTAGGATTAACAGCACCTGATAACCTAGAGATGATTGTATTGCCAACACCTGCTTTTTTTTTTTTATGAAAATGTTAATGGAAACATAAGATTCTTCTCAGAGTTAAAGTTCCAATGTATTTTGATAAAATTGGCTTTCAATTGCTCTCTCAATACTTAGTGCTGGTTTTATATCGTCAAGTCTAAAAGGTTCCCTGACAGTTTTTTCCCCAGCTAGAATAAGTATCCAAAATTAACATTCCTCCCTCTACTCTTGGCCTTTCCACTGGGAGGACAATAGTGCAAGCATCATAGGAGAAATAGCTAGGAGGCACTGACTTAGATTTGAGAGAGAATGCTTTAATCCCCAGAGCTCCAGGGTATGCTTAAGAGTAGTGAATACCTCTATTTTTGTACCCCTGCAAAGCTTCTTTTGTAGGAAGTTGTATTTATGTCAGGAAACAATTTCCAACATCTGAATGCTAAAAAGGATAACCAGTATAGATTACAAAAGCATTAACTCTAGAATATCCTTGACTCTTAAAGGGGGTTCTGTGGTTTGTTTTTTGTTTGTGGTTTTGGGGATTGTTTTTGTAATCTTGAGACTGATTTGAGTCAAGGTTGAGCATTTTTTTACTATTTGGTGGTCTTAAGCAAAACACTATGCTTGAATTGCAATCTCTTGATAAATGAGTGCAGAGTGTACTGATGCATCCTTCAGTCCAAAGTAAAAAATGCTGCTGTTTAAATTAGTCACGTGGCTGACATGCCCAACAGGATTACACAGAGGAGTTGAAGGAATGGTAGAAAAACATAATTGGATGATGCAAATAAGCAAAAGTCTTTTTGGATTTCCTGGCTGCTTTATATGAGCTCATCTGATGCTGTAAGTCAAGCATAGAAGTCTCAGTGGGCATTTGATGAGTGCTCATGATGCTTACTACATCATTAGAATTTTGAATTGAAACATTTGAGGATATAATTAATTAGTTTATGTTAGTAAAGTGCTCTGTAAATACTAGCTATTATAAAGTAAACTGACAGATATTCTGGAAAAATGGTACAAGCATCATTATTACTGTAAATTACTAGGTTTTATAACGGAGTTCTGCTTATTATTATGGGGAATTTATAACTGATGAAGGGTTCAAAAGTGACCTGCAGCCTTGAGTCCTTAATTTATCACAGGAGCAGGACGTTGTTGACAGAAAAAAAACCAAATGCTGTGGTGCTTCCAGTACATCCTAACCTTGACCTGGAGGAGACATCAGGATTGGGGAATTCTTGCTCCATGCCCTGTAATTTGTGACCTTTCTGTTATGATTGCCAATAAGGAGATCCATTACTCTCTCCTAAAAGTTGGATTTTATTAGTATTAACTAATAATTTATTCTACACTGAGGCCCAGAGAAATGGCTTCCCAATGTTATAAAAAATGTCAAAGCACAACGAAAAGACCATCTCTGTCGCAGAGAACTTGCATTTGAACTCTTAGGCTATGAAGCCTGGCAATCTTACAGATGACTGTCCATCAGATTTCCATGTGAGGCACTCACATTACTGTGGGTTGTGTTGTTTGAGCACTTGGGAACTCTGGTTAGTGTGGGTTTTATGGTTGTTTTTTTTTTTCTCTTTTAAATCAGGTTTTCCATTTCAGTTTAAATTATTGCTGTATAGCAAGTCACCAATATAATGTAAATAGAAAAATTTGTAGCTGAATAGTTTCAATATGCAATCACAGGGCAAAGAATTCTAAAGCTTTCCTTTTGCTATGGTGAATTTAAAAATCTTTGCAGTTTTCTTACTTATCGCAAAGTTTGATAGGAGCAGCAGCCTTTCTCAAATTGCTTTTTTCTGTTTGTATTTTTTTTATAAATAGGAACTTAGTTCAATTACTTTCCAATCAAGGCAGCCTCTTTTGTAATAAGAGTATATAAACCTACAGGTGTTATACTTGTCAACATTTAATTAAAGAAAAAAAAAAAAATAGGTCACATCTTCACTTCCTTGTGGCCAAACAGAGAAGAATTGGGAAGGGAGGAATTCTTCAGATAGATTGCCTTTCAGCAATATATATGTTACGTTCTGAAATACCTCCCAGTTTAAGCTCCAGGAATGAACACTAATATCCAGGCTATTAAACATGTACTTTTCATGTATTTGTCATTCTCTGAGTGTAAATATCCCAGTTAAGACAAATCCTTACAGAGATCTTTGTTTGAATACTGTTAAATAAAATGCATACCTAATTCAGAGGCTAGTTCTGATAAAAACAAGCAAAACAAACTTTATTCAATATTCCTCTTCCCCTGCTTGGACCTCTCCCAGATATTGACCAATGAAGTTGGCAGTGTGGTGGGAGAAAGAGCAAATGGTTATTACAGTTCTTAAACCTACTGAGTTCATTCATCCTCTTACCCTCTTGAGAGAATTGCTTTGATCCTGTTTGTAAATCAGTATAATCCCTGTAAACAAGTGTGAGGGACTGAAAATGCTTGGTGTTTCCAGGTGATTATTTAACTAAGTGGAGCTTTTAGTGACAGAGATGTGCTGCTTTCCTGCTTTTGGAATAGGCAACACAGAAAATGCATTTTGTCAGAATAGAGAACTGAGTGAAATCTTGGAAGCACAGGCAGTGTAAAAATATGGTTTGTGTTTAATGCCTTGCACACTTTATGTTCCTAGGCTGTATTTACTAAATAATTCCCTTTTCAACCGGCTCCTACACTACAGTATTTCTCAAGCTATTGGTGACATATGGAAAAAAATTATTTTACAAAGGTCAAGAGTAGAAATGTATGGATGTATGTATGGGTTGTATTTATGGATTGATGTACCTAAATCAGAAGACTGAAAGCAAATTGCTCTTTCAAGTTCTGAGCTTGATTAAATTAACTGATAAAAGACTACACGTGTGATTCTTCATAAGTTCCAAAGACATTGAGATAGAAGAAAAAGCAATAGATGTTGGTATATTAATGATAGCTATCCTCACAAATCATATTGAAGACAAACACACATTCAGAGACTTAGGGAAAAAAAGCAGGGAAGTTTGTAGAAACATGCAATATCGGGTTTTGTATAAAATTCAAGATGTTCCTGAATTTCATGGCTTTCGATTTCCATCCTTCCTATAATTATAAATAACCCTTTCACTCATTCACCTGCTCTAGAGTGTAAAGAAATACAGACTCTTGCCTTGCAATATAGAAGCATTTTTTGACACTTTTTTCCATGGGAGTTATTCATTATGGTAATGGTACTGTGTGATGTGCAGTTTCTGGATTTATGACCCATTCTTGATAAGCGTGAATCCAGCCTGCATGTGCATCTTTGATAAGGTTCTAATTGGATAGCAGTGACCTTTCTGAATGTAATTCTAGGAGGAAGATTAAAAAGCAGTCCAGAAAGTGACAGGTTTGGGACAATAACATATGAATTCAGCTCTGCTGGCAGGCATGAGATGTAAGCCATGATAAATTAGAGGCAGGCCAAGCAGGCTTGCTGAGTGATTGCTCATTTCTGCTGCATCCTTGGGTAAAATCCCGTGAGTAACACCGGCGGTGCCATAATTCTGCCATATTCAGTGTTTACTGATTTTGCATGCTATGAAATGATAGAGCAGGGAAAGTTTTGGGAGACACCAAGGAGAGCCTGCTGAGCACTACACATCTCAGTGGTACTGTGCCCTTGTGTGGTAGGGGAGTTTTATATTTGTCATCCTCATTTAACTACTTGCTAATAGCTTGCTTCTGCTTGCTGCTTCTGCTGGCTTCCTGCTCTAATTAAACTACTTTTACAAAAGGATTAAACAGATTACAAATTGAAACTAAAATAATTCAACTTGACTCTGCATATATATATATATTTATATATTTTCCTTTGAAAAGAATAGAACTATGAAGTTGGGTTATGGAACTTTTTCCACATATGTGCTTAGACACTTAAGGTAATGTAAGAATGCACTGGAAAGGAAAACTGGAAAAAAAAAAGTAATAAAATCATATTTGAAAGTTCAGTAAAAGTTTTAATGTTTGGCTATGTTGCCAATTATCCAGAAGAGTCACCAGATGCTTCCTGTCTTGACACAACTTTAATTTCAAGATGAAATGTGGTCTATATTTTAGATGGCTTTTTACATCTGTATTATTATTTCTACATAATTTTTTGTGGCGCATACTTGATGACAAAAAAGCAACATGTCAGTTTATATTTTGACTTTTCCTGTTTTATACATACACAGGTAAAGGGTTGTTGTGAATATTGTTCTTGGTTCAGTTTTTGCATTGTGACAAAAATATGGACTTTCAAGACACTTTTAATTTAGGTGAAATTCTTGCTCTGCTCTATAAAATCTGAGATCACCAATTAGAAGGAGGAATATTAGTCACTCCAGTAAACCTAACTATGAATAACCTGGTTTTAAGGCTTTGTGTAAGCCATCGCTATTCAACCTCCAAAGTGGAGAGAATTCAAATAGTCATGAGTTTTAGCCTTTGAAGTGAAATGGTGGTGAATGGAGAAAGAAATTATGAATGTAAATTGGTTTCTGGGTAACTGAGTATCATAGAGGTTACTGGAGTTGTAAACAGGGATTTGTAGTTTTAGTTAAGTTTGTAAATTTAGCCACATGGGAAATAAAAACTGATTTTGTCTTTTGATGCATAAGCTTATGACAAACATATTTAAATCAAATCCCCTGGTACTGGTGATATTTGTGAGAGAGGGATGTAATTATTTATTAATGCCTTGGTTTATTGGAGCATGCTGATAAAATGAGCTGTCGCTACCTCCTGATAGTTTGTTTTGTTTTACCCTAATCTGTCTTGAAACATTTAGAAAATAGGTCATAGTAAGAAAGTAGGAGTTTACAGGGCATGGCTGTCATTCAAATCTTAATAGTCTGCCTCACAGAGATACCTAAAAGCAGATAGAAAATTAAATATATTTTGCTAATAATAATTTGACAGCAGAAGTTTGGCAAATAAGTTTTTCAACTGAAAGGCCATATTTTGGTTAGTCTCATACGAGTGTTTTAGAGAAAGGTTGAAAAGGGGAGGAGTTCCCACTGTTAGCAAAACTTGCCAACACGAATGTCCATTAATCATGTCCAAATTTGACTTCAGAATTCTGCACTTCAGAGCAAACTGTATGTGAGAGACACAGGGCTGAAAACATTCCTAGAACCAGCAGCAGCCCCACTGAATGAGTGTTTTGGTAGTGTCAGGTAATTTAGGGCTGGTGTTACAGGTGAGGTAAGAACTGTTCACCACATGAACAAATGTTATACTTTCGGAAAGCAGAATTGTCAAATAGGATTACATAAGGTTAAATAAGGTTCAGCACTTAAATTTAAGATCTTATCTACCTGATTTTCGTAAGTTTTTTGGTGCTGCTAAATTCAATGTCCTATTCTCAGGTACATAGAGGATTTGGCATCTAGAGGATCTTGGTGCTTTTGCATTATGCCATGTACCAATATATGGGGTGTTTTGGTCATGTGAGGTATAGGTGATTATTTTGTGTTTTAAAGTTTTGAATATTTTGAACTGTGAAAACCTGGATCACTTAATTCTGACTGAACAGTTTGAAATAACAGAATGCAGTAGTCACAGAATGTCCTAGTCTACCCAGATAGTACAACTCTGCATATCTGCTGTTTTTCTTAAACTGATATTTTAGAATATAACTGGAATATGTGCTATGATACCATGTAAATTTTGGTAACTATTTCATAGTGATTCAGAACAATGAGTTAAAAATGGCTGTTCCTTTCTGACTCAGTGGATAATTAAAAGGTTAGATAAAAAAAAAGCAGGTGTGCAAAAAAAAAAAAATAGTAGTGATTCTTGCTGTTTTAAATTGGTGTTATGGCATTTAAGCTGGTGGGCTTGGTGCAGTTTCTGTAGTTATTTTGTACAGGCATTTCATTCAATTTTCCTTGTTACCATACCAAACCAATTGTCTTGCATGGTTGCTTTGGTTTTTAAATCTTAATGAACTTGTCATCTTACTATAAAAAAAAAAATCTCAGAAAGTGGGCATGTGCTTTGAGGCAGAGGTAATGTTGGCTCACTGACCAACAGCATTGAAACACAAACCATACTTCTGAGACAGCAGAATCTTGAATGTTATTGAAGTTATTTGTAATGTCTTAACATCACATCTTGTAGGATAAAAAACTAAGAAACAAACCAAAAAGATTGTAAAAGGAGTGGAAACAGCATGTGTTGATGAGGTAAGATGGTAGTTGAAATCTCCTTTTGGAGATGGAAAAGAGTCCATTTTTATGTTTCAGTTGCTGAAGTATCTCATTTTATATGAGAAACTCATAACACACACAGAACTATTTGTTTTATTTCGAGGTTTTCACAGTTAATTATCTCCTCCCACTTAGATGAAGCTGATTGGGTGAATACATCTTGGTTTGCATCAGCAATTTTCCCGATAAGAACCCAAGTCCGGCGTTCCAGACGCTCGTTGGTTTTGTAGCCCCAGCGCTTTCATGTTTTGCATGGGAAGGCAACGTTTGTCTCCCACAGGCAAACTCCCTTGCTGCTGCTCTGTGGAGAGCCAGGGAAATCAAAGAGCCACCTACTGACCCCACCTATTGTCTGGCCTTGTCGCCTTCTATCAGTAGCATGCCACAATCAGCGAGCTACATGTGTACCTCGCGCTTGCCTGGGCTTTGGCAGAGCCCTGCCTTGCACCTGTTTGCTTATGCATGAGCTGGGCATGTTTGAATCCAAAGAGCTGACAGAGAGGCAAGGAAAAGGGGGAGGCAAGGAGGGAGGGAGGGAAGTCACCACCAGGCGCTTTTCATTAGGCTTCTTGGAGGAGCCAAGGCGCAGCGATGCTGGGGAGGCAGAGAAGGCGCTGGCAGAGTCCCCCAGTGTGTTATCAGATTGGGAATTTTAACAGATGTGGACAGTTGATCTGGGCATACGAAAGGCATCTGATTTTTTTTCTATTTATTTTATTTCTTGGCTTTGATCTTTTGATGCAGAGAATGCCTCCTTTGAGGGTGATGGGGGAATCTGTACTTTTCTTGAACAGAACTTTACTTAGAATAAAAGCTGGCAAGAGTGCTGTTCAGCATAAGTAAGGATGACAGAATCCACTCTGATATCAGCTGAGAAATCTAATCTATCCAGTCTGCTGGGCCTTGTAGGCATATGTTTACAATAGTTACAGAGGAGGGTCCTCTGATTTTTCTGTATTATGTGTAGGAGCCACATTTAACCTTGTTCATCAAAGGCCTTTTAATTTTTTTGTTAGGCATTTCTCCTACTAATAATGCAATAAGAGTGTGTGGGAGCAGAAGCATAAGGAAATAGATTCCATGTGCTACTGTATATTTCTTATCTTTTCAGTGTTTTGAATAAAGTACAGGAAAAGCTTATTCCAGGTCAACCCAATAAATGTCGGTGCAGGGCCACATTCTTGATTTCTTCTTTGCACCTGCCCAGGGAAAATTGATTATTGTCCTCTAGGCACAGAGATATCAAATACCTTCATGCCTGTCTAACATTTTTGGTTCTTCCATGTTTTTCTTTCCTTCTTGCTTTTGGCTGTCCTTTGGAAATCCTACTTTTTCTCAAAGTACTGTATATAGACAATGTCTAATTTGGTTATTCATACTCATGATGTGGCTGTCTTGAGGTAGGGGTGATTCTTTGCAGGGGATAGAAATGAAATCCCCATTCTAGAGTTAAACAACTAACTGCTGTGGGATACGGCTCCCTAATAACTAGGTATTAGCTGTATTAACCAATATCTAGCCTTATACTGTATGGATATGCCAAGTAGTCCTTCCTGTCATTCAGAAAATGCCTGAACAGTTTTGGTTCCCAAAACTGATGCATTTCCTATTGTTATTTAGGCTTTATTAATGCCAACTGGTTTTAAATTCCTAAAGCTTGGGTCTTTTATGTGTAGTCCTTCAGAATGAGATAGAAGGAGATTAAACATCTGAATACCTTTGAGAACATGGACCCTGTGTGATTGTTGCACTTGAAAGTGGGGTTTGGGTTATCAAAGGATCCAAGGATAGTCTTGCAATACTGCAGCTCTAACTCAACAGATGCCTTCATACACAGAATTACAGAAAAGTAAATGAAATAGCGAGTTGCCAAATTTTGTGAACTTAGAGCTAATATAAATCTTACTTGCCTTGCCAATGGAATTTTCTGCCAAATGCACACCTAATTACAAGTGTTACACTGTAACACTCCTTTCTCCCTCTCCTTTTTCAGTGCTATCTTTATATCTTGATGAGAACCAACACAAATTTAAGACAGTGTAAAGTTTTATGTTCCTCTGCAACAGGAATGTTGGCTTCTTTTATATGGAGAAGGGTCTTAAATGTGATTTTCAAAATGAACTCTGGTTATTAAATTCATATTGTGCTTCAAGTATTCCTGTAAAACCTTTCCATAAGGTAAAATTTTCATGCTATGAAATGTAATTTTAGCATTTTCGCATATTACAGTGGATTTATTTTGTATGATTCATTACTGTATCAGAAGTACTGTGTTATTTTCCTAGTGCAAATGAGCCAGTGCTTCTAATGAGCGTCTTCCAACATTTCACCTCTAGTCTGTTGTCCCATACAGCTGTTATCTGACAAAAGGGGAAATAAAAACAAAGAACAAGACACATTCCTGAGATCAATTTGCACATTCATTTATGGTAGATAAAACATGGTCAGTCCTGTAGTTAGTAGAGCAGCATTTGCAATTGAATACGTCTAATAAATTCTGGGAAGACTCCACCTCTTGTGTTGCACAAGGAAGTCTTGGAGCTGTTGTGTCTCTGTGCCCCACACAGCCTGAGCAAATGAACACTTTTGGACTTTGCATTCAGAGTTTTAGTGCTTGGGCAGAAGGATGTGCATCTGCAGGCCCTTGCATGACTAATTTCATGTCAGCAATGGGTTTTACTGCCATTTAAATAAGAATTTGCAATAATAGCTGTAAAGTTTCCAGATGGTAAGACTGGTAAGTTTTAAAGCCCCTAAGCCTAAAAATATTTAGATTTTTTTTTTAACTGCCTATCTATCTTGAGCACAAACATATTTATATACCTTTTTTTCCATCAGCATTTACTAGAAATATTTTCTATTCCTCACGTTCACCCATGTATTGTAATGCAGCTGCCTTTCAGTAGATTATTTTTTCTTTGCCAGCTGTTTTGATCAGATTGTGTACCTAAGGAACCGCAAGAACTCCAAGGCATGGGTGTAGAACCCCTTTTGAATTCAAGGGGAGTAATGGGAATTTACCCGTACTGTGACTCCTTCCCAGTGGAACCGCTGCATACGAAAGCATTTCCTTGCCTTTGGGAGTTTATGCCCTGTTTAAATCCTGGCAGGGTTAAAACTTCCAGAGGTAACTTTTGCCTTCTCTGCAGCTTTTCTGGACATATCCCTCAGAGAGCCATGGGTTTAGCTTTGGGACACCCCTGCCAGGGCTGCAAAGACCTGGAACCTGTTGCTGATAGTTAGACTATGAAGACATCCATGAGTTTCTAGTATTCTCAACATAGTTAAGTTCAATAAGCTTCAGAGCTGGAGAAGAGTCACTATATCCCTGTCTTGTCTGTTCCTCTGCTTCAGGTGTAAAATTGCAAAGGAAAGTTCAGCTTCACAAGATACTGCAGCTACAGATGGAAATTTCAAGTCAAGGAATAAAATAATTCCCATTGGACTCTTCTATATAGACTGATTAATGTTTTCTCTGTATACTTTGGGGTTTTCCTTCAAGCGTCTAACATTATAGTAAGCTCATTTTCTCTCTTTGGCACTGGAAATTTGTGTGTCAATTTGATTTTGGAAAGTTCTTTAAACTGTCACATCTATATTTGTAGATGGATTTCACCTCTTCAGCCCTATCTGCAGACTTGTTATCCCAAGACCACGAGATCATAAAGAAGCCAAAGATGCAAATGAGTGTTTGGGAGTCCTGTGAGTTTTACAGGTCTTAGGAACGTTTTTGTGTTGACATTAGTATTTATTGCAGGTAGATGACTTTTCCTGTGAGAATTTTAGTATTTATGGACATGTGCAGGACATACAGCAATGCACTGATGATTGCCAGCATATTTGTCAGGAGTCCAGTACTAGTCATGGGGATATATTCCCACAGGTCTCTGTTGTTTTCTATATCTTCAATAGATTTAGGTCCTTTACTAACATTACTCAGTCTCCAGCATCCCTCTCATCCAATTCACAGCTTGAACCTCCTTACCTACTAATACATGTCCTTGCTGCCTGAAAAACATACTTTGGAAGGAATGCTTAAAGAAGAATAGATTACTGGATTGGTTACATCCGGCTTTGTCACAGGCATGATCTGTATAAAATATTTTGATGACAGAATATTTCATTTCTAGTTTATCTTTTCTGTTCTCTTGTTTTGGCTGTCAATTAGTGATCTCTTCTCTCAATTTTTTTTTCCTTTACATTTTGCATATTTTCTTTTTTAGCTTAATCACTTCTAACTATGGTTACAGATAATTTGTAAAATAACAGGGAACCACATAAAAAGCAGAAAAGCTAGAGGAAAATGCTTTTCCAGGAAAATGTCAAAATTGGATAATTTCTTTTCTCTCTTTCATTTGTCTGCTTTTTTTTTTTCCTACCCCCTTCACTGGATGTATAATTACCTCATTGTTTCAGTAATGTGAAACAAAAATTAGATGCAAGAGGGAAATCTAAATAGAAGGACTCTAAAATGCTTTTTCAAAATGAAGAATTTAACTAAACCACTCTAAAGTCCCCTGCTGGGCTCAGGCAAGCTGAAATTAATTCAAGAAGGCAGATAAAAATTTTAACCAGCCCGAGTGGAGATGACGGATGTGACAGCTCTCAGTTAAAATGTCTTTTAGTGGCAAATGCATGCATATTAGTCAAGTGATGTGACACAACCATCCTGGGTGAAAGAAGATGAACCAATGACCATTTGCATTGAGAACAAAAGAAAATTTAGAAGATTGCAATATAGAAGAGAGGGAAAAAATAAGTTAACATTCTGTTTCTGTGTGTAAACCTGTACCTTTCAATTTATATGCATGTGTGTATGAAAGAGGCAGCTTAAAAGATTGCGTGGGTGGCAGGAAGTAACTTCTGTTTATATTTTTGAGTTTTCTTTTTACAGAAGAATTCAAAAGAACTGTAGGCTCGTTTGAATGGAGTCTATGAAAATTAGTGGCTTTTCTTTACTCTGCAATATTGGCAAAAAAAGACAAGGCTGAGGTGTGTGCTGATAATGCATTCACTTAGTTTTAGATGTATTTCTCTTTTGGAAGGTGTTTTTGGCTCCTTCAGAGTCTTCTCAGACTGAGAAGATGTACAGGTTGAATAGGAGCAGATTTTATTCAAGGATCATGCAAGGATGCAGCCCATTGTGAAACTCTATAACAGAAATAAGTAACATCAGGAATAGACCTTGAAGAAAAAAAATTACCTGTGAAGAAAACACACTGAGAAATATTGGTCAGCTTACCACACGTTTTTTTATTTTTTTAAGTTATGCTTTACAAGCATATGCAACCAAGTCACGGTAGCTCCCAGTTAGAGCTGCCCAGATAATTTTATTTCAGTATTATTCTTATTTTTCCCCACTATAATAAGATTGTATTATGATAATTTTGTTATTCAGATGCACCTCTCACTGTGTACCTCAATAACGTTCAAGGCCGCATCTGGAACTTACTGCCCTTAAAAAGCTGTGGGGACAGTGGGAGCAGGGGCATGGGAATATCTTTCTAGGAACACTTGGTTGTAAAATAAGACATACTTCCAAACTCTGCTATAGAGGGAATTCTCTCTAAAGGTTAATGGTTGAAATCTAAAAACTAATTGGGCATTTGGGACACGGCTACTTTTTGTATC
Organism: Haemorhous mexicanus; assembly: GCF_027477595.1. Lineage (NCBI taxonomy): Eukaryota > Metazoa > Chordata > Aves > Passeriformes > Fringillidae > Haemorhous > Haemorhous mexicanus. The sequence continues at coordinate 9,796,443 of NC_082342.1, read as the reverse complement.
TTTCTGTGTGAGGATGTGAATAAATTGATCCTTAACATCTTAATTTTAATACCCAGTAAAAAAGACTAAAAAATCCATTTGTTTTGTTTCCAGTGGTGACATTTTCAAATGTGCCCTTGTGCAGCATGCTCTGTGATTCTATTTCACTTGAAAGAAGCAGCATTCATTAAGGGAGTTTTAACTATTGAACAAAGTACTCTAAAACAGGGTCAGAGGGGTAGGGACTGTAAAATGCTGACCTGTTCAGAAATAAACTGCAATTCAGCAAGCCTATGGCAAGCTACTCATTAACATTTTAACAAGGGTAGCTAATGGCACAACAACCTGATTACAGCAATGTGTCTGTATACATTTGTTCTGCGGATTTTTTTAATCCCTGTTCATGGTTTCTTTGAAAATAATGTTTATCATGTTTAAAAAGGTGATCTCAGCTATTATAAGTGATTTCCTGGAGAGACTAAGTCAAAAGAGGAATATTTGCTACATTTATTTTAATTAAAATAATGTAAACAAACATAGGTTGTATTTTTTTTTTTCTGGCTGATGCTCATTGCAGGCGCATACGTTGAGAACATCAGGGTGTAAATCAACTCCTTCTCTAAACGTGCAAATGTTAAGGTTTTCTCAGTGTCTTCATCAAGGTCTGTCTTCTCACACTTTGGCTAGATCTGAACTTGAAATGGCCCTAATTCCAGTTTCCTAGCTATTCCCCTGACCTTGAGCAAGGCTTCTCTACCCTTTTTGTGCTTCAGTAACCAATCTGTAAGATAAAAGACTTTTAACTTTTCCCAGCATCTCATGGACACTAAATATTAACTGCTTTTTTTGAGTTATAGTGTGCATACAGTTAATGTACACCCTTATGGACAGTGTGCAGCCTTTCTGGGGGAAGAGACCAAGGTAATTTCTATAGGTACATGTCTGTGACCCCAGAGTTTCCTGTTGTGTACCTGGAGATCACAGAATTGCTTAGGCTGGAAAAGACCACTAAGATCACCAATGATTTATGTGTCTGGAATCCAGGAAGAGTATCTGAACAATCTCACAGCTTCATGTTGCTGTCTCATTCAGTAAACTAGATAGTGAAGAAGGAGTATAAAATAAAATATGTGGAGTAGATTACACCAGAATAAACCCTGTATGAATAAAAGTATCTCTGCTTAAGAGTTTGATTGTTTTTAAGTGAAGTCACTCTTAATTGGTGTGCTTAGCATGTTGCCTACCAGGATATTGTCTGCCTGTCTCAGTAGGGAATAGATTAATATTTCAGGAGGAGGGATGTTGACCACAGAGGAAATTTCTGCTTGGCTGGCTTTCCAAATTATGTCCAGTTGAGTCATATCCAGATTATTTCTCTGTCCCCATAGTATTTCAAGCACTAAAAGATATTTTATATTAATATTATTTTGTGTATTTAAAATCCAAATGACACTTTCAAGTGACTTAGTCTCTATTGAGTTTAAAATCACAATTTTAAGACCTTTGAGGCATTTGTATCTCACAAGACAGCAATTCTGCTTCAGCTGTTATATCTGTTTGTACTTGGTGGATTCTACCTTCAAAATAAAGCAGTAAATGCTGCCATTGTATTTTCTGTAAATAAATAAAATTATATTTTAAAAAAATAGAGAAAGGAATACAGGATGCTTGCCATGGCTATGGTGTCTTCAGAAAGGCTGGGAGCTTACTGGAGTGCAGTGAACTTGCTGGTTAGCAGCAGGTGACTGTTGGATGCTGAACCTTTTCCACTTGTTGAGGGACTCCCAGTTGGGCTATACAGCTATTGTTGGTTGGAATATAGCTATTCCCACAATAGCCTGTAGTGGGGCTTGGCTGATACAATGGGCTTATGTACCCAAAAATAGAAGTCAGTAACATCAGCAGTCTTAGTGAGAACATGAACTCAGCTTCAAACTCTGGCTTGCAGTATTTTGTCTAAATGTCTTTTCTATTGTGGTTTTTACTGTTATTTCTGGTTTCTCTCAGTGTCAGCTGCTTTGTTATGGATCTTAACATATTAATATCATATTGTAAGGTTTGAGTACATGATGTTTATACAAATGAAAGGTCTGGTCTCACAGTAATTAGGGTCTTGGAAGGGGAGGCATGCTAATACAGAAATCCCTTTAGAGATCTGATTTAGGCTGCTCTGGAGGTCCATTCACTTTCACATATGGTTTCAAACGCAAAGTATGTATTAGGATAATGTAGGAAAAATAGTGTAGTTAAACTCAGGGCAAGATCTTATGGAAGGGGAAGGTGATATTTACTTATCCAATATTGAAGCAAGTTGTTTGTATGCACTCACACTTCAGAGATATGTTCTCAGATGAAGATATTTGTGTCTATGTGGTCAGATCCAGATCACTTGTGCAAGACACAGGAGACAAGGGATGAGAGTTCCTCTTGACTGACAGTAACAGGACAGATCTTTGGTCTTAACATAAACATAATATCCTGCAACTGTGTTCCTGGGAATAACACCCTTCAGCATCAATATAAGCCATTATTTCAAACTTTTGTTCTGCTCTCATTCTAGTGCTAACACAGAGATTTCCATTTGTATTTTATTCTTACTAGTCTTGACTTTTTCTTTCCCCTGATAAAAATCTGTACAATAACCTATTAGGAAGGGTATCTACTATTCTCTCCACAGTAACTCTAATTTTAGCTCACTGGAAACCGTGTGAAACATTATCTTCTGTAATTTTGTGCTACATACACAGCTAGAAATGTAGGGAAGCTATGACTATAAGACATTCAGGTGAAATGATGAAGGGGCTGTAATTCAGTGTACTTTTATCAAAGTGTATAATTTCATGTGTGAAGAATTTCTCAAAATTTTTAACAGTTACCTTGACCACGAATTTGCTTTTCCCTCTCGCTTCTCGCCTCTATGCTCACAGGGCTGGTTCACACACTTTATTTCTGACTGCTAAGTAACATTTTTTTGCCTTTTCTTTCACACACATCCTGGTTTGTAACCATCCTGTCAGGTCTTTCTGCAGCTTGCCCATACACAGCTGTTATAATTTTTCAGACTGGTGAAGATGTACTTTGTTTATGAATATCATTATTTATCACCATTTGCTCTTATTTTTATAAATTTTGTCAGCAGTTAGTGCTTTATCAAGATGTAAGTGCTGATGCCTTGATTCTGAGCTCCATGTGTAAAAGGCTTGGAGGAGCTGAACGTGCAGCATGAGCCCTGTGGCTCAGAGTTCCTAGTAAGGTGTTAACACTGAGATTCGTGGAGCTTGCAGCCACTTTCACTGAACCCATCTAGCACTTGAATAACTCTGCCATGTGTCTTTTTTATTCCACAATCTGTTCTCCCTTCCTTTGCTGTAATTTTGGCACTGTGCTATACTCAGAGGTTCCATGCTGCAGAATGCTTTAAGGGAGGATGTTTTCCACTTCACATGGAAAACTCTCCCAGCCCTTTGAAGCATTCTCCAGAAGGATGACTAAGTGCATTATTCCCAAGTGTTTGTAGATGAGCTGCCTCAAGGCTATGATTTAGCATTTATTATTACTGGATCTGTATTCAGAGTCTAAGATGAGAGCTCTATGCTGTTTGGGGGGAGGCAGATGGTAGAAATTTAATGAGTTGTTACTGGTTCAGCACTAATGTTGTGTAAATGTTATCTATGTCTTGCTTCATGATTCTGTGACCTCATACCAAATGTCTCCTACTATGGAGCCACTACTGGAATTTGCCTCAAAAATCTCAACATATTGATTAAAATAATAATATCAAGTGAGATTAGTTCCTACAGGGAGGATTTGTGGCTGTTAGGAGTAAGGTAGAAGTTAGAATCTCATAGTCACTGGGGTGAGGCATACTGATGCAATTGTGCTAATTTTGAAAGTTTTATTGATATGCAAAATTTTATATCTTCTAAAATATATTAGGATGATGAGATTTAAACCTTATTTTTCCCAAAGTATGTAAACCAGCATAAACAAAGGTGTCTTAACTTGCCTCTTCCTTGTTCCCTGACAGTAATACCCACTTATCCCTTCTCACGTCAGAAGGAGTTGTATAGCCAGAGAGTTCCTCCAGATGGGGGATCTAATCTAGGTTAAAAAAATTCTCTGTGGTGGGTAAGTGCATGTGTGTGTTTAGCCAAATATAAAAGTTTGTCCAGATCCCTTTTAAACTGGATTACTCCCCAGGCCGCTTCTGAATAGGTCACACAAGTGCTTGCAGTGGTCCAGTACAAGGGAGGATGTGGAGCTGAGAAACTGGAGAATGCAGGACAGAGAAGTCAGCCAGGACTGAGGTGAATGAGAGCTGCATTTGGCAGTAAATTTAACTTGATAAAACGCTTGATAAAACGCTTAGGCAGGAATGTACAAAATTAATCCTGCTTAATTCTTAGGCAGGAATGTACAAAAAGGCTCTCAGAGAGGAGTCTCTTAGCATAAAAAAGTGCCCAGTGTGGCCTGAGGGACGGAGACACAAATGATGCTGTAAGGCTAAATGTGACTTAGGTTATTAAAAGAAGATAAAGTAATAATAAGTATTTTATGGAAGAACCGTATTACAGTGAGGAGGGAAGAATGACATTCTGAAATGCACTGCAAATTATTTCTATATCTAATCAAAGGTTTAGTGCTGGTTCATCACCGTTTTCCACCTGCTGCTTATTTGCAGCTTACCATTTGTTGAGTCCTATAAATGTCATGAATTCATCAACTTCCCTGTTAAGCCTTTCAAATGCCAGAGAATGGCAGCAGGTATTACTGTGGGGCCCTTTCTTCTCTCCTTCCCAGTCATCTTTGCATTTTCAGTCATTTCTTTGAATTTTCTTCTGCTTCCCAATGCTTTTGCTGTTAATCATCCCTCGGTGGTCACTCTAATGACTGTACTGTGGAAGTGCTGGGCAGCCCTGTCTCTTATCCAGCCTGTTGGCAAACAGGGAGTATTCTGGAAACTGCCAACACTCAAGTCTCAGCCTCTCCACTGAGGATGAAATCAAATCTGGGTTAGCAGGAGTTTATAGATTTATTTGCTTAGACACCAAAATAAGATGTCCCAATGTCAAGTGAAACACAACAGATGAATTATATCAGAGTTTTTCTTCAGACTGATGTTGATAGTGGTTGCAGGAATGTGCTCTGCCAAAAAGTTAGTGGTGTTGATATGTAATAAATCTCCCTTTTAATATTAACCTTAAGTTTATTTGTTTATGTTGTGGCAATACCTACAGGTCTACAATACCTACAAGAATCATGACCTCTTGTGTACTACTCAAACACAGAGCACTAATGAAAAAAGTGCTCTCTAGTTTTTACTGTTATAATATTCCTCACTTCTTTTGAATCTTATAATAATTATTAACTTCAAAACATCCACACTTGTTGTTTTACAGGTGCTGTTTAGATAGTGGGATAAATACAGATAAAAAAACATGTTACAAAAAGGAGGGACTGTTTAGATAGCACTGGAGAGAGCCTAATGAGGAGCTAAAGAAAGCAGTTGATTTTAAGGGAGATTTGGAATAAGAGAAAGTGTGTGGGGGATAGATATATTGAGCTCTTTTTCTCTTAAGCTCTCAGGAGCAGCATTCTAAAGGATAAATTGCAAGTAGTCATGGGAGAATGAAAGTTCTATTTCTGTGAAAAATCATTTAGAACCCATCTGTTTATATTTCACAGGAGTGGTGAGTGCAAGATGTAGAAGTGATTGAAGATTGTGTGACTTGTAAAGGGCAAAAGTGTGAATGAGAGTGTCTGTTTTACTTCTCTTGGGAAGAGGGTTGCATTTTACAACCCTAAGCCTAAAACTGCTTCATTTCCTGCCAGAAAAATAATTAGAATTAACACACGTGCAATGCTCACTCTAGAGGCAAGATTTTAAAGCAGCTTAGGAGAGGGAAATGGGGAGCTTTGTTAAAAATTGAAGTGGAGTACTAAGGCCTTTGAACTCTTAAAAGCATCCGGTTTTAAATGCAGAGGGCTGAAGGAGTGTAGTTTTCCTGGTAGGCCTCCTGTGAAAGAAGGGGAATGGGAAAACAAAAAGGTGCTCTGTAATCCTCTGTATAGGAACTGCCTTAGGCCTAGCAAAGGAGCAGGGGAAGGAACCAGAATGTATCTAAAACTGCTATTTCATACTTGGCTCATTTCTTACCACACTAGGTGGGTATGGAATATTCTTGTAGGCATTAAATCCCTTCTCTTCTATTATAGCAAGTGTCTACAGAGACTCATCTACTTAAAGAAGCAAAGAAAAAAACCCAAACACAGATAATACTGACATTTATCTAAGTCCACTGCATCATCTTATGTTCTGATGGTTTTGTAGACTCGTTTTCATCTATTTTAGTGGGGATTTTTTTAATAGTCTCTTAAAAACACTTCATAAGCCAAAACCAACAACATTATCTCAGAATTGCCTATAGTTAGATATAAATGTTCCTCTGATTTCCCATAAAACTGTCTGCTGTATTATTTTCTTATTTAATAATTGTTGCTTAAGTGCTTTAACAGAAATATGCTTTAAAAGTGACCCTTGTAATTAGGACAGATGAAGTAGGATGACATTGCAAAAACCTGTATGCACCAACAATGTTCCAGTTCATTGCCTGCAATGAAAGGATGATTCTGGCTGTAATATCAGTGCTACCTATCTTGGATAAGTGCTAATTAAGGAGTAAAAATATGTGAAAAGTTAACTTTTAAAAAAGTTGTTTGTGGTTTAAATGTCATGGGAACTTTAATGTCAGAGTCTTAGAAGGGTTTATGGACAAGTCAAGAGCATTGCTAAGAGAACAGATGTTGGAAACAGATGCCATATCCTTGTGTGTTTAGCAACACCTCTTTCAGAGCCTTGGTTCTCTGCAGCTCTGTATCATAAATAATGTGTTGACTCACTCTTAATCCTTCTGCTGTTGTACTGAAAGCCAGGCTATGTTTGGATCCAGTAAAGTGCATTATTGTATCTAAGGGCTGAGCTGGTTTAAGTGGAGACACTGAATACCCACTGAGAATTTCTGTAATTTCCATCCTTTCTTGGAAGGGGCAGAGAAGGTGGATTTTCAATTTTTGTTTCTGTGCTCAGTCGAATCTCAGTCTATTCAGTCATAGTGGTTTAATATGAAAAGTAGTTTTCTTGTTGGGTTTTTAGTGCAGCTGAGTGGGTGACATTCCCAGGAAATCTGCAGGAGTTTCAATAGTGATGCTGATTTTTAGCTTTTAATTTCATTTTAATGAAAACATTTAAAGAAATGCAGATTGTTTATAAGTGAAACTCAGTTGAGTCTTAATTCAACTATAGAATGAGCTTAAACTCTTTTAAGGATTAACTTGTGGAATATTCAACTCAAGGCAACAAAGAAGTTGACTTTCTTAAGGGTGATACTTTTCTGTCTTTCCCTTTTTCTTGTTGGTTCGTATGGATTCACACAGATCTTAAATATATAGCATAAATTTGTTGATTTAACTTAAAAGAAGTTTCAAAAGTAATTTAACCTAAATAGATATTACTGTCTAGACTTAAGAGCTTTTTATTTTGGTTTATCTTTGTGCCTCATAGACTGAGAACAACTACAGCAAGCCTCTTTAACTGAATTGTTAAATACATTCTTTCAGTTATTGAGGTAGTACAGAAAAAGAACCATATTAGTCCTGGGAGAAAAATTAAGTAATTTGCATCTTAACAATTATGCTATTCCTGATTTTGCCAAGAGGAATAGACATTAAAACATAAAAGCAGCTCTAAACTAGGGGTTTTTTCACTGACATGCACGATCAAGTGGAAGGTGTCCCTGCTCATGGCAATTGGGTTGGAACTAGGTGATCTTTTTAAGGTGCCTTCCAACTCAAGGGGAGTTCTATAAATGCACGAAACAAGCATCCACATTTGATATTATGGATCCACAATGCTAAATACCCAGAAACTCCATAGGGAAAAACAATTGTTCTCTGTACATCTAAATACTCTTAGTTTGGAATTCACTTTTTCAGCCAGTAAATGTTGAAGACTGCTTAGCCTAAAGGGACTCATCTGCGGTAGAAAATGACAAACATGTGCATTAGATGATGATTGGAAATGCGTGATGGAGAAGGGAAGCCAAAGCATGCAGTGCAAGTCCATTCCTGTGAAACTGTCAGTGAAGTCCATCAGAAGCCTCCTAGAGTAATCAACAGATTGTGCATGTGTTACATCCCAAATGAAGGTAGGAAAGCCAATCAGCAGAAAGATAAAGACAGTTCCCAGAGCTCTCATCTCCCTGTCCCCCTATTTGCATGGAAATACTGCTAACAGCAGACATCACGTGGCTCTAATGAGAGCAGGTGTGTTCCCTCATGGATCCCAGCCAGTTGTGGGTGGTAATGAAACCAATCTGCAAATGAGATTTTAAAGGGTGCAATATTTCATCACTGGCAATACTGTCAATGTGCAGAAGGCCCTTCCCTCTCTTCAGAGAGGAATGTGATTAGTTGCAGATGAAGAGGGATGACAGCATAGAGTTCAAAGCACACCCTCCATAGTGTCAACAGGCCTTAATGATAACATAGTGCCACTTCCCTGAAGGAGTTTCATGTCTTATTCAATGTAAATAGCAAAAATGTGGCATTTTAGAACCAATGATGTGTTTTTCTATTGATGCTGTCATAGTACCCAGCTGCTGAAAGAGGGGCTGTTTGTCAGATCCCATTTTCCTCAGTGATCCATCAAACAGGGGCAGTTCATGCATGCAGTATCAGAATGGGAATAGATAACTTGCAGCAATGCATTGGACAGTGTGGTGCTTTATTAATCTCCTGCCTGCTTTGATGCTATCTAATGTGTCAAAGATTTTGGGTAGGTTCATCCAGGTACGTGTTTGATATTTTGCAAGCTGCATGGCTATCATACGGAAGCAGGACTTAGAAAATAGGGGTGTTATGGATGAGAAAAGCAGAACTATGCATTTGCATTCTTTCTACTATGGAAGTTTTACTCTCCTTGAAAGTGCCATTAATGCAATCTTTTCTCTCTTTCTTAAATTCCGTAGTTTTGTCCAATTACAGTCATTCTAAGAAGGGATAAAAATTGGTTTAATAAAACTCAAAACTGATTAAAATCTAATTTGCTCACATAGCACTTGCCATCACCTATAGCATGCAAATGCATGACCTGACATTATTTAGTGGTAATAAAATAAATGTTTCTGTTTCAGAGGAATACAGACACTAACAAACCATGAGGTCTTAAGAGGTTGTGGATATTCCTGGCTGGCACAATGTGACCTGGATGTAAATTAAGATATTGGATGTCGTTTCATTGCTAACATGGGAGAGTGGTGTGTGGCTTTAAGTCTTAAAATATCCGAGGAATAATTTTAATTATTATGGGATTTTGACAGTTTAGGATTTGATGTGAAATTGTTAGAAAAGGGGGGAGGGGCAAGACATGCGTAAGGAAAGCCAAGTTAAAAGCTTGACACATAAGAGGCTTCTCTTTTGGAAAGTAGGTGTTGATCAGTGTTATGGGAGCTGGGCTGATTTTCTAAATGGGAATACTACAAAAGTTTCACACAGTCTGACTTTGGGTGCCTGAATTAATGCACTAATGCCCAGAGACTAAACAGAATGGTTTGGGTTGGAAGGGACCTTGCACATCACCTACTCTCAACAAAAATTCCTCTTTAATGTCTGCCTAAAGAAAGGACAGCAAATATTTTAGTTTACATGCAAATTGTATACCCCAGCTTGTGTGAGCTTTGAGTAAGAGAAAGTTTCAATCTGTACTCACTACTTGAGATGTAGTTTAATTTTCTATTAAAATCTGCTTTTATTCCCTGAGTTCAAGGGATTCCTGTAAGTTCTTCCATGTGCAATGTGTTCTCCTGGGTCTCCTGGAATGAAAGGCAGAAATAAATCTCTCTTCTTTTGAATCTCTCTTTTTCCATAGTAGCTAATCCTCACAGAAGTTGTTCTAGGGAACAGCCTTTATGTGGACTTAAAGGATAAAAAGCTATAAAGTGTGGTTTAATAGTAATTTAATTGGCATAATGCTAATAGTATGCAGTTGACATTATTATGATTGTTTTGTTGCTTCATATTCCAGTCTTTCAGCCCACTTGACTGAAAGATCAGTTGGATGACAGAATTCTCCCCAATGTCCAAATATTTTCTTCAGCCAAATCATAGGAGAAATGCAAAAAAAATAAAAATCTGTTCAGGATAGTCAGGATAGGCACAGTAGTTGAACTGTTCCTGTGACAAAGATGACAGTATCCAGCAGGATTTTTTCTCTCTCTAGAGATGGATAAATTAGCATAATATGAGTACAACTAATGTAAGACCAATATTAATTAGTTTTAAGAACAATTATACACAGGTAAGTGTGTAATCATAATTTCCATGCGTATTACATTTGTATGTACCAACACATGTAGATCCCCACACACAGAGCTTACACTGCTCATAAAGTGTCACAGCAGGGTAAGTAATTTTTCATTGGTTAAATAATTTTTCATTGGCGGATGTAAGGTGTGATCAGGATTTTTTCCCTTCCTCTCCACCTGAGAGCTCATTTACACATCAGTTAGAGGAATGAAGGAAACTGTGTTATTCTTTTCAGTGTGGATTTAGTAACTGCTTTCATTAAAAACTTGCTGGTAGTTTTCTGTCATGTTCTGATCAAAATCCCCAGCAGTGTTCTGCTCTGGTGCGTCCTTCTAACATGAGTAGTGGGCTAGAAAATGTCACTGGATTTTAGATAATGATTTATCAGTTCATGAACAGAATTAATGGATGTGTCTGTGAGCATGAGAAACCAAAATCCACTGTACTCTTAAATTTTTGATCTCATTAGGCATCTTTAGCATTGCCTTCAGGAGAAAAATGGTCAAAGTAAAGGCATCAGCAGTTTATCCAGTGGAGAGAGAAACAGATAAGACTGAGGAAGTTTAGGGCTGCTGGCTAGGTGATGGCAGGATGCAGAGAAAGTGGCTTTCTGGTTAGAGAGTGGCAGATGTATACTGAAAGTGAAACATGGGGTCCTCTGTCTTCCTAACTACAACTCCAGCTTGTATATGGTGTGTAGTCCATCAACATAAATCCCTGAGAATTTCTGTGTAAGACTCCTTCTCCCAGAGTAAATCTTCCAATATTCCCATTCAAGGGGCATCAAGGGCAGAAATTCTAAGAAATGAATGTATAGGAAGGAATTAATCTTCAGAAATGTGAAATGAATACTCTTGGCAGGTATTTATGATGGAGTTGCACAGCAGCAGCATGTTTGAAACAGCTAAGAAGTGTGAGTTAGAACTCTGGTTTGAAATCACCTTTTTAGAAGGTGATGAAATTTATGGATTTCTCAGTTCCACAAAGAATTATGGCCATGTAAAATAGTATTGAAGCATCTTATATGATTGAATGGTTAACAGATTACACCAGTTAAAGAGTTCTCTGGACTGGGGAAGCCTGGCAATTGCAAGTCTACTTCAGCACTGTAGCCTGTGGTCTTTGAACGAAGCTGGATTTATCAAGGGCTGTCTGTGGCATGAAGGTCCCAGAGGCTTTGAACTGTTTATTTAGGGTTTGAGAAAAAAAACTAGAATACAACACATGATGGTAATAATAATAACAACAACAACAATAATAATAAAAATGTATTTTGAATTGGATATTTGTATCCATATCATTCAGTCATTCTGTGCGTGAAAATGCAAACCCAGCATAATTTGATAATGCTTCATTTGCTAATGGAGCAATGTAAACCAACTGAAATACAGTCACACAATCGACAAGCAGTGCCTTTACAGCTCATTTATCAGACATGTTAGGCTTATGAATGCAGTTTTACATTGTTTATTAGTTGCATTAGTTACACCATTTCATGGCTTAACCTCCCATGATCTCAATTGACACAACGCAGGTATCTGATGATTTGAGGATGATGTAACAGTCAGTATTTTTCTCTTTTCTCCAGAGAAAGCTTGGCTCTTTTCCTGCCAAAAGATATCTGGGTTATTGTCCAGTCCTGGCCCTGAACTCTGTTTTAAAGGCTCAAGTGAGCCAGAAAAAAATGCTCATGCTTTTTGCCTAACTCAGGTAAATTGCTAGTGCATGCTTTTGTATACTGGCAGTGGAAAGGACCATGCACTTCACTTTGTGGGACCCACTTGTTGAGTACATTACATGCTACTATCAATTTTTCCTTCATAGTTTTTCCAACTTCACTGATAATTACTGAAGGGGTTTATTATTGGAGGGTTTGGCCTTTTCATGGGGAGTTAAAAGCAATTGTGCAAAAAGTCTATGCAAATTTCAAAAGGAAGCAATTCAACAGTAGTATTGTTTCTGGTGTGTGGTAGTTTGTTTAACAGAAGAAAAAAAAATTACAGTATCTTCAGAATAATGGAGTACTCACTTATTTCTGAAAACAGTCTCACGTGCACCTACCTTCGTGAAGAAAAGAGGAGACTGAGAGGAGGCTTCACCACAGTGCAGCCTTCTCCAGAGGGGGAGAGCAGCAGAGGCAGGCTCCTCTTCTCTGCAGTGACCATTGAAAGGACCTGAGGGAACAGCTTGAAGCTGTGTCAGGAGAGGTTTACGTTGGATATCAGGAAAAGGTTCTTCCCCAGAGGGTGGTTGGGCACTGGAACAGTGTCCTCAGGGCAGTGGTCACAGCACCAGAGCCTGACAGAGTTCAAGTGTTTGGACAATGCTCCCAGGCACAGGGATGGGACAGTCCTGTGCAGGGCTAGGAATTGGACTTTGGTCCTTGTGTGCTCCTTCCAACTCAAGCTATTCTGTGATTCATATAATAGTTTGCTCATGTGGCTTTTGTGGCAGATTTTTTAAATGGTTTCCAGATACACATGACAACAAAACTCATAGTCAGCTCCTATAGTTCTTCTCTTGAGGTTTAAATATTTTCCAAATCCTTTTGAAAACAAATGCAAGTTAGTTATTATTAAGGATTTTCAATAATTTATTTTAGTGCACAAGATCCTTCATGTTAAGGTAAACCTGTAATTATTTACAGAATTTAATTAATTTAGACTGAGCAGTGAAGGTGATCCTTTTTAGTGTATCTGCAGTGGAAAGAAAGAGGATTTGGAAAGGTGGAATGAAAATGTTAGTTCTACATCATTCTGCTGACAACTTTGATGGGTATGTCTGGTATTTTGTATTGTTCCATTTGTAGAACAAACCACTTACCTTAGCAGCCCTCCATAAGCATGTGTGCATAGCTGTAACTGGGAAACACTAGTAATGTTATAGGTAGGTAAGTACTCAGATTTACAGTGAATGTCCTTTTAATCCTTGTCCTAATGCCCTTTATTTCTGTCAAACATGCTCCCTTCATCACAGTTGTTTTAAAGTCATCCAGAGGTTTTTCTTTACAAGGGAATGAGGAACCTGCACAAAAATCTGTAAATGCAACTCCCCATTAAAAATCAAACCCCCATGAATATTATATGAGTGAGAATTAACCATTCCCACTAGTCAGAAAATATAATAAAAAGCATCTGAGGTCTCAAGCAGAGGATTTTCATCACTTATTAAACCTCCAGCTTTAAGTTGAAAAAGTGTAACAGTGAAGTTATATTGCAGTGTAACACCCTATGCTCTGTCTTTTATAATGCCATTTATTTTTAAAAAAAATCTATAATCAATTAACGAAGGTCATTTATTCCTACTGAAATTCTGATTTGGAACAGTATGCAGTCCCCTGTACATTAATTTCCACTGACATTTGTCTCTCCCCCTTTGCCTCCATGCATCTGTGCTAAGGGAGCTAAAGTTTATTAGTCACAAGAGGAGATGATCTTAAATACCTCTTGCTTTGAATTTAAATGGGGCCAGTCTAGCTACTTTGAAATTAAAATTAAATTCAAAATTAGCACCCTTGATTATGAAAGAGAGTGTGAGAGAGCAGTCAAGTGTGATTTTTCTGAAAAAATTATCCTTCTGTGATACTTCCATAGACAGTATTTGGTAGTTACTGACACTAGGCTAGATTGTGACAGACCTTTTATATACATGGACATATGTGAAAAAAGGATCTACTTCGTATCAGGCCTCATCATAGGCTGCCTGAAATTCACAGTGCTTAACTTCAGGACAATGCACTGGCAGATTCTCCACTGATGTCTGGGAAGCAGGTTTTACATGTAGCCTTTGGATGTATAAGGCACCAAGAAGGAGAGCTACAAATTTGAATGTAAGAGGATCATTTTATTGCTTCAAAAATCCCAAAAGTGCCACATGACATAAAAGTGCAGGTTAGTTATAAATTTATGCTGCTAATTCCATGTCCTCCAAACATTTTTGATAGGTGAACATGACAGCAGCAGGCTCTATGCCATGCTGTCAGTCTTCCCACATGGCCAGCACTGACTTCATATTGTGTGCTGTAGTGGAGTTTGCAGCAATCTGCCCGTGTGTCTGTGCTGATCAGAGGCAACTGTGAGCAGGAACATGCATCTGCTCTCAGTAATTATGGCACTGTAGCCTCAGTGGCAGTATGGAAAGAGTTAGAGAATTATTGAGGTATTTTTGGGAGATAACTGTTGCAGCTGCCATTAGTTCAGTGTAATTGAATGCCATGTTGTTAGGGCATGGTCGAGGGGAGGAACATGTACTCTTCCTGAGGTGAGAAGTGAATGCTGGAATTTTACAGCATTTTGTATTTTCTGCCTAAAATGTAACTTCAAGTGCCTGGATGTCACTTGTGTCATTATTTCTAAGTCCCTGAGAAACAGTTTGTAGTGGTTTAACAGCTGCTCTTCTTTTAGTAATTCCTGAATTTATAAATGGTTGTGTGCATAGAGTTTGCCCTGGCTTATTTCTTGGATAACTGAATTCAAGGTGAAAAACACAGAAGTTTGATTATTTTGATTCTTAACTGAAATATTTTAAAGCATTCTCAAAAGACTGTTTAAAACTTTCTCGGAAGAAGTGTGCTGTGCCTTGGTGCAGAACTCTGTATTTATTTTATCTGAACTGGTGCATTAAGATGGAAGTTTTGGTAAGGCAAAATTCCCTTCCAAAGCTTTACTACCTCTCCTAAGTATAGTATCATAAAATTAGAGAAGTGTTTCACTTAAAACCTTTCTAAAAGGTTTTAATTAGCAGTTTAATGGTCAGTGCAAAGGCGAATGGGACTGTGTTTGTCCATTAAATTAAAGGAAATTAAATTAAATAACGTGTTTTGGTTTTGTAGAGTGTTCTCTTGTTGTGACAAGCATGAATATGTTTCTGAGAGGGTTGATTAGCCTTTTGGCCTCTCTGCTTAATATTTTTGTCATTCTTCTATGGAAGTTCCCGTGTGCCTCCCATCAGGATTATTGGAATTTGGAACCTTATCTATAATTGTCTAACGATAGGGGTGACATGATGTCTCTTCGCTGCATTAACTTTATCGTTCTGTGTAAAACATTAACGCAGCAAAAATCTGATCTCGTAAATGAGACCCATGTCTTCATCTTGATCAGAGAAATGAAATTTGTAATTCAAATTAGAGAAGTTAATGAACTTAATGCATAGGCTAGGAAAAGTGTTGTAATGTGCCAATTTGGTGTGCCTATGGATGCTTCCAAACATTCCCATTAAGGTATTGATTGTGTCCATTTAGCAAAGTGAAGGGGACACTGAACTCCCTAATGGTTTACATATTATTAGTAGTGTCTAGACCCCCAAACAAAGAAAACCCATTGATAAGCCTTAAATTTCCTTAAAAATTAAATTTAACAATGTAGTTATTAGTGCCAGTATGCTTCTTTTGAGGACCAAAATCTGTTGCAGGCAGAATATACAGCTTTTTGTGTTTATTGATATCTATGAAGAATTTAGTGTCCCCAAGTTAAAATAATGGTGGAGGGTCTTAGCACTACAGGTAACAACTAAGGTCTCCCATCACATAATTGACTGATGTAGTTTTATAGTGACATTTTATCTGGAGACATAATTTTGTGATCATGGTTGAAGTTTGGAAATTCAAATTTTGCTCTTTGTACTTTCGGAAAAAAATATTTCTGCATCGATTACCAACAACTGTGATTTTATTTTCTATCAGTAGTTTAGCAAAGGGTGTTAAGGCGCATGATCAGATGATGTTGCACAAAGCTTTATTAGTAGAGTTTGGAGTTGATGGCATCTGAAAACTTTTAAGTTTTCTCGGGGAAAAAAAACAAACAAATTTTCCCCCTGGGAGAAAAAAAAAAAAATCCAGTGAACTGAGGATAAATTGAAAACCTTTTCCTAGTGGTTGCCTGTGAAAAGGAATAAAGCAAATCCTTGGGCAAGTGTCCTCTGCAGTGCACTAGGAGGTATCCCCAGGGAGTTTTTTGGTGAAGATCCTATTGCCTTGACTTGCAGGCTAAAAGCCAAGAGACAAAGAGTGGTCCAGGCACGTGTACCAGTCTGTGTCACAGAGCCCACTGTTACAGTGGTCAGAACCTGCCAGTGCACGCCTGTGAGTAGAAGAATACTTGGGTTAATAGGAGAAGCACTGCCTCAGTATCCTCAGGGTGTGTGCTGATGAAAAGTCACAAGGTTACAAGGGACAGTCAAATTACAAAGTTAGAAATGGAGGGCCTTGGAAATGTGAAGGCAGTGGACAGTGCTTTGTGCAGGAGATTTGATACTCTACTAGCCCCAGGTGATTTCTAGATTGTGTGATTGTGTATAGAAGATTTGTTCATGAGCAAAACAATAATAGCTGCTGCCTTAGTTCCTTGTGCCAAGCAGTAAAGTGAAGGTAATAATCTACAACTGCACTCGAAGATTCTTTAATTCTTTTGTGAGTTTTGAAGTGAGGTTCTTCATCAGTATTTTCTTCCTCCTGTGTTAAGAACTTTTGTCTCGAAAGATTCATGTTCCATGAGTTGTGAATAACTGTTTTTCTCGTCTTGAGAGATTGTACGTGCCAGCTTGTGATCACTTTACTGTTTTACCGGGCTGATTGTCTACTGGTTTAGGTTACTGGGTGATGTATAAGTGGTTGTGGACTTGGTGTTTAACAAACTGTTCTGATTGCCAGGCAGCGTTTTTAGTGTGTATACACATGACAGTTCATTTTAACTAAGGTCAGTTTTTGCACACTATGCATCTATTTCCTCTAAAGCACAGCTATATATAAATGCAAGCCTACAAGGGATAAGCAGTTACAAGATGCAGTGATTTTGTATACTGTGGTTAAAGGAAAAAGAAGGAAATTGAGAAAATAAACCTTGTGTGAGCTGAAGTAAATAAGTGAAATTGATGGGAGTAAGATTGAAATAGAGGATGTTGCAAAGACCCCAAAAGCTTCTTCCTACATTTAAGTTTGAAAAACCTGGAAAGTGTTTGAAAGGTAGCCTGTGCTAAATGGAGACCTTGAGCAGCCGCATGCTTGAAGGCAGAACAAGTCAGTGCACTATTGATTGAGGATGGGGGGATAAATGTGTGGCTTCTGCCCTTAATGGAAGCTGATTGTTCAGGGACGTACCGGCAAGGCTGGTCGATTCTTTAGCTGTTGTTTACTGGGGAGGACGATATCAATTTTCCAGAGGGATGATTGGTGGGATGTCAAGGCTGTCACCCTCTTCTTCTCATCACTGACAGACAGTTGAGTGACAATTACAGTGATGGGACATTGTCTGCATTGGCATATACACCAGAGGATAACTGGCAAACAGAAAAAGGCAGCAGCACTTTAAAAAAGATATAATCAGCAGTTGTCAGGACTAGTTACATATATGATGTCTGAATAACAAGGCCAGAGTGTCCTGCCTCAGACCCTGACATAAACTGTACTGTGTATTCCTCAGTTCACACAGAAGTTAGCTCTGGGAAAGTTACTGACTGCTGCTAGAAGTCACTGGCAATCTACTTGAGAATTAAGCATCAAGGGACTGTATTTCTATGTGGTTGTCCCCAAAAATAAGTGAGCTTTTCTGCAGAACATGGAGAGGGGGGCAATGTTCTGAAGTGTGTGCTGAGCTCTTTCAGGAATCCTGTTTTGGAATTCCTTCTGACTACCCTGACAGTTAATCAGATGGGCAACTGTGAATGTGGACTGTGTGTTACACTTTTATCCTGCCCGGCCAGAACACACAGACAAAGCTAAACTTTACATCTTGAAACCCCTATTTTACATTATATAGATCTCTAGTACATGTATATATAAGTACTTCTTGTGAATTAATATCTTGTAATAGTTACAAATCATTTTGCAATAGACCTGATCATGTGAAATCACAGATAAAACTGAAGATTTCAGTGGTGCATGCTGAGAACTGGTGAATCCAGTTGGGTGTTGCATTAACAGCTGTCACTTCCTCTATCTTCTGGAAGCTGAGGTGAGAATGGGGCTATCAGGAAAGAAGAGACCCAAGAAAAAACTTAAATGTTAGATTTACAGCACAGAGCTCCTCTGGCTTATATGCAATCATCTGTATTCTCCTCTTTACTGCCAGAAGCTCTAGATTGAGTGGACCTTTTCAAAGAGTGTTTTAGAGGTACTCTCTTCAAACCTCAATTATTGTTATGACAGTACACTTAAACTTTCTTCAAACTTTTATCTGGAATATACATCCTGCTGAGACTTTAGTCCAGTGTGCTTCCCAAGATCTCCTGCAGCAAACACAGGAGAAGGCAGAGCACTCAGCTCCCTGCATGCCACTAACTGTAAAACAAGGAGAAAAATGGAGGCAGTGGTTTAGGAATGACCCTATTCTTTCCCACAGGCCTATATCTCTGGTCCTGGGTTAAGAATAAAATGAAGTAGTGGTCAGTAATTCAACGAAGTTGTGTCTCTCCAAAGATAAGTGTATGAATACACTAACAGAATGTGAATGATGCCTCTGTCACATATGATCCCCACGTAGAAAAAAGCATCATGGAAACAATGGTGCAGAGAGGAAATGACAGATGGAATGCTCTTCAGGCAAAGTGGCAGAGTTATTCCAGCCCCATTGCTGAAGTGTTTGCACCTTCCACTCCTACTGAAATTCCAGTGCTGGTTACTTGTTCTACCTTGTACAATATATATTTACACAGATGTAGGTAGTGTATAGTATGAAGGACACACATGCTAATTTTCCTCAGTTTAGTTCACTTTTTCTCTTATTTTCACTTTTTGACCTCTTTTCACATGGTAGCTAACTTGCTTTGATATATTATTTCCTTTCTGTTCTCTAGTCCATTTTTTTCCTACACATTTTATATACATGCACGTTCTTTGTAGTTTTCTGTATAGTGTATTTGTTTGCTACCTGTATTTTTCTTACCTACTACTTCAGCATTTTCTATTGACACTGCTGTTTGTGGAAGTTCAAGTTTCTTGGTTTCTTGATTTTTGAATCTTTAGTGTTCCTCCCCACCAAGCTTACAAGGAGCTTAGAAAAATCTCTGTAAGCAGAGGTCATGATGTGTGACCTCTTGGTTTCCAGGTACAAAAAAATGCATAACAAGGTGCACCTAGAATTGCCTGGTGCAACACAGATACAATATGACATATGAAGTTGGCTGTCACCCAGCTGAATGGCATTAGGGAATTACATCATACACTTATCTTCCCTTTTTCTGTTTTTTTTTTTTTTTTTCCTGAAATTATATTTTCCTTGAGTGCTTTTTTTTTTGGCTACACTATGGCATTTTTCAGGTTGGTGCTGTGAAAGACTATGATGAACCAATATAAGGACTTATTTTGTATTTTCATTTTAAACAAATGGTTCACCATCCTGTATAAAAATATCAATGTATACAATTAATATGGTAATTTATTTCTGATGGGTCTCATGAAAACACCAAATAAATATGATTATTAATTTCATTTTTTCTAAGCCACCAGCTAATTGATTTTGCACTGTTCTCATTAAAAATAGATACTTTGCCTTTCAGAGGGCTGTCTGGGAAACCTAAGGCAGGGCACAATTCCTCTGGGACACCATCAACTGACCATTCCATCAGGCAGGGAGAGAGTGGTCACGGTGCTTGTCAGAGCTGAAGTATATTTACTTCATCTCCCAGCAGATAAACATTTGCAAGGCAAATAATAAATTAGCCATTAATCAGGAGAGTGGCTGTGTTTGATGAACCCTGAATAGAGTGGAGTTGTCAGGTAACGAGACAGAGTAAACTGACATTGTAGGCTGAGCCATGTGGAAATGAGTGCTAGCAGTTCTGAAAGCTTTTGTGCTGCCTTTTCAAGAGGCTTCCAAGGTTAAAGTAAAAAGACAGCAGACATGAGGCTACCAGCAGTTTCTACTTCTCAAAATGGTAGCATTATGCAGTCTTTCACCTCAATTAGATCTGCAGCATTATCGCAGCTAGATGTGATACAGAAAAAAAAAAAAAAAAGAGGATTTTACAGACCAGGTACAGAATGCCCTATTATTACCAAATTATTCAAGGCATACATTTGTTCAGACTTAATGATCTCAATACATCTTCAGGTGAAAGTTCAAATTTCTGATTGACAGTGTTTCTTAAATATTAATTTCTGCTACGTTAAGTAGAGGGCTTTTTACAGCATTTACAGTGTAAATAAGTGTTTTTCTCA
The DNA here is from genome assembly GCF_027477595.1 of Haemorhous mexicanus. Classification (NCBI taxonomy): domain Eukaryota; kingdom Metazoa; phylum Chordata; class Aves; order Passeriformes; family Fringillidae; genus Haemorhous; species Haemorhous mexicanus. The sequence goes on along the minus strand of NC_082342.1, from coordinate 9,775,949 downwards.
AAACGGTGGGGGAATGCTACTCTGTTATTATCCTGGCAATTTTATTAAAGATTGGGTGTGTGCTTTAATGGCCATACTTGTAAACAGGAAATAATGGCAGTTTCATAACTGCCATTTGTGGGTGCTTAATTTGAGCATCATTCTAGAATTACTAAATAGTCTAGGGAAGCTTTAGATGGTCAAACTACTGAAAAAAGGGCAGTTGGTGTCTCAAAAGAAATAGTCCGAATGAGTTTTGGTGTAAGCTTGTAAATAATTTGAAAAGTTATGTAGGGATTCTGTAAGATTTCCCAAACTGAAATGGGGCTTGTAAAGCTTTTCTTCTTAACTGACAGGCAAAATTGCCATCCTTGCAAATTGTACGTCAGTTGTTTAGTCTCTCAGTACAGTCTCCATGTTAGACGTGCTCTTAGCCTTGGGGTGTCACAAAACACTGCTTGAAAAAGAGATCTGCACCTTTTTTTCCTCAGTGCATTTTTTTCTAAGGTAGATTACATATACACTTGCAAGTTTTTGAAGTAATCAGAACATTCAAGACCTTTCATTTTCATCTTCACGCATTCAGCACGGTATAGCTTCTACAAATGAGTTTGCAGGCTCTCAAAGGAACACATTTAGTTTCTAAGATCATCTGTGTCATTCTTCATCTCAGTGCTTCCCTTGGCTCTTGAAATCCTTTAAATGAGTAATTTTGAATTAACATTTGTTCAGGTTGTTAGCAGGACTTGAGGCAAACATCTTAAGAAAAAAAGTAAGTTATTGTACGTGACAAGCTGCTTTTTTACATAAGTAACAGATTTCAAAGGAAAGGATTGCTGGTTACTTGTTTATTGCTTGTTCATTGCAGATGCATATTACCTGGTGTGACTTTGGTTTAAAAGTCCCCAGCCTGCCATTATTCCAGTTTCAGAAAGGAGGGTTTTTTTTCTTGGCAGTCATGTGCATGATTTTCTGAGTTTGAAAAGGAACAAGAATTTCCTACAGGATTGTTGGAGTCTTTTTTATTTGTTTCAAAGAACCCTCCTCCATTATATAACTAGCCAAAGATCATCTCTGTCTGTAAAATATTCATATTGCAACCCATTTTATGTGTTAGGAGCATCATTTTACTACTGCTGGAAATTGTGCTGCAGGTGAATGTCTCAGCAGGAGAAAGCTTTTCTTCCTACAATTCTAATTCTCTTGAAAATTGAAAATTGAGGCTTTATGAGAATGAAATCTCTGAGCTTTAAATGTTTCTAATCTATGCATATATAGTAAGAGTAAATTTGAGGGGTTTAGAAACAAGGCAACAAAAATTCAATAAAGATATTTTTCCATCTACATCACCTGGGAGAGCTGCTCAAAGGTGCCTTTTGTTTGTTCTGGGGTTTTTTTTTAAAGTTAGCTGTTGTTTAATAATATAGTTGCCTTAAGTTCTTTTGCTGGTTTTTGTAGGTCACAGAAGATCTTTCAGGTTTTTAATCTGCCTCTGTGTAGGAAAGAAAACCCACAGAGAGTGAAAGCGAGAGGAATTATTCTCAAATCTAGATGCTTCCCCCTATCTCTTGTGATCACAGCAAATCTCAGCAGTCATTTATAATATAATAACACAATGTTCATTTTTAGTCAGCACTATGATTCCAAAATTAATGGTGACCCTTCAGATTTCAATTTTCTAAATTTAACAGAGACTCCAAATGTGAAACCAGCCTTCAATACTTGTTTGAAATACAGGCTACCTGTGAAGTACAAGTATGTTCCTGTAGGAATGGTAGTATTGCTTTGGAGTGAAATGGTGCCTCCAGTGCTTTTAGTAATGCTGTTGTGTTGTAAAGTTGTTTTTCTTCACAGTGTGTGGGAGCTAATAAATTATTTGGGCAGAAATAGCCAAGGCTGTGTATAAGAAGCTCCTCATCAGATAACTGTCAGAAAATTGATCTTGAAAAGGTAAGTTTGAAGAAGAGTGGCCAGAAATGACTCATGACAGAGGTATTTTGGGCTCTCTGGAATTTTGTCTTTGGGAAGGACTTGAGTTTTCCTCTGTCCATCCAGGGAGATCAGACATTACATATTCTAAAACAGTGGTATTGCACATTGATATCAAAAGAAGATAATCACATTTACTTCTTTTTGTTTTTGGTTTTTTTTTTTTTTTCATTTTAAGCACCAGATTATTTCTCAAAAAATTTACAAGTAAATTAATTACAAGATGTACTCATTATGATGCTCTTTTAAAAAAAAAAAAATATATTGTGGCAGGAGCAGACATTAGTAGACTGAAAAAAAACACCTTTTTTTGGATGTGTAGTTTTAAAAGTATTTTGAGATAAACCTTTCCTGGCTTTTTGTTGTTTTTGTTTGATTGTTAGTGGCTTAGACACTAAATGGAATGGCTGTTTCAAGCTTTTTTAATTGAATTTTGAAATCCTTCTTAAATTTACTGCAGCAGCCTTGTGCTTAGCTTTCTACAAACCCCTGTACTCAACACAACAGAGCAGTGTATTCATATGTAGATAATATGCCAAGTATTCCTGCCTGACTCGGTTAGGTTTCGGAAAAAGGCCTTTAGGTTTTCTATTGTTCCCTTGATTAGCCAAGTTTAATAGAGGTTTATGTCAGAGAGATCTGAATGCCCAGCCTTGTCACTTACAGAAAGATATTTTAATGCTTTGCAGCTTAGAAATTTGTCACTAAATGGCAAAGCAAGATTTTTTAATATATATAACAGTATAATGAAAACCGTACGTGCATTATGCAGCAAAATAGGATTAACCTTGGTGTATTTGTGCTGAGCCTGATGGAGGGAATGTTCTGCTTAGCTGCCCAAAAATACAGGTGTGTCTTCCTCTCAAGGTACTTTGCACTGGTGTTAGTGTCTCAGGATCACTAGCTTGTATATATCAGGTAACAATAATTGTCAGTTCCTTTATTTATTTAGACTTTTTATAATTCTCATGCTTTGACTTTGTCACTCTTCTGCTCTGATTGCATAATGGTAAAACAGAGATTATAATTTTTCACTCTGTAATCAGTAGAGGACAAGGGACTATATTACATTGCATGGGGCAGAAAGCATCAATTTTGGTTGTTTTTTTTTTAAGCAATTTTATGGGTAAACAGGACAGAGTTATGATTATGAGCAATATCTTTTTAAATCTTGGTTTTCCCACAGACATCTTGGTGTGAGATGTGAGGCTGACTGAGCATGTCATAAACACTGTTCAACCCAACTATGGCTAGATATCAGTTCTGGAATCTTGGGCTCTGTACCTGCCCTTGCCATCTATGATTTCACTTTGCTCTTTCCTTGCCTCTCATCCTTTGTTTGTAAATAAGTGTCCTGGTGAGTTGAAGGTCTGCTAAGTTTATCTTCCTTCCTTCTTATTCACGTTTAAAGTATAGGGGCGCAGAATGCAACTGAGGGGAATGTTACATTACCTGAAAAATTAATCTGACAGCACACAAACATTGGGAAAAGGCAGAAATGGAGTCTCTTGTGCTTTCTGAATTGGTCAATGAAGGTCTATATTCGACTGCCTTTGTTTCTGGTCAGCCTTAGGAGAAGAGAGGCCACTATATGTTTGGCCCAGATGGAAATCATAATTTAGCAAATGAACTTCATTTTCCAGGTTCACTGAGTTTATTAGGAAATCTCCACAGCCAGTACTGCTTGCTTTCTTTGTTAAAGTACTAGCTCATAATATTCAGGTAGTTATTTCTACTTAGCCTTTTCACTGACTAATGTCTAACCTTCAGTAATGTTTAAAAAGGCAGAGATGGCATGGAACTTTCCAAATTAATTCTGGTGTATTTTTAATTTTTTTTTTCCCCCCTGATGAGCCAGTAACATGGTATAATTATACATATTGCAAAACAGTGCTCTGGACAACAAACTCAGTAGCTTTGGATTCTCTGATGATTCACCATGATTTTTTTTCCCCAGCAGTGAGTTGTCATAAGCCCCAGTAGGATTAGTGGAAAATACTCATACTGATTGTAAGACTCCTCATACTTTCCCTTCTGTTTTATCTCTGTTGTGTCTGCTTCTTTACTAGAATGCTCTAATACGAACAAGTTTCCTTTGTACCTGTCACCATTACGTGTAGAAAAAGATCAGTAAAGCTTGTTAATTGCTAAAGTACATTTTCATCTGATTTCACAGTAAAACTCACAGTTAAAACTGTCAAGGTACCTTTAACACTTGGGAAATTTTTTGCTGTTTGGCTTCCCCTTAGAAGACTTCTTAGCTTCATCACTAGTTTTTGGTCTTTCCCCTGTACGTTAAGGACTTTTGAATCATCCGTATGTTGGGGGCAATAAACAAGTTCCTACAGCCCCTCTGCAGCTCAGAGGTTTGAAATCTCTCCTCCTCTCTGCAAACAGAGGGCTCCTGTCTCCCATGTGAGAACTCCAAATGCTGAGTGCTCTCTGCTCAGGCTGGGTTAAGTTACTCATCTTACTTTTGTAAACAGGTTTGCTTCTCTTTCTGTTTTGAAAGGAATTTGCAACTCCTGTTTATTTGTTGAAAGAAGAGAGCTAAGTGCAAGTCTTTGTGAGGCAGTTCAGTGTTATCTTCTCAGCTGGGGGAAATGGATTCCAGTAGTGGGAAAACAAAAAGAAAAGGGAAAAAAAACAACAAAACCAAGTTGTGTGGAGACTGGACCAAGGGTTGTTTTAAACAGCTTTGTGCTTATAGAGACTTTGTCCCATCCACTCTGACTCCTGTTTTCCTTCACTTCGTTTAAGGGCAGACCTTCCCCTAAGCAGGGCAATAGCTTCTACCTGTGGGAAATATCAAACATCAGTCAAATAAACACTCAATATTGTGATAGATTTCTTTAGGATTTGAATCTTATCCTTATTTGGAATCACATTTAGCCTATGCAATTTGAGACACGCTTTTGTTGCTGGGAGGCAGCAAAAAGTGTGTGGCATTTTATATGCGGCAGTTCTGTGTGGTTGGCTTTACCCATACCATATATACCATATATACCATGTATACCATTTACCATGCAGTTATAGAGCAAACCGAAATGCATACCTTGCTAATTGTCCCTATTTCAGCTTCTGCAAACTGGGTCAGTAGCTGCTTGGCTTATAATTTGGACAGTATGAACTGTCCATCCAAACTGGATATTTCCAGGGGTTTTGAGACTGTAATTTTCCCTTGCCGTTACTGCAGCGGTGGTTTTGAAAGACTGCATATTTTGCACAGAAATAGAGCAGAAAGAGCAGCAAAAGAGGAATTTTTGGAAGGAGCAGGCTCAGACAGCTGCAGAGCAGCAGCCTGTGTAGGCCAGCCCGTGCTGAAAGTTGCAGCTGAGGCGACTGAGCTGGGGAGATAGAGCTGTTCTAACTGCAGCCCATTTGTAATGAGATAAGGGATACTGACAGGAACACTGAGTTAGTGGCTCCCCTCCAAGGAGAGCTATTGACCGAACATTAGGTTTTGCATGAGATGGTGATGCAGTCGATAAAAGCATCAAGCCTTGTTTGGAGTTACACCACCGATTACTCCCTAATTTGCTGCCTGGAAGTGAGCCACGGGCATTTCAGCCTTGTGTTTAGTGTTGATGAGATCTAGAGTGAACATTTAATCTTATGTTTACTAGAAAGCCACTTGTAAGGAGGATGCAGCACCACAAAAGGGTAACTCTCTGATGGCTTTCCAGCAGTGGAGCTTTGTTTTAGCAGTAACCCAGTTCAAAGCTGCAACTTGATAAGGGTTGTTCACTCTGTAAGCTGTAGCTCAGGGCAATCTGTTAAACCTTTGATGAGTGACTTTTCTTTTTTTTTTTTCCCTTCAAGGTATGTGTGATGTTTACCTGGTGACTAAATCAAAGTATTCTTTTTCCAAATTACAGCAGTCCCAATTCTTCAGTGTGCTCTAGATGGCAAGGGACACCTATTCACTTGTATGGTCTCACTGCTGCTACAGGCAAGCAGTTTGCAGAGCTCTTTTGCCAGCATCCTCCTCTTTCCTTTGACAGATTTCTTATCAGTAGAGCTTTATCAATGCTGCTTGATTTTTAGATTTATTCATGTGGTGGATTAATTTGAATTCTTTTTTTGTTGTTGTGTCTAGAAAGTTACTGAGTGCATACAGGAGATGAGTGATTTGCCTTGCATCAGGACTACAGTCTAATAATGTTTAGCTGAAATACAGCTTCAAGTGCAAGCCAGCAAATGGGAAAGGAAAAAAATACAGGAGAGGAGAGAGAAGAGTAACTGAAGTAATCTTTAAACATTTTTCAGGAGTGCGTTTGTTAGATTTCAGTGTAGTTCTGTTTCTAAGAAATTGATTCATTCAGGTGTCTAAAAGGGAAATCTTGGCCACAAGAAAAAAATGGAGCCAAGAGATTTGGTGCAGAAATTAAGTTACATTAGGAGACTGGGGATATGAGGTTTTTCATTCCTTGTCTTTTCATGCATTCATAACATGTGCTTTTCCTCTCCAGTAGTCTCCTCTAATTTGGGTCCTCTGTATGAAAAATGTAAACTTTAAATGATTACAGTAGGAAAGAGTCATACCACAAAGAAAACAGAGTTCCCTGAATTATCACTAACCCTGGCTGTGGTTTAAATCCTTCAGAAGAGGTCAAGTAACATCTGTTTAGGAACCTTAGCAGTTTCATTACAGTTGGCCAGTCTTCCTAAAGATATCTTCCCTTATCATTAGGCATATGAGGAGATGCTTTTTCTCATTTTGTAATTCCTATTGCATGAAAATTAGCTGAGTTTCTATTCCTGTTCCATTGGAAAGTTGAGCAATCTGTGTGCAGCCTATGAATTCTGACTAATTGCACATATTGTTTCGCACTATGGGATTTGTATTTGTTATTGTTTTAGCTAAAGTCAACCTGGATGAGAAAGCATTTGTAACATTACATAGCCACTCCAAGGGCTCTGCTGATAGCCTCTGTCTGCCTTTGGAAATGCTCCAGTCCTTTCAGCATGGAAAAACAGTCACACTCTGTCCAGTCCATTGGCAGAACTTTGTAACACTTTTTTTCTACATTTATCTGAAAAAAGGAAGTTTGTGTATTACATAAGCCTTTGGTCTTTCATTTTTGTACATGCTGGAACTATTCTAACACAGTGTCAGTCATGTTTCAGGGAGGATTGTGCTCATTTTCATGTTTTGTGTTAATTGTGACTAATAGGGGGTTTCCAGAGTTACATTCAAAGACATGGGTAAACCAGGAGAGGCTTCCAGAAGCTGCAGAGTAGAGCAGAATGCAAAGAGCAAAATGACTTGGGTTTAAAGTAGGAGGTTTCTCTAGGCTTTTGAACACTCATCAGAGGTAGAAAGCTGCAAAGGAAATATTTTGAAGCCCAGAAACTTGAGAACAAAAGTTCTGAACTATGCTGGAGATGCTGATGGAGGAAAAGCAATTTTTTGTGGGAAAAAGAAAGAACATCAATTTAAGGAAATACACACTGGTCTTATGTTATCTGGTTGTGGGAATATGCTCTGATGTGAAAAGAAGGACATTATTGTATGGTTTAATTCCCTGTATCTCTGTGTTCGTTGCATAAGAGGATATAAAGTGCAACCTGTCCCTGACAAAGCCCACCCAGATGTGGGACTCCTGGAAGAAAGTGCATTTAATGCTCCCATTTACTGTAGAGGTTCACCATAGTTTGGAGATCTCCTCTAATATTCCTGGGAGCTGGGTGAGTGGGTTGTATGTGCTTATTTCTGTTGATGGTTGGCTCTAATTAAAAGAGGGCTTATGCACAGCAATTCACCAGAGGTGCCATGGACTAAAGCAGCACCACCATGCTGCTGCTGAGATTAAGTGATACTGCTCTTCCTTTTGCTGGAGGGCAATGTTTTCCTCAGAACAGAATATCCCCGGGCTAGTGTAGGGGATATTAAACTCATGCAGATGTATTCAGGCTCTTATAGCTGTTCAGTGTAATGATTTAATTAAATTAATTAAGCCAGAGCAGTACTTGAGCACTGAATAATTTATCAAAATAGATTTAAGGGGAGAGTCAAAACAGTGTGTCTCTCCAGATTTTATCTGGCGTACGGGAAACTTTGTTGTGCTGTGATCATCCTCTGTAAACAGGCAGGCCCTGGAATGAAGTCCTGAAAGCAGCTGAGGTGGACTCCATGGAAATCTCTGCCCAGTGCATGTAGTATGGCACAGAATTTAGAGGCAGGCTTCTAGGCAATAAATATCTAAGGAGAGGGTTTGTGAAGAGATGTGGCACAGCACAGGGGGATGGGGATCTCACCCAGGCTGAGATTTCTCATGAGTAAATGATAGAGCTGGATTCAGAACCCCCCACGGTCTAGGGAGGAAAGCAGGGGAACATTTGCTGTAGTACACTCTAAGAAGATTGGCAACATCAAGAGTGACACCAAGGGTGGGCAGGGATGACTGGTCTTGGTTGACCTTTTCAGGCCACTGCCAGCATGAGTGATGTGTGATGGACTGTTGGATTTTCTCGAGGCTCAAAAGCCCCAGACTGAAACATCAGTTAAGATGAAGCTTCTGCTTCCAGCTTGCTGGATTCTGTGGTGTAGGATTTTTCATTTTATCACATGGGTCATTTTGTGTCCTTTATGATGGCTGATGCTTGTAAAAAGACTTAATTGAATGTCTGAGCATTAATTACATGCACAGTTGTTGACATATATCTTGGTAGGGCCTGTAGGAAGGAGGAGTTGTTTAAGTACTGCGAGCAACATATTTTTCTTGAAGTGGATCGAAGCTTGGTTTCTGTCATACGCATTTTAAGCCTAGTGTCCTTATTCTGTTTTTGACATTTTCTGTGTTGCTTTTGTTGTCATGCTGTGCTCTGGTCAGTGTCCTGCCTTTTTTTTCCTGGAAGAAACTTCAACTGTCTTTCACAATGAAGTTGTATGTCTTCAGAGTGAAAGAAAACTCTTACTAGCACCAACATCACACAGGAAGTTAATATGTGTACTCAATAAATTGAACCTATTCCTATAGGATTGTTTCTTAGGAAGGCAGATGGTAGTTAGATAAATTGGAATTTGGATCCTACAATAAAAAGAGGACTTTACCAAAACCCCCAGGGGTTGTGGCAGTGCAGTGCTGTCTCACTGCAGCCCTGAGGTGCAGACTGAACACTACATTGGCTCTGGTTCAGGCTTTACTGAAATTCATGGGAGAAAGAAATCCCCTGCTTTTAATCTGTCCCTGAGAGGGAATAGTGTCAGCTTTGAAGCATGAAACCGCTTCCTGGTGCACCTGTGTTTTCCTTGGAGGACTCCCATGCAAACATGGTCTTGCTCAAAACTGTGGGATCTGAGATCAAAGCCGGGGCAGAAGGGCTCTGGAGGCAGGAGCTGAACAGAACCAGCCCCAGAGCAGTGGCTGTGCAGTGGGGTTTCCTGTGGGAAGCCCTGTCAGTCCTCCAGAGACAATGGCTATGAGGAAAACCACACCTCAGGAAAGAACTCAAGGGATGCTGGGCTGGATGCAGCTGTGCTATTTTTGGGGGAAAGGTTGCACATCTGTGTTTGTGACTCTTGGGTTATGAAGCCACAAGCATGCAGGCTGGGCTGGGCTGGCAGTGGTGCCAAAAGTACAGCCTTCACACCTTCCTCACTTTCCCCTCTGCCGTGTAAAGCAGTACCTCTGAAACTGTCAGAGAGGTGGTTTTCTCTATTATTTGGTGGATTTTTTTGGTGGTGTCTATGTGAATAAAGACCAATAGGATTAGTTAGCTTCAGCAAGTAATTCTGCAGGAAACCTTGCTAAAATTTCTGATTTATATAGAACAAACATTGAAAACTAGTAACCATGATTGGCTGTGCAATCTCTAGCACAGATCCTGTCAACTTTCTCTTAATCCTTTATGACTGTGGCTTAGCTTGTGATCTAAGGGTAACTGCTGTTCTAGAAGGCTACTTTTTGCAGACTTGTGATAGTGAACTGTATTAAATCTGTCTGATTCTATGCCCAGAATGCCCATAGGTAATTACCATCCTGTTCATTAAGGTGTAAGGAATAATTACTCTAGAGGCATCCATATCACTGGACAACACACCTGCCTCTCAAGAGACAATGGCATTAATTATCAAGGGTGTATTTTTAACTTCCTGCACATCTTACATCAGCCTGCTTTGCAAAATCTAAAATCAGCAAGTAATTTAGCTTGCTTTCAGTGCTTGGAAAGCATAAGGATTTTAATTTCCTGAAACGGCTAAAAAAACCCCCAAAAAAGCAGGCATCAATGATCACTCTAAATCTAGTGAAGTGTGGAAGCAGCATGTTCACTGAAGATAGCCTCTTCTTGTCCTATATACCCCCGATATTATTTTTGGTGATGAGTTTGCATTATTCATACCAGATGGCATATTTGTTTTACTGTCCATCACATCTCATAGTGTATTAACTTGAAATATTTTCATCAGTAAATACTGAGCTGTTGCATTTTGTTCAATGACACAACTCTGTGTCAGCCTTTTGATACAGAAGGGGGAAAATTACCCTTGTTGTCATCATCATCTTTGCTATTATGGGAATATTCATGTGAAAGAGCATAAAAATGCTAACAGAGATGTTCTTAATGTTGGTTGCAGTACTTAATCATAAGACTGGAACTCTGCAATAGTACAGTGTTTCTAAAAGTTATTTTATTCTTGATTCCTCCAGGGCACTGCTTTATTAAAGAGGTTTATATAATGATTTGTTTTGTTTACAGTGCACTAGGGTAGTGTCTCATGAGCACCAAGTCAGGAGCACATTAACAGTTAAAAATATGTGTGAGAATATAACCTACAAATGAAAAATTTTACTATTTTGTACTAAGATTATCAGCTAGGTAGTTCTTCTGGAAAAAGTGCACCTGAAGTTCCTAAACTGCAGACTCTAGTGGTTTTTAGGTGAGCCTGCAGAGGAGAGCGATTTTGTATTTACAATTTTAATAGTGTTTACTTCAATTAACAACTAAGTTCATAGTTCCAAGAGCAAAGTTTCTGGCATGGCAGTGGTTTCTAGCTGTAATGAGTGTAAAAAGGACTAAAATTGAAACTGGATTATAACTGTAGTCTTTTATAATTTATCAAGAAGACCAAAATTCAGCTGAAGATTAATCATCAAAACTGTACCAAATTTTTCTTCCCTTTTTGAGTTCAATTATGGGATTAATAATCAACAGGTAGAGTCACTGATATTTGAGTTATAATTCTGACTTCCCCTGATCAATAACGTGTGATATAATTTTCTTTTATATGCAAAATGACATGTTGGAATTAAAGAATGTGTTCTGAATCAAGCCTATGTGTGAACATGCCCAAATATGAGGCAATGTAGTGATGAAGATGAAATGGTACCCTTGACTTTGTTTACCTGGGAAGAAAAGGGCTGCTCTGCCATAGTAGTATGTTGCTGCAGACTTAATTCATATAGGAGTCTGTAATTCCTCATTGGAGGTTTGTAGAATTAAAAATATTAAAAAAGAATTTGTTTCAATGAAAAACAAAGAATAATGATATTGTAGATTTTCAGTTACTTAAATGTGGCCAAAATAATGATAATAGTATATTTAGAATACAAGAGTTTGGTAAAATTTGTCCTAAGCTACAATAAAAGATTGTAGATGTTAACTCATTTTAGTATAGGATGATATCAGACTATAGAAATTTTTAACAGGGTAAATTACTTTATTATTGCAAAGGTTTAAAATCATGCTTTGTGCCTTAAGAACTAAAGTGGTCTAAACCTTTCTCACAAATTCTTGTGATGTAAATAATTACTTAGTTTACCCACAAAATTTCTCAGTGATTTTAGTACAAACTGGTGCATCTCAGTGTGGTTCCTCTGAGGTTCAGTTCTGCTGTGTAGATTTAGATTAATTTCTATGTAATTACTTCTGTCAAGTCCAAATAAACTTTGTTCAGAGTGATTTAAGTGTGTCCACAGGAGCTTTTTAACTCTTAAGTAAGCTTATTTATCTTACGTTTGGGTACTTCAGTGAAGGGAAGAAAAAGAAGATACAGTTCATCTGTCTGGATATTCAAGATGTCAGATTAGGTAGCAGTACCAGACACTTCTTGCTCTGCCCTCTCTGCATGTTGCTGGCTGGTTTTATCTTTGACTATTAAAAGTTAATAGCATTCTGTTCTTTATAATGGTAGTTGTAGTGCTTTAACTAATTTTTGTCTCTAGGCAAAACCTTGTTCTCTGTGAAGTATGTAGGATTTCTTGCCAGTGGAGTTTGGATTTCATATTTAGTTGTTGTTGACCACTATTGTGTCACCTGCTGTGATATAAAACTTCCTCCTTTGGTGATGATGCAGGACACTTGCCTTCTTAAAGGACAACTTAGCCACAAGTGCCCTTAGCTTTATTTTTCCCAGGCTGAAGTTGTGCAGGTAGAGGCAACAGACTGAAAATGATACAGCTGGCAGCAGCTGCTGGGACACCTCTCCTGCCTGCACTGCCACCCTCTTTGGGCTCTCAGGTGTGTGGCCAGGACCTGCTGCTCTCACACCTCTGGGGGGGCCCTTGGGGTACAATGAAAACCCTTCTGAGCAAAGCCATGACAGATAGGATGATGAGTTTTAATAGCTGGTGAGGGAGTGGTGTGGCAGAAGATTCCTTGTTTGCTTTGTCCTGGCTGTTCATGGCAACATTAAGCAAGTTTGAAGAAAATGACCTACTATTTGAGACACAGTTAATAGGAGGTTTCAGTTGTTTGAAAACTCACTTTATGTCTAGCTTGCTCTTTTAGTCATCCAGGTTTTGCTGGGTTTTAAAAATTACTTGTTCTGGTAACAAACCAAATGAAAATTGGACTTGGGTTTTGTAAGCCCTATTGGTATTTTCAGGGAGCTTTCTGTGGGGGAAAAAAAAAAAAAAACATGACAAGCAGGCAGTGCTTCTTCAAAGCCCTGGCAGACACAAGGTCCCATCGCAAAAGAGCTTTTCACATAATGGATCTTATCAACAGTGTATTTTTTAAAAAATTAAAACTTTTCCCTCATAATTCATGTTGCTGTTTTTTTGAGGAGCTGTGAAAAGGGAAATGTGGCTGTATTGCAGGCCTTGGGCTTTGCATTTTCTAGTTTTCATGTCTTTAAATATCTACCTTAGCTGTAGGCACTTTCTCTTTTTTTTTTCTCTCTCTCTCTCTCTCTCTCATAAAAACTATTATTTTTCTAGCTCCCCTAGACCAACAGCACTAAGAGGTACTGGTATTACTGTTGCTGCAAGTAATTCCATGATCTTTGCTATTAGATTAGCAAGTGACCTTATACATTGAAAAAGGTTGCTCACAGGCTGTTTTCTTCTCTCACTGCAAGCCTTCAGGGCTGCTTGTCACTATTATTTCTTCCTGGATGTGCAAATTGTTTTAGAAAGCCAGTAACTGTCATAAGAAAATGCAAAGTTCTTCTGTGCAGTGTGAATTTTTCAGAGTTTTGCTTCTCCATTTTTTAGTTTACTTAATTGTTTGTAATAAAATAAAATTAATAATTCTAGTTTGTTTTTCAAGTACAATGTGTTTTCAAGCACTGGTGACTGTGTGTTTTGAATATAACAATATGGGATTGAAGATATAATTGGTCCAACCAATTTTACCAACTGGTATCCACAATCTTTTTGTTATAGTTTTGTAACTAAAGCAGACCAAGTAATACAAAACTTGCATAAATGAGGTCCAAGCTGTTGTCATCTGTTTACATTATAGAAAACACTTTACACTTCTCTAGAGTAGTGGTATAAATGCAAAAGGTTAGTGATTGAACACAAACACACTTTTTATGATGAACTTGAAATGGAACAAAGCATCCTAGAAACTGAAGATGTATGTCATGGTGCAGCTTTGAAAGCTACTTTATGTTTCATTTGCAGCAGGTGAAGTAACACGTTAAGGAGCGTGACTACCCAGCCATACAATGTTCCCTTAAAGAGCTGTGATTTGTAGCTTATTCAACCAGAAATTTCCTAAGACAAGGATAATCATTCTGAAAGCAGAGTACACAAAACCTGACCTACTAGCCTCTTGTTTTTTTCTTTAAGCTTTTATCTCACAATTCATCTGGGGAGTGGGAGGGAGAGAATTCTATCTACCTCTCAGACAGACTGTCATAATTTCTGCTCAGAGTGCAGCAGGGATACACTGCCACGTTTGCTGTAGCACACAAGCCCATCCTCAAGGGGTACAATTCTGAATAGAAAGGAAGAGTGTTATTGCCAGATGTGCCTTTGGTCTCTGCCCTGCCTGAAACCTACCAGGGAAGGCATCATGGGGAAGGGAGACAGAGGAGATGATTGCTGGACAACTCCTGCTTTTGTCCTTTCCTAGCAGTTATGTAGACACTGTGCAGTAGGGATAAATTGAGGAAGGGGAACAGACCACTGACACCAAGCAAATTATTTTATTTTACCACCTTTCCTTTCCTGGAGTATCCATCCTCCTGAGAAGTATCTGAAAGTGGTAAGGTGGTCCTGCCTACCTCCTGCCTAGATCTGGATGGTCATTACTGTAAAAACAGTAATCTTTCATTCCTCAGATATATTGATGTAAAAAAAAAAACAAAAAAAAAACCCCAAACTCTCATTGTGAAACAGCTCTTCTTTTCCTGCTCTGGGGGTAAACTTAATTATAGGAATGTTTCCCTCCCTTTGTGAAGGGCAGTAAAGAAGTAAAATGAAGCTCTGATTAACGATTCCATTTAAACTTGGAAGCCAAGGAGGTATTTTGTATAGAGCTGTCTAACCATCGTGCTTATCCCATACCTCCTTGGTAGTGAGTTGCTTGGAACAAGTGCAGGTGAGGTGCAGAGTTACAGCTTTAGGAAACCTTCAGAATTCCTTTCTAGCAAGCACAGTGTCCTTTTTTGTGCATGTCAGCTTAACACTGTTCATAACATTGTAGCCTGGATAATTAGAATATGTATGAAGGAGATAAATAAAAAACCAAAACAGGGAAAAGAAAGAATGAAAGCAATAGTATGGGACACATCTGGATTCACAATTTTGTGTGCTAAACCAGATAAGATTTTTTTTTTTCTTTAGTATCACGGAAAGCATTGCCTTTCATCCTGGAAAAAACATAGGCTTTTTCTTACTGCTCCTTTGTTCTCTCACCATCTCCTGTCTAGTTCTGTGGCCACAACTCATTTTCAGGTCTCTTAACAGAACTGACTTATGTGTCCAGATTTTGCCTGTCCTGGACATCCTGAATCTTTTAGTTGCCTGAGCCTGGTTGTGTCCCAGGCAGGGCCTCTGTTGGAGTGTTAGGAGGTCTTGTGTAGTTTCTTTTCACAAATGGACAGCCAGGTTTATGCTTTCTCAGGTCTCTTCCCCAGTGTTCCTTCATCCAAAGCCTTGATGCTTTTCATTTTAGCTTCAAGACTTAGCAGTTTTTTTCTCGTAGGAATGTTAATTAAGGATGCTCTTTACCTAGTACTACTAACCCCTATTATAATTTGGAGTTTTACTGGAGAGAAAAATAACCACCAGTTCACACTTGTTTCCTTTGACCAGGGAATAAGAGTGCTGACAAAGGTGTTCCTTTGCTGAGAAGAAATAATCAGCTTTACAGTGGAACAAACTTAGAAGAAATTGTAATAGCCAAAATCAAAAGGCAGTTTTTGATCAGACCCTTTTACTTTGCCATAAAGCTAAATTTTACTTCTGATCTGCAATTGCCCTGTCTTCAGCATTGGGCATGGCACTTGCTACTTAAAACAATCCATTATTTTTCTTAACAAAACCACAAAACCAAAAAAACCCCAACGTAGGCTGATCAATGATGATATCAATGAAAATTTCATCCAACAGTCCTTGGGAAAAAAAAAGAATGAAATCAAGAAAATGAGAGGCTTTCCAATGCAACTTTACTATATGGATTTCTGGATAAAGAAATAGAGTTAGAATTTAATTTCATACCTTGGGAATAGGTGTTTTTTGAGAAAGCTTATTAGTTCCTTTTTCCTTGCATGGGTATTTAACAGACATAGTAAGTTTCTATGAAGGAATGCAGAATGTCTCATGAACCTTTACCCTGACTTGTAAACCACCATGTTTCAGTCCTGGGTCTCAACTGAGCAGAAATCACTAATTTTAGAGTTGGTTCACGATGCTGCTAAATGTCCACTGGGGATTAAGGTGAGATCACAAATCTGTTAGCTCATGACCTCAGACACACAGGAACATGGGCCTCCAGAGATAAAAGGCTAATCCACAACCCCCCCATTGCCATCTCCCTATCATGAGTTCATTCTCAGTAAAAATCAAGGATTATCAGTGCTTTGTGGGTTTTAATATTTGATAGGTGTGAATACAGAGTAACTGCATGGCAAAGAAAAATAAGAAAATGTGGAGCAAAACAAGTGGCACAGGGAATAAAGAAAATTTATAAAGCCCAGTTCTGGAAACATAGGACATTTATCTGTTTCTCTCACCATTCTGCATAGTCAGGTGACTCTAAGGAGATCCAGAAAATTATCATTACCTTTTATGGCTAACAATCATAAAGAAAACAACCAAGCAAAATGTCTTTTAAGAAACCTTGTTCCTGTTAATTAGAATTCCAGTGGATCTTTCCATTTCTTCTAGTGTTATACCAACAAAAGTAACTGGTAAAATGTGCTAAACAAAAACAGTAAAATTACATTTTCCCTTTGAAAGAGGATGACCTGATGATTCAAAGCACAGCTGTGGACATGACTAAGATCTTTGCTTAAATGGAGATGGTACTTATGCCCCAAGCAGAGTTGAATGAAAGGTTTGGGAATTTTCCCACATTACATAAATTTACCAAACTTAACAAAATGTATTTTGTAAGGCTTATCTGAGGACAGCTTCTTTAGTATGAAATGAACAATGAACAGAGGAGAGAAGATTTTAGGTGATTGATTTAATTTTGCAGCAAATTTGTTTCCCTTTTTTATGAAATACTAATTTTAAAGTATTGTATGTTACATGCAAAGTTAATGGCTGCGCTAATTTTGAAGATGATTACTCTTCATTTTAAAGTGTGCATTGAGCTAAACAAAAAGGACCATTCATCAGGGCTGCTGGATGGGAGATGATGGATCACTTTGCATGGAATGATATTCCACTGCTTTGAATCTACCAGAGTGTTTTCACTCCGTGTGTGTTTTCTGTGGTGGGATGGGATCACACAAGTCCTTTCTTGTATTTGCCCATTGATGAGTGGCTGTCCTGGGAGGGGAGGCCTGTGAGAGCCCAGTCTGATCCCAGGTCTGATCCTTGTTTGGCATGAGGTGAGGCTGCCCTTAGAACCAAAAGATTGGGCATGCCTCCTTTGTTTTTGCATTGGGAGTGGCTATCAGGAGAAAGGCTGCTGAGAATAGTAGAGGAGGTTTAAGGTAGCTTTTCAAGATTTTGGTCCTGTTAGGTTGAACAAACTCTTTTGTAATTTAATAGTGTTGCTAATCTTCTAAGTATTTTTTTGGACTGCAATTGGGACCTTAATTTATGATTTAGGAATTTCTATATCCTCTCGTATGGCAGAGCAAATAACTGCATTAAATATGAAGAGATTTTCTTGAAACGTTCAAAACGTAATAACTGGTTTTGTAGGGCCTTTTAGGACATTTGCCAAACCAAAGCTTTTCATCAGATCTGATTGCCATGGAAAGCAAGATTACAGAGATTTCCTATTTAATGGACTTCAGTATAACTTTTAAATATACTTTTTTTTTTAATGAAAAAGTCAATTGAGATAATAATGTGTTTTCTTGTCAAGCACTTAAAACTGTTTGAATGCATGGTAAATTCTTCATATGGAAACATTGCTTTGTTTTTCCAAGGTTGTTATGATTCCTTAAAGTTACAATTAAAAAAAAAAAAAAAACCAAAAAACCAGTGTGGTTGCATTTACAGTTTCTTAATGAAGACCAAAGCTGTCATTTCCTTGTAAAAATGAGATGAATCTTGAGCAAGCTTGCTAGATGTGCTAACAAGTCCATTTTGTAAATTCTTTTTTCTTGACAGGACATTCTTTGAAGATTGTGAAAATAGATCGATACAGAATGGATAGAGAGGTATCAGGCCTCAACAGAAAAGCATTTAACCACATGATTAAGTGTTTCTTTACATACTAGAACATCTCTCATCCACCCCATGCTTTATTTCAGGTCTATGATTTAATTTTTTTTTTTTTTTTTAAATCATCATATGGTTATTGCTCCGAATTGGGTCTCTAGTAGAAGCTTCTGATGTATATATTTTGGCAGTGCTTCATTACCCCTCTGCTGCTGTTTATGAAAATGAACATAATGCCAACACCCTTTTAGTTTCTGTTTACCATGTTCAGAAATCTCACCACCCTTTTTATGACAACTGGAAGGATAACTTTTGAGGGTGTATTCACATAGAGGCTGGTGTATCTGTATTTTAATGTGAATTATGCCACTGCCTATTGTAGGCAGCCGTTCATGACATCGGAAGTTTAGAGGAAGATGTTTATAATGTATGATGCAGGTTCCGCTGCCTTAATGAGATACTGCTCCTCTGGTATGTAAAACCGACATGAATATTTATGAGCCAGGCACAAAATCTACTTGCCCACCTTTCATTATGTTGATGAAATTGTAATGAGGCTTCACTCGCCTGTCAAAAAGTTGCTTCCCTTGGATGGATTAGCAAAGAGAAAATTTGCAGCGCAGTTTGCCTGGGTTTTCTCTCTGAATAAGAAACTCTTCTCTTTCCAGTGCGACTTGACGTTGAATTTGGAAAGATTCAGTGTGGTTGCCGTACTCTGCCTGCGAGATGGGTGCTAGGAAGGGAGGGCAGTTCAGGCTGCAGGATGGAAATGCCTGAGCCCTGGCACTGCACCCTGGGCTCATTAAGCCGCATCCCAGCGCCTGCTCCAAGGCAGCGTGGGTGTCGTCCTGATGAGTCGGGGGCAGCCCACCCCTCGGCAGAGCCGGTGGGTGATGAATGTCCAAAGCCCTCCAGGCTGACTACACATTTTTCATCATTAATCCGGCCTATTGTGAGCCGGTCACTCACATTGATTCCAACTAGAGGGCATCATCTGCTGTTAAGAGGGTGATGACTCGCTAAAAATGAAGGCCTGAAACTAATCAAATATAGTCAGAGCCTTTGCTGGCAGCTAGCTTGGATTGCTCTAGGGCACTGATAGGGAAGCTGCAGACATGTGGGCAGATCCCTCCAGGCACTTGCGGCCCTTTGTATCGGAATGCGGAATGCGATGGTTTCCTTTGACAGCGCCTTGTGTTATCATAGCTATTACTGAGTCAGATGCTGTTAGGAGAAATTCTTCTGTCTCATTTTGCCTTTTTTTTTTTCCTTGTTGTTTGGCAAGGGAAAAAAAAAAAAAAAGAAGCCCAAAAGTGGGGTGAATTTGGAACCTTAATGTAACACCCATCCTGTCAAGTCAAGATCAGACTAAATGATGGTGCTACAAAGAGGAAAGGATTCCCTCTGCAGCAATCTTTGTCTGCCTGTCTAAATCATCTGCCTGTCTTTTCTTCTGTTTAACTACTTATTTTTCTATTTATCTAAAGGCTTAATTTCTTTTGTTTAAAAGTAACACATATGCCCGGCTTGGTGCCTAATTCTGTGTTTGTCTTTGAATAGTTGTAATTTGCTTGTATGGAGTGAGTCCAGCTGAGAAGCAAAGGCTGAAGATCTGTGTAAATCATAGCCTCAAGTGAAATTACAGATTTTACAGAAATTATAGAAATTACTGAGTTAATGTGTTTGTAAGCAAATTGTCCCCTGTGGTTCTTCTTCACCTCACTGAGCCTGTCCCTCTTCTAAAAGTTCCCATCACTAGCAATTCCCCATGGAAGAATTGAACACTGCCCATTTCAAGAGAGAGATCCCTTTTCAAGAATGTGCCCATTGTTGGCAGGAGGCTTTCCAAGAATCTGCATTGCTGGGGGGCCCTCCCCACCCCTGGTAGGATTGTTTTCTGGGGTTCTCCCACTGAGAGTGCATGCTGGAGAGAGCCAGAATGTTTAATTGGTGGCTCATAAAGCTCTCTCCTCGTGAAATGCCTTGCCCACAGTAAAAGGTTCGTAAATACATCACACAGCTTTCTACTTTGTTTTTATTACAAGATGTGCAAATGATGCCTAGTGGCAACTTTTCAGAATGTGAAGCTGTTGCTCTTTTTTGAGCATTGATTTAGTCCTCTTGTAAGCAAGTTCAACTTCCAGGTCATGTTTTCTTAGAAAGCTGTTTATGCTACAGGAGTAACCACTTTATGTTGGGAAGAATTGCTGAGAGTGCTGGTCTTGGCCATTCATTTCAGCATAATGCATTGATGAAGTGGTCTCCTAAAAAAGAATCCAAACAACAAAAAGGCCCCTATCCCCCCCTCCAAAAAAAAAAAAAAGAAAAGAAAAAAACCCCAAAACCTCCAACACAAAAGAAAACAGGGCTGGTTTCCTCAAAAAAAGGGGACAGCTGTTGTTTGGTACTGAGGGGTGAGAGGAAATTCCCTGCTGCAGACTTTCTTAGCCTCAAACAATCTCATTGAAAGCAAGCTAATTGAGGAGCTCCAAACCGGCTTTGCGACTGGCATCGGGGCATGCTGGGGAGGAGCCGGCAGGGAATTTGCTTCACAAATGCCCTCCTGCTCTAAAGCAAGACATGAATATAGAGGCACCCTCAGGGTCACAGTGTTGTATGGATAAGATGGACTTAGCCAGCTCCCACTGAACCCATCTAGGATGCCAGCTTTTTCTGCCAGCCCCTAAGTGTCAGTGCCTTTACCTGTGCTGCTGCTGTGGGAACTGTCTTCCCACACCTGAAGGGGTAGAGAGTGAAGATGCCTTCTGTGGAGGCTTTGCCACAATTATGGACTTCACCCAAGAAAATGCAACTTAGTTCAATTACTTAGGAGGCTGTTCATGTTTTTAAAAGTAAAAGTACTACCTTCTGAGCTTCTTTGGATCATTTAGTTTTGTCGTGGCCATTCAGGGAACTTCACTATGAAAAAGGTGAAAATAATTGGGTGTTTGATATCAATTTCAGTCATATATTTTCTTTTGGAATACCAGACCTGCCTTCTATGCAAATACTTGTTTGCCTAACAGATACCCTGATAAACTATACAAACACTTCCCTAGATTTTCCAAGATTTTTTTAAAATTTTCCTCTGTCAAATCCAGATATTGTCCAGAACAAAGAAAATTCATATTCTTCAATATTGGATTTCTCAAACCACTAAGAAGGTTTTGTTTCTTGTTTATATTGTTCTAGCGATGTATCATTGTATATTGATGAGTATTTTTTAACATAATTTATGACATCTTGGTAATTTGATTCAGAGAATGTTCTAAGTATTTCTTGTCTATTCAGCATCTTCAATAAAGTGAGCTATTTTAATTTCTCCTACCCACAAGTAAATGAATGAATTATTACTTTGCTCGCACATTCAGAGTCCAAGGAAAGATTTTACAAATAATATCAAAGAGGAGAGAAGGCAGCCAACTGTGAAATTAGTGATCATCTGGATTTTCCCTCCAGTTTTGACTGCATATAGTGAACTGGAATAAATGCATTTTCTGCAGTATACAGCACTTCTACCATATAGTAGTTTATACCAATTTGCTTCTTTTGATTACATGTCCATCCTACTGGAGCAGAAGTAGTGTACTGGATGGTTTGTAGCTTATTTTCTAGTGAACATTCAAAACTGGTTATATAGGGCTGGGAAGGGAGGAAGAGTCTTAATAATGTGTATTTGCCCTTAATGTCCTTAAGAAAAATGCTCTGAGGTGAGATTTCCCTTCTAAAAATGGAAATAGTCTTTTCTTCATAGTGTTTTAATGCAAAGAGACAATGTAAAATAACTGATGTGTAATAATCCTTTTTCAGTGTAAAATGAAGTGAAACAACCTTTTGTTGAGTGTTTTGGAATACACTGCATGTCTTAGACCTTAGTTTCAGCTGCTGCTTGGGAAGGAATGAGCTCATTCACTGAACAAAGTCTGCAGCTCCTCAGTCAGATAGCAGAGGAGCTGCAGACTTTGTTCAGTGAATGAGCTCCTTTAAGACAGGCTTAGCTCTGCTAAGCCTGTCTTAAAGGAGTCCAGCTTTAGGAAGTTATAAATGAGGGACCCTCAAGACAGACCTGTCTCATGCTTGTGGCAGGTTTTATGTGCCCAGGTTTTACATATGCAAAGGGTGATTGTCTATATGATGAAAGGGAAATTCATCAAAATATCAGGGACCCTGTGACAACAAATACTTCAAGGCTATTTTAGAGTGAGAATGGCATGTTTACAATGAAATGGGTAAGATATTGTCTGTGATCTCAGTTAGTACAGTCCTTAAGTTGTTTTTGTTTTTGTTTTTTGCTTAAGAGGAAATCACCATTTTGTAGGTGGGAAACTGCATTCATTGTCCATGGAGACTGTGCTGTGTGCTTAGTGGGAAAGCTGCTTCAAAAATCCCCTGTTGCTGATGGCTGAGAGAGCATAACATGGGGGTGGGTTGGTTGGTTGCTTTGCTGCTGCTCCAGCAGACCAGAGCACGGAGCATGGCCTCATCGTGTCCCCAAACAGCTCCACTGGCAAAACTGGGGAAGCCAGAAAATGACAGAACAGGTGACAGAAGGACATTGCTGAGACAAGGTGTAAGTTTGGAAACTGGCACTGTGAGCAGGGAAATGTACAAGGTCAAATTGCACTCTGGTACTCTCCAAGATAAGTATGTGATCAAATATTTTGCTCTTCTGGAGCTTATATTGAATCACTTTGTACATGCTGCTGCTTGAAACAACAAGGAACTGGTGACTGCAGCGTGTCACAATGCTGTGTTTCTTTGGAGCATGTTGAGATTAGATTTGTAAGTTAAATTGAGTTAAATGATACATGATTTGTATTATAATCTCCTTAAGCAAGCCTCATCTTTCTTGCCTCCTTTCTAGTTCTGTGACATGCAGCAGATTCTCCTCAGGCTCTCTGCAGTGCTTTGCACTTGTAATTTGTTTTGCATGGATAAAGGGAGATTGTACAAACACCAAGGATACTCATGTGCTTACACTGAGCATCTGTGTCTCTTTTGTGGTGCTGGTGGGCCATTCTGTTGCTGAGGAGCTGAGGTGTGATTTCACAGCTCCCCAGTGACACTTAGAGGCTGTGTCAGACTCTGTTGCCCAAATTGCTCCATGGCATCTCTTCACAAGCTTTCCATTTGCTTGGGTCTCCTGATGCTGCTGGTTCTGTAGCTATGTCTGAGGTAAAATGAGCTATCTTTGATAGGGTAACTCAATTTGACTGAAATTTCTCAGGGAACCATGACACAGTCAGGGCCTCTAAAATGAGGAAATTGGAGCTGTATTGAGAAGTGTAAGCTGCTCACAATTCTGTATTTTGGCTCACGGAGATACTGGCAGGAAAGGATACAAGAACAGCTGCAGAAGTAATCCTTGAATGCTGTTCAGTGCAGCAGAAGTGCTGGATATTGCAGAGAATTTATTTTGCATTCTTCTAAATTAGCAGTATTATGTGGTAAAGAAAGTAACTTTTTTCCTATAGAAGAGAGAGAGTATAGCTTTTGTCATGTGTGTTTTGCCTATGGGAAATAACAGCATTCATTGAGACCTATTATAAGTGTTGCAAAGTATTGAAGTCACATCAGCCACAGTATCTAACTGAAACTATCTACTTCGAATAGAAAATGTAACATCTAGGTGGACTAATTAGTCAGATCAATGTGCTTAGAGGTGGGGATGTGCCAGGACCTCATGCCAGCAGTTATAGCCTCGTGTGGTCTGAAACCGGCTTTATAATCTGCATGATTTGAGGAAGCATTTTTCCTGTCTGTCAGGGGCAGACACAAAGATGCTCTGTGACTCCAGAGGAAATGGCAGATTTCCCTCTGGCTGTACATACACATCACATTCTATGATATTTGAAATTGATAGATTTTCTCAGAAAGTTGCTTTTCAGGGACCTAGGTAAATTTAGCACCAGACAAGCAGGAGAGAAGAAAAAAAGTGTTACCTTTTTTCCCCCTGTATCATCAACATGCTGATGCTTGGGTTTTGAGAAGTGACATTTGTACATAACATGTTAATATGTCAGGCAAATTTGTGTTTTAATCTATTTTGGTGTGTTTCCAGTAGAACATCAAAAGCTGGTAATGGATAGCAGTGATTCCTAGGGGAGTGAGTGATAGGGTATCATAACCTTCCATTTTGTCACAACTGCTGTTTTAATTATGTTTTTAGAGGTTCAGTAGGTAGATATTGGTTGTGTTAAAACTGTTATTTTTCCAGTTGAGTCTTTACATGACCACAGCACTCAGCAACAGCATGCAGGCCCAAGGCCATACATCTTGTAAAGCTTGTGTGTGTCTGGGCATGGCGAGAAGTATGGAAGGTCATACATCCTTGCAGCTTTTCAGTAGGCATATAGTGTGGCTGCTGAGCCAAAACATCAGGGCTAGAGAGGTAATTTTATCAAGATTTTCATGCAGCAGTGGTATATTCAGGCTGTGTGATTAACAGCTCATTCTGCAGCTGTAAGCGCAGAGCACTGGCACACAAACCCTGAGGTGGGGAGGTGGTGCAGTTCCCACCACCTTGTGAGAGGATTCCCCATGCTGCCTGGCCTGTTTTCAGATTGAGCAGGAACACACCAGGACTGTCAAGTTGCCTTTTTTGAATGATTGTTTTTGCATTGTGGCTTTGATTAGTGACCACACGTACTTGGAAACGCTAAAGACACAGAGACTGTGAAACTCTAAAGCCTCAGCATATTGTGACACCTACACATTTCATCCTGTGCTAATTATTGTCCTTGCCCACTGCTTTCCTGATAAAGATTAGGTTTTCAAAACTGCTTTGTCTCTATGCCTTATTCAGTTGACTCAAATGTATCATGTTCCAGGGAGCTCAGTTTGTGCATGTGAGCCTGAGGACCAACACCTGCACCTTCACATCCTTCCTGCCCTTGATCTGTGCCAAGCATTGATAGATAACATGAAGGCAGGCAAGTCATGACACAGGGTGAAAGGGAGGATTGAGTCAGCTTTATATGGGCAATAATGAAATAAAATATTTCTTTTAGAATTTGCATTATGAAAAGATAAAATCAGCTTGAAGTAAAACCTGGCGGGCAAGACTTTCAGAATTGTCCAATTTTCTTTTTTTTTGAGGAATCTCAATTCATTCCTGTCTGAATTGAGGCAGCTTTTAAAGTATTTGCTTTACAAAGAGAGATGACCAGTATTTCTGGAAAATTATGCACTTTGAGGAAAAGAGGAAAACAACAGGTGGGGGATGGATCCTGATGTAAAAACATTCAATAGCACAGGTAAATTAAGACTCCCAATATGAACCATACTGTTACAGACTTGCCCTGTTATTCTTGAAAATGGTTGAACTTGATCCCTCTGGAAAGAGCCCACCCTTGGCCTCTTCTGTACTTTCCTTCCACTTGAATGCTCTTTTGAGATTTCAGGTGGAACCTGAGAGGTGGGGGTGCGTTGGGCAGTCCTCCTGCACAGTTTTGAGTTTAATAGTGGCAATGGGGAGAGTTTCATGACATAGCACAAGGACAGAACTTTAGTCCATGGCAGGAGCCTGTGTTGTCTTTGTGAGTAATACAAATAAGAAAAGGAATATAAATGTAGAGCACTTTTCTAAATACTGTTATGTTCAGACAAGTGCAAATGTCCTGTCATGAAAAATATTAAATGTAATATTTAAATTGACTACACTTATGAGAATAAAGTAATAAAATTATTTTTAATGCACATCAAAATTCCCGTGAACTTGTGTCAAGATATTTGTCATACATAAAGTCCACATGCTCTTTGTATGACTGCTCTTTACATTTCTATTTTGTTTTTTTAATTGATCAGAATGCATTACCATCCAGTTAGGAGAATGTTGAACTTGATCTTTGAGCGCTAAGTGATCTCCTTAATTGGATGCATGTCCATGTTACAAGTTGTACTGCCCAGGGAACATCTAATGTGGTAACAAATGACAAGCCAAGCAATGAATGTGAAGGGTGAGATATGAGTGTCCTTTCCTCCTTTGAGGGTGCACTTTGCAGGAGGAGCTAGAGTGTTCTGCCTGGAGGGATGTGAAAAGACATGGGCACTGATGGATGCTCCCCAGTTCCTCCTGCCACGAAACCCCCAGCCTTCTGTTCTCAAACACACTGAAAGTGTGTCTAAGAACAGAATTCCAGCTCCCTGGCTGGAATTTGGAGGATTTTTAGTGAATGTATTTTATTTAAAAAGAATGTTGGTGTTTCACACGTTATCTGAGTGGCCAGCTTTTAGCAAGCTGACTTTGAATGAAGTGCGTAGTTACAGTGGGAGAGACATGTGCCATGTGCCTGCAAACTTCATTATGCAGTAAATTGTTTACCACCTTTTCATTGCCTCTGACCTGCTAAACAGTCCACTCATGAGAGCCTATTAGTCTTGACCTAATTAATATTAATGTACTGAAGCTGCTTATAATTCGGGTTTAAATGGGCCATCAATCTTATGTTGGCTTGTGAGTGGTGCAGACCTCATAGTTTTGCTCCTTGCCCTGTGTCAGTATCTTCAGTCTTCTGGAATTGCTGCTATAATTAAAAATAAACACCTGCTGTGCTTGCCATTATATAATTTTAGCACTACAGAGAAGTTTGAAACAGCATTGAAAAGAAATACCAGGGTAGAAAAGCCAGCTCACCTTTTCCAGTTGTGGCATGCATGAAGTTTGGCAGCAAAGTCATCAAGCAGCAATGGTGAGAGCTAGTGATGCCATGGTGGGGCATTTGTCTTCAGCCCTGGTCTGGGACAGTCACTCGAGTCATCCTCATACACTTGGGAGGTTTGTGCTTAGTGCCTGATACATTAGATAAATAATCAAATGTTTACTTTTGAATGAGAACTGGAGAACTGAGAAGCCATGCAGTAACAAGCCAAGAAAAGAAATAAATTAGGTTATTTTGTCTTTCTAGTCAGTGTTGTACAACCAATTCCTAATGGATAATAATTGTGTGAGCAGTATACCTAAGCTGCATATTGTTGTTTTCTAATGATTTTTTTTTTCATTGCATGTCAAGAGCGGAAGTTAGAATTTCTCCAGCTCCAGAATTCTATTGGAAGCTGACACTCCTCCACCTGAAATTCCCATCATGAAAGACTCTTTGCCACATACTAGAGGACATTATCTCTTGTTCAATCTCATACAACCTAATAGAAAGAAAGAATGAGTATTATTTAGCGGTCATGAAATACTAAATTTTCATTGTTTTAGGAGAATTGTTTATTTCTATACTATTTTATTGCATGCAGAGATAGAATCTGTTCAATTGGTTGTGCTTGGGTTCTTCATAATCTTATATTGTTCAAAATTTTGAATTCTGTAATTTCCAGAAGGTGATTATAATTCTGATCAGGGACTAAAATTTTCATTCTGTTCCCTTCAAACATTACAGTGAAAGCTGAATCAGTAGTGAAAAAAACCAAAACCCTTTGCATTAGTAAACAACAATAAAATGATAGAGATATTTTTAACATAATCATTACTTAAATGGATTAGTATTTTAACACTATAGAGAATACCCTAACCCAATGGGATTTTTGTTTTTCTTTACCTATGTTATGTTTTAAAAGCATCTCACTCCATCATCATGTTCTTTTAAATATAATTTAGTTCCTGTGTAATGCATTATATCATCAGATATTCTGCATGGCATTCTGGAGCTATTTATATACTGCAACCATTTAGTCATGTAAGAGATACATTAGAATAATTTTCCTGAACACAATGCATGATTAAAGGACAATGTCAAAGTAATTTTTCAAATGATTTTCCCTTTTCTGTGTTGTTTATAATAGCTTTTTGGAAGAGCAGTACTTGAGGCATATTCATTTGAAATCGAATAATGTCTCAGAACATTTTCTGACTTGCCTTGGTTCATTTTGGTGAGCTAATGAAGAGAGATTAATATCTGTTGCACTATTAAGACATTAATGAATTTTAAGTCCTGGGCACCCAACTTTGCCATTCATCTTTCCTAAGAGACAAATTATTGCATAACTTTCAATAGTGCTTCAGAGTTTTATTACATCTATAATGAGAATACTTGTCTAAACAGCAGCATTTTTATTCTAATGGCTAAGGGGCATAATCTGGTTGAAGTATAAATAACTCTGCAATTCAGTGATGAGGAAGTTCTTAGCATATTTTGATTAATAAATGTCTTGAGTCACATTCAGAACAGCAGACTACCTATGCTTCTGGCTTGATAGAAGGGGAGCAAGGACAAACTTTTTTTCAAGTCATGCTTTGGGGCATTTCATTTATGTTCTTTAGGTTTTACTTGCTTTTATATCTACTGCCACCCTGGTATGAAACGCTGAACTGTTGTACCCAAAGTAAATGGTATGTTTGTCAAAGTTTTCTTCCCTCAGGGTTGCTGGATCTTTTGCCATCTCTGGTTCCTAAATAGCGTGTCTCCCATCACAGTTGTGCTACCAGAGGTAGTACACTCTTCAGAGATGCCATATCTTAGTAAATGTGAAGTTGGAGTGAGAGTGAGCTTTAGATTTTATCTGTGTGTAGTCTCTTGCATGAAAGATCTTGGCCCTTGATAGATGCCTGCAAGTTATTGCCACAGTGGCAATAAAGTTGTTCTTGCAGGTGCTGTAGAAACACTGATTGCATTGCTGTGAGCTGGGGAGAGTGGGAGAGCCCGCCTGGATCTGCCTCTCTCTTCTGACATTCTCTGTGACAGTGGGGGTGAGGGGATTACACAGGATCCTGGATTAGGCTGGGTGGGATTCATGTGGCTAGGATTATATAGTTAATGTGTGTATTTTGTCTCTTCTGCTGAGGTCCTCAGTCCCAGGCTTTTGTCCTCCTGCATGCCAATTACGTTTGGCTCAGGCTTTGTTCAAGTGGTTTGAAGAATTTTATTTATTTATTTATTTTAAAGAAAAAAATAATATGCATAGTTCACCTATTTCCACAATACGGTTCATTAGCATTATTTTTCTTTTGTCACACGTGTATCTCTTATTTGATTTTTAAATTCTTTCTTTATCTAGCTGGATTTTGCAGAACTCAAGCATACTGTGATCAAAGATTAATCTGTTGAAGAATTGGCACTGATCTCAGTGATAAGACAGTTGAGTCCCAATTTATTTTCTTTTCTGAATATGAAGGTCTATTGCAGTGCAGACATCTGGTGTTTTGGGCACTTAAAGCTGCAGATCCCTGACAACTCTGTTATTTCTGTTAAAATACGCATGAACTGTTGTTTAGGTAATCCACCCTGTCAAAATAGCATTAAGTGTAACATATTACTGACCTTCTCTTTTGTGTAGTGTAGAGGACTGGAGTAGTTACTTATGCTTGCAGCTGCAGTGGCTGTATTGCATTTATTATACAGTCAAATCTTTGGAAATGTGAAGTTTATAGAGGATATAATATCTGTAATAGGTAGCTTTATTTATTCATACATTTTATTCACTTAGCCCTAAAAAGGATATGACGTTTATCTTTTAGAACACTGTCTTGGTCTTAGGGATAAAGGAATGTAATGAGGTAACTTGGCAAGCTACAAGCCTTACTCTGCAGGTTATGTAAAACATACCATGAATGCCAGTACCTGTCTGGAGGTCTACAGGAGCCTGAAATCTCTGTAGTTGTAATTTGGCTTTTGGTCTTGAAGGAAGCAATCTTGCCTCACCCTGGAGGTCATTTTAACAGTGATAATCAGAGCAGCACTTCAGTCTCCGCAGTTTCTCCCCAACCAAGAGGGTCTGCAAGCATGTGGCAAGAGTCCACTCCTCCCTAAGACAGATAAGGGAGTTTAGTGATTGAATTGCTTCTGGAGTCCTGTGCAACAGAAGCTTCTTGCAATGGCATTGCACACTATTTCTATTTTTACTATTGGTATTTCAAGTAAAACAGGCTGGGGATTATATTCAAGCCATGCAGTTTACTTGTTGTGTAAACATACCTTTTTCAGTGGAAATTATAGTGCGTGTCAAAATTAATCATGTCCTTCGATCTGTTTTTTTTTTTTTTTTTTTTTTTTTTTTGTTTTTTTGTTTTTGTTTTTTTTTTGTGTGGTTTTTTTTTTCCCTTGCGGACAAGCTAAAGTGGAAAGTGGTTTCTAAAGGGTGTTCTGAAATCAGTCTCTGCAAGTATTTTGAGTTGTAGACCTTGACTATTGAGAATTGGCCTTGACCTGTCTTGATATGTTTATGGATTTCTTTGCCACAGTTAGAGGAGGAAGACAGCTTGCAGAATATGTAAAACTCAGAACTGTATATAAGCTTTGAAATTTGGTTTTCTAAGGCTGAAATAAAATCTACTGTAGTTGTTCTGTTGTTCTTTGTTTGTTCTTAACTTTACTGTTTAAAGTATTGCAGTAACAGTAGATGTGATTTAAAAGGTACAGCCTTGTCTTGCTGCAGATGAATGTATTTTTTTAATGGGCACTTAATCCTTGTGAAAGGTGCTGGGGTGTGACAGCACTTGAAGATGAATTCCTGTATTTTTCTGCAGTTGTACAGCAGGAGACAATGGCAAGGCATGCTTCTCTCACAAATATGTCTGAACCCTGACCTAGACAGATCACCTTTTGAGATGAGTCTCTGTGCCCATTCAATCCTTGACCTCCCTGCCAAGGCTCTCTCAGTGTTGCCAATTTATGATGTGGACCTTGGGCTGAGAGGACCAGCTCATTTCAAGTTGACTACCAAACCATTTGTGACTGATAGCAACTCGATAATGACCTGGAGGTGGTTTCAAGCCACTGGTCACTGAGGAAATTCTCCCATCCTATTACAGATCTTCTGAGCCATCCAGCTTGTGGGGCAGGTGCTCTTCTTTGTTGGAAGAGATTTTCTTTGTCCATATTCTGTGTTCATTTTCGTGAGGTCTTCAATGCATTGTTTTTACATATCTGGGAAGAAAAAAAAAAAAGTTGAGATTGCTTTTACATCACGAGTTGGAAATTTAACATGTATGTGCAAAAAATTCTAGGAAGTGAACTATATTTAACTATGACAGGTATACCAGGGTTTTTTTTCTTGCTGAACCCTACTTATGAGCTTCCCAGTGAGCTTCCCAAAGGAAGGGGGAAGTGTGTGCATGAATGTGGCAGCCATGGCAGTGGTGGCTCTTCCTGTTCTTTAGCAGGTCATGCACAAACTGATGCCCAAGCAGATGCTTCCCATCTCCACCAAGGAAAAGACTGGAGATTTTTTTTTTTTTTAAACCTGGGGAAAATAATATTTATGTGTTACTATGCAATAAAATGTATGTCCATGCATGTGTACTCTAAATATGCACACATTTAGACATCTTCAGTCAAAATGTTGTGTAAATAATTTATGAAATGCTGACTATAGATTGGTAGGCCCTATTCTGAATCTTTGCTAGGCTTTATCCTACACAGAAAAAATCTCAATGCAGCATTAATTCACTTCCTTGTCCTTGTTAGTATTTTCAATGAAGTTTATAGGCACACAGGAAATTAGAGCTTTGGAGTGATTATTAGGCCTCTATTTCTTGTTTTATTGTAATTGTCCTCCTTTACGTTAGAAGGAATGAGAGCTAACTAATGCATTTTGTGAGGTTTTTCTCTCCCTTATCTTTTCTTTAATAATTGACTCAAACTCAGCCTTTTTTTTTTTTTTTTTTGTACAAACCATAATGGTGTCAGAGCCCTTTTCGTCTTTCCCGTTCTTAAACATTTGAATAACATTGCTCATTTGGAGCCTGTCTTAACCTCAGCAATATTCTTAGGCTATTTGAATTCTTGTTCTCTTTTCCCTCTTTGTTATTCACTGTACAATTTGTTTAATGCTGCTGTAGCCATGCATTACTAGTCAACCTTAGATATAAATTCCATAATAAATTAAATAAAGCTCTGTATGGGTCAGCCCAGACTAGCCCGATTAAAAAGTGATTTACTAAAGAGATAGAGGTAGCAGGGTGGTAGAACATGCTTCTAAATCAATTATGAGTCCATTCACTGCCAGCCTATTGTGTGTAATAGTGTATTAAAATGCATTCTATATTGTTAAAAAAATTGACTCTTTCATTGAAACTGAATTAACATTTGCAAGCGCATAATAGTGTTTGGAAAGCTATAAACATTTAAATTCAATCCCTTATTGCAGGCTAAGTGTATACAGCTAGAATTGTAATATCCAGATAAGTCTTTATGTTGTGCTCATTTCATTATTGCAGCAAGATGTTCACCATGCTAAAGGTAAGATTGGGTGGATGCTTGCATTTATAAGCCCATAATTACAAGGAGAAAGCAGCACCACAGGGTTGTAAAAGTGAAGTTCATTTTGAACTGAAAAGTAGTGTCTGTATGTATTTGGGCATTTATACACATGTATAAAATACATATATAATACCCACTGCTAAATGTGTATTAATGCACATCTTAATTCTGCCCCACCCACCCCTTCCACCCCAAAGCCTGTAACCTCTCTTTTCCTTGTGAGGGAGCAGAGGCAGGGAGCAATCCAACAGGCTGCCAGTTCTTCATGAGCTGTGCCCGCTGAAGGCTGTGCCCATGCTTGCAGCTTGGCCCAGACCCTGTCATCCATCAGAGATCTGCCTTCTTCCTCTCCCCCAGGGACTGCAGAAGGTCTCAGTTCTCACCAGGGACTGCCTGCAAGGATTCACCCAGGCTTTAGTGACCTGGATGCATCTGTTCCCTGAATTCACATCCAGCACACTTGCATCTTGCTACTCCCGGGGTAGCACTCAGACAAGGGATGCAGTGGAGTTCTCTGCCTCTAGAGCATTCCTCTGCTGGGAGTAATACTGTCTTTAGTGGGATTTGCTTACTTCAAATTCAGCTAATTAATTTTTATGGGATAAGTTCAAAAGGAGCTGAAACTACAGCTTTCATTTCAGTTTTACTCACATTTGCACTTGCTTCTGTGTTTCCAGTGTACTGAAATGATATGAGGGGTTCCACAGGAAACAGAACAAGCAAGGCAATCTGCAGAGTTGGAGAGTTTTAAACAAGTTTTAGTCTATTTTATTTCATGAAATAGAAATAGTGTGAGTGGTGTTGAGCTTTTTTTTTTTTTTTTAATAAACCATATTTCCCTCCATTGTGTCCCAAGCTGGTTCTGTGAATGAGGACCTTTCTGCATACACTCATGCACTGAAGTGCATAAATCCATAACAAGAAGCTGTTTGTATCTGAAGCAGATCAGTTTAAAGCTGTTCTTTCTGTCAGCAGTGATCTGGGGTAGCTCCCAGTGCAAGAGCTGAGCTGGTATGTTTCTAAAACATTTGGTGAAGAGGCACAAGCAATGGATGGATGAAAATTATTTGTGACTTGAGAGCAGGTAGTGAGCATCTTCTCTGAAGTTTTACAGTCTGTAGTGTTAATACCAGATTTTGCAAGAACAGTTGTTTTGCAAGAACAATTCTTTCAGGCTGTAGAGTTTGCCTGAATTTGTTCTGAATGTGTGTGTGTAATGCAGGCTGACGTGTAGGATGTTTGCAGAAACCTCTGAGAATTACCTAAGCACTTTTGTTACACCCGTGAGGGACATAGAGCTGAGCTAGCATGAAGACTGATTTATTTCTCATCTCTGAAGAAATTTAGCCTTTCAGTTCTCTGAAATGAGCAGGTGAAGCATAAATTCACTGGTGTATTATTTCTAAAGCAAAGAGAAGCATGTATGGCTTTAGATATTGTGCTTTTCCAAAAAAATAGAGCTCTACAGGTACCATTATAGCTTTGCTTGTCTTTTAAATACAGGTATAGGTTTAAATGGCTTTTGATGTATTTTCTTAGGACTGGGACAAATTTATGCAGAGAAGAATACATCAGCCTGCCAAAGGCTTCATACTGTGGAAAAGTATGTTAGGGTTTCAGGTTAATTTTCTGTCATTTTGTTAAGCATTATGTGGTTTATTTTTTTTAATGTATAGGACAATTTAAAAAAATATTGTTTGTGTTACATATTTATGTTTTTTGGGTTCTTTTTATTAAAAAAAAGACAAATTTTGTGGGTTATTTGCTACCTGATACTCAAGAAAATACATGAATGTTTAACCTCACTTTAGCCTCGAGGTTCATAGTGCAATGCAGGGACTATCCAAATGAAATAATTGCTTTGTCTGGCAAATAGATTGTCTCATAAGAGGACTGAACTGTATTAAGTGATTTTCCCCTGGTGATTGGAAGTATCTCTCTCCACTGGTTCAGGTAATTCTAAGGTTGTGCCTTCACTCTTTCATGCTAGACTGCTTTTCCAATAAAATAAAAAATGTAGAACCTGCTACACAAATGTAATGTTAACCTAGATTTCTCTAAGGACAAAGGTGAATGCTATGGGGCTTGCTGAAGGCTGAGGAGGAAATGATATTAAAAGGTTATTAGAGATAGAATTGGATGCATGGGACTGTACAAAGCTGAAAGGTGCATATTGGGGTGTATGAATTTTATATTAGTTTACATTTCTCTGGGACTCCTTAAGGCAAATCCTAACAGATTTTTTAAATACTTGAATACTACTTTATTTTCCCTACCAGGTATAAATTCATATTAATGTGTTTCTGGGTTAGAAGAATGGTCATATGCAGAAGAGGAAGAACTACTGGGAAAAGAAAGCCATAAGGATCATTACAGAGCAGGCTCGCACATCTCTTTGCATTGTTTCTGCTCAGTGCTTGACCAGGGCTGTGGCTGCCTAAACTGGGCATGTCCAGTGAAAAAAATGGAAAGAAGGAGGAGTTCTGATGCAATGAAAAACTCCCTTTCTGATTGAAATCCTGATGTGAGCTGTCAGGACCTGCAGTTTTTTGATATGAAAAAACTAGGAATGCCCAAAGACACAGCTGGCTTTTTCCATAGTACTGTACACAGGTTGAAATTACATATGCAAATGCTGAAATGCACTTTATGCCTAGCAAACCATCATATTCAGCAGGGAAGCTGCTTTCATTGCAGCTAAATGGGTGCAATCTGGATGTATATTTGCTGCTGTAGTGGAATAAATGTACACATCTGGAGAGATGTTGGGGTAGAGTACTGGTGGGAAGGAGGGAGGGAGTACATCAGTATCTGTTTTATGAACATCTTATTCATCTGCAATTATGCAACTTGTGCTCATTGCTTGGCAGCTTGAATGTGACCTGGTGCTGGGAGTACTCAGTGCTTCAATTCTCTACAGGGGATTTGTGTGTGGGGTCTCTGTTACACAAAGGTGCCCAAAAATCTCATTACATTGTGCATGAGTACTTAGAAAAAAAAAAAAAGAAAAAAAGAGCCAGAAAACCAACAAAACTTTAATTCTGAACAGAAAATATATTTAAAAACATGTATTTCAAAACTGCCACGGAAAATGTTTTATACAGAGAGAAAGGGAGTTAATATTGCTGCAGTATGCCTTATGAAATACCTTTTTCTCTGTAAATTTGGTAATTCACTTGAGCTCAAAGGTAACCTCTAAAGAAGAACTTAATAATGAAAAATATTCAGTATTGCTGTGACCCCTGTTCATTCTCAGTCCTCGGAAAAGCAAACTCATTTTGTGTTTCCTAAATAAAAATCATACACTGATGTGACTTTGTGGGACCCAGTGAAGTTTCTCTGGGTCTAGTGGTACAAAGTCAGAGGTGAGTGATAAAAAGGGCTGCTCAGATGATAAAGCCAAATCTGGCAATGGCAATTGGGATTAGGTTTTTGGAAATAATTAGGCTTTGGGGAAATAATTTTTGCCTTGGTGGTTTCTCTTTGTCAGAAGAGTTTACCTGGCTCCTCTGCCAATAAGCTGGTGACCCATAAGGCAGGTTCAGTTTGGAGAAAAGCTGTAGCCCTCTCTCTCTCCTACTCCTACGCCTGTATCCACTCAGAAAGTGAAAGGGAGCCTGAATACTCAGCCCTCCCATCCCTGATCCAGGCCCATGGAAGAAAACATGACCACTCTCCACTCTTGTGACACCAAGCATCTGAGTCCTGTGTGCCTGAGTTACTGTTGCTGCCAAGAAAATCTTGATGTCTCTTGCAGGTAGCAGGTGAACATGCTGAAATAATAATCTCCTAAATCCTAGTATGGAGAATATTTTAAATCTTTTGGCCAGGAAAACAATCAAGGTAATTTCAGAGCAATTTCCAGATTGCAATGCAGTGCAGAGTTTTTAGTCAGATGTTAGCAAATGCCATGACCCACATTGTACACAGAGTAACTGAATATTATTTAGTAGGAGCAACCTGCAGGAAGAGGAGAAGAAACAAAGAAAATTTTATTTTCTTGCCAAGCACCTTTTTGTTTGGCTGAAGACCTTAATGACAGCTACTGTGTCTGGTGGAGTGGGCACCAGTGTAAGAGCAGACTATCTGCACTGCATTTTGTCCATTCTCTTACAACAGTTACTCTCAGAAAGTGGATCATCCTTTTAGCAGTGCAGTCAGTTTCCAGTCTACCAGGCAGTTGTTGCCCAAGGATGATTTAAAACAAATGCCTGTACATTCCAGTGGTTCCCATCATGCAGTCCTTCCCCTCGTTTCCAGTAACTGGACAATCAGGATCAGCACATGGGTCACTGGTGTGTGGGGTTCCTGGAGGAGGTGGGGGGGGGATCCTCACCTTGGGTGATGTTGTGTTCTCAGATTGCTCAGGAGAATTAATGGGATTTGGAGAAATACCTGTCTGGACTCTGGCAGTAAGGAGTGTGCTCACAGGACAAAGCCTGCAAGGAAGAAATGGAGATATAAAATGGCCTGAAAAAGTCTTCTGGTCAAGGCATATGCAGAAATGGAAACAGACTTCCTCTGTCTCAGCAGCTGTGTGTCCTTTTTGATTGTATACCAGAGGCTCTGCAGTCTTCTTAATATTTATGCTTCAGTATTTCTTCTTCTGATGCAAATGATGACCAGGCATTGCTGTTATGGGCCAGCTGTAGCATTTTTTTAATTGTTATGAGAATACAGAAATCTGCTGTTCTAGATGCAACGTTGTAGAATAGAAGAAAGTTTTGTGATATGACTGGGACAAATACATGGCTTTATAGCCATTAAACGTGGAAATACTATCAGCTCTGTGAACCAGGAATCATGAGCATTTTCATTCTCTCTAAAGAAATTTCAGTATTTTAGTGCACAGAAACTTGTTTATTGTAAGTTTCTATTTATGCCCCTGCTGTGGGAGGGAAGACTTCACAGGGTTTTTTTTCAGCATCACAGATGATGTTGTTGCTCAGCAGCCATTAATATACCTTTATCTATAATTAGGGAAGGTCTAACACCTTTCTGGCCATATGGAAAATGATAAGTTAGCACCTGCCATAACAGGGAAATAATTATTGGGTGAAGTATAAATATCAAAACATGATAAATAATGGTTACCCCAGCAATCCTCACTGGATAAAAGTAGCATCTGCCTTCAGTTTCTGAACATCACACATGATTAATCTGGAGACAGTGAGGTGCTTTCTCAGCTGTGCTTTTTCTGCTGGGCAGTGAAGGCAAGATGTCTTAGGCCTTCTCCCAACCTTTAGACACTGTGGTGATATCTGTGAATCAGAAGGTTTCATGCAGATGTTTTTTAAGGAAAAGTGGGAAATAAGGGCAGGGGTGAGGTGAAAATTTAGCATTGGCTGAAAGTATTCAGTTTGCTCTTAGATTTCTTTATGGAAAGTGCATCTGAACAGGGCTCTGTTTTTTTCTTCTCACAAGTTATGCTTTGTGTGTGTTGGGAGAGATTCTACCAGCCTCTTGCATCACAACACCCACTTGCTGTCAGGTCACCCATACAAATACCCTGAGCATCCACTTTCATTCAGAGATGTGCCCTGACAAAACTCTTCAAATCTGAGTTGAAATTCCAAAGCTGGTGGTGGGTGTTAGGCACTGTGCAAAGCACATCACAGGTAGAGCCAAAACCTTGCTGGATGATGGTGTTGTTCCTAGGCCAGCAGTGACCCCCAAACATTTGCCTTTGTGGCTATTTATTTGATAAGAAAAAGGAGAAAATAGAGATCTCTGTGGGTGTGTGCACATGTTAAATGGGAGAAGATAGGGGAATGGCCACCAGTCTGAAGGAAATTCACTGATAGAAAACTGAAGTCTTCCTTTCACTGTTCCTATGGAGGCTTTTGAATAAAACAGAATGTCTTTCACTGACTTTCTTAAAATCATGAAGTATATGAAAAATCTTTACTCCTGTTTGAAATGAATGGCAATGGCATAATGCTCCAGGAGTGTGCTGAAATTGCTCCTGTAAGTGTAGTGCTGTTAATCCACCCTGACTTGAGAGTCAAAAGGAAGACTGTATCAGGGGAGAATTAGAATTGATTTTTTTTTTTTGGTTTTGTATGATGTCAAATGTTTGCACATGCATAGAATTTCTCAGTAAAGTATCTTTCTGTTTCCCTAATAAAACTTTTGAGTTTGCTGTAGATTCTGCATAGCTATTTACTACCTAAAATCATCTTATGTAGCTTGAGGTCCATTAGTTTCCTCGAGCTCTTGCCTTGGGAAATTAAATATTTAATGTTGCTTTGTCTGTGCTTACTTTGAAAAGCATTCATCCTTCATTTGAGTACCATATCAGAATTCATTGGGAAGCAACAGCTGATGTTGCCAGACGGAATCAAACCTTGTCCCTCTCCTTCCTCTTCAGCCATCAGGGGCTGTGTCAGTGTTGCCACCTCAGGAACCCTTGGGGCTGATCATGATGAAATGAAGGGAAATGAGGACCATGGTAGAAAGCAGGCTGATATCCCAGGTAGTAATGAAGAAAAAGACCCAGTTTGGTGGCAGGGAGATCCTTCTTTCATGAACACTGCAGGGTGTGTATTTGTGTGGGACTAAAAGCCTTATGAAATGTGAGTCAGTCAAACTAAATATGTGGACTTACTTTTCTGAACAGTTTTGCCTGAAATGAACAATGACCATAAATAGTTTCTTTTTCCCAGTTAAGAACATGTTTCTTCAAAAAGAATATGATGTGACATGGAAATAGGATGAGTGTTATTTCTGTATTGTATTTCCATTACATTTTTTACTAGTTTTATTTTTCTCTCTCTCCTGTTTTTTATGCTGGCCTGAGTGCTTCGGGCATGAGGTGTGTCTTCCATGGGATGAATTAATTTCAAAGATGCACAGTCAGTGGACAGTGTGCACATAATGTGGTAGAGATTCAGTTGATATGAACACTGAGCACACCTTTCTTGTAAACTGTAGTGCTGTACATTGAGAATGCTTTGAACAGGCTCTCCAAATGCTTAGCTGTGTGATTTAACTGCTATACAGGCAGTTGTCCCAGTTTTTAGGGGTTTCATCTTGCTCAAGTTTTGTTCAGAGATTTTAACAGTACAGGCTACATAACTTGGTAGACAGGTTCTTACATTTCATGAAGCCACGTTGTAACTCATTTAATAAAATAACATTGGGTTTGGAGGTTTTTTGCTTCAGTAGTTTAAAATATGCCCCTGTATCCATTCAATAAGAATGTGAATGTTTTAGAATTGAAGACAAAACCAGAAACAAAGTAGAATACTTTTTTTTCATTTTTGTTCCTAAAGATTTATGTTATTGTTTGAGTAAATTCAATTAGACAGACTGCTGAAGACATCAACTTCTGTATTACATAAAATAAATATGAAGGAACTTCTTTTTTCCTGTAACTTCAGAAGAGTGCATACTGATATAATGTTAATATTTTCCCAAAGCTCATAATGAGGTTTTAGCAAGTATTTTATAAGACATAAGACACTCCTGAGAAACAAGGAGGAGATGTTGTGTGATCAGAGGTGGATACTTTGCACTTCTGTGGTTAGTTTAGTTCAGCTGTCCCTGAACTACTGTGTGATGAGTGCTATTGTTATTTAAGAGGGTGGGAATATATTCAAGGTATTAGGTTCTTTGCTTGTTTCTGTTTTAAAGTTAATGTATTATAGATAGCTACATAGTTAAAACTGAGTTTTTCTGTGTTAATTTTACTGGTTCACCTGGATATACATTTCATGTAAAATTATGTCAGTATTTAATAGTGGTAGGATAAGTTTTCTTTCAAAGTTTTTACCTTCTCCTTTACCAAATATGAAAGAGGAAGGGCTATAGCAGGTTCTTATCCAGGCCTGGAAACAGTAGCTGAAAGATACAAGGAGATTTCTTCACCTCAGTATTTTCAGTACAAGGAAAGGCTTTGCCTGATGATAAAAGTACCACAAAGACTGAGCCCTTCTTGTGCCCTCTGGGGATGACCAGAGTGCAGCCTAGGACCTCTCTGACTTCTGTGCTCACCAGCAAAAACTGTAGAGTGGAAATTTTTTATTAATCTCTCAGGGTCTTTCTCTTGTGTCCCTGCAGTGTTTTCACTATTTCAGGAAAAAGCCCTCTCTGCATTATCCATCTACTCATATTGTCCTACCTTTTGTGTCTCAGGCAAGGTGTAATAGCCTGTTTGGTGATTTAAACTTCTTAGGCATTGCATGTTTTCTACAGGGCTTAACATTTGATCTGTTTTGCATGATGCCTCTTTAACAAAACCAAGAAAAAGTTAACTGATCCAGAAACACCCACAGCAGTTGCTCTTGAAAGTGGAATCTTTGATTTGTACTCCTGTGAGAATGGCAGTATTTTATGGTATGCTAAAGCTTAGTATTGGTAATGCAGGCTGCTTAGGTACCTAAATCCTGCTCTTGAAAGATAGTATTTGTAGTAAGTTTAGTATGGCTGCTGCTTCCATACAACTTGTTATAATTTTGATGTCTTCAGTACCTGGTGATTACTGGTCAGTTGATACAGAGTGGTACATTCAGTGGAAACGTGTCCAAGCTCCAAGAGACCTGGCTGTAAGGGCACAATCTTTACTCAGGGGCTCAGAAACCTGGGCAGATGACAGCAAAGGGTTGGAAGGAGT
Organism: Haemorhous mexicanus; assembly: GCF_027477595.1. Lineage (NCBI taxonomy): Eukaryota > Metazoa > Chordata > Aves > Passeriformes > Fringillidae > Haemorhous > Haemorhous mexicanus. The sequence goes on along the minus strand of NC_082342.1, from coordinate 9,735,141 downwards.
GCTCCCAGTGGCACTCCCAATCTTCTACAGCAGTTTTCCTGGCCAGGGCAGCCCTCACCTTTACTCCTAGAAACTCTGTGGGCACAGAAGTTGTTCTTGCCAGCTGCTGAACTTCTACTGAGAGCTGTCAAATATCAGTTCTGTTCATATGCCTGGTTTTCCAAATGGTCCTGGCTCCCCAAGATGCCCTTCTGGTTAATTTCTCATTGCTTATTCATATTTGCTTGTGATTTGTGGTTGAAATATCAGTGCCCTCATCGTGAGCAAGCTTGTAGTTAATTACATGTAACCCTTGTGAGTTATGAAACTGAACAGGAATATTAACCCATGGTGACATTTGAGATTACAAATTAGAATAAGAAATGGGTATGATGAGGTTGTCTTAGTAGTGCTTTAGGTCTGGTGGATTATTGTAGTAAATTCCATTCAAGTAAGAAAAAAAAAATTAAAATTAGTAAGTGAAGAAGAATAGCCTATTTTCTTCTCAAAAAATGCATCAAGATAAATTTGGGGAAAATGAGATCATGACTTTAAGCAGCATAATGTTTCTATTTTATTAATATGCCAAGTAAGATGTCAAAACAAGAAATCAACAGCAATTTGCCAATTTCTCCCTGCAAAAACCCAAATACAGTACTCCACACAATGTAGTAGGAATTTTAATTTGATCTTGTCCCTCTAGATTGAAGGCAGCCATCAAGTTTTCAAATAAATTTAATACCTTATAAATGTGATTGATTGCTGATGTGATAATCCAGTTAGCTGCTGGGAGGTTTAATAGCTGGAGAATCCGTTTAGGGAAGAATAAGGATCTTGGTTGGGATACTGGAGTATTTTCAAGAGGTCTAATCTCAATTTTTGTCTTTGATATGAATTTGGCAGAAATTCTCTTCTCTGTGCCTGTCTTTAAGAAATGGGCATTTCTGTCTCTGCCTGGTGGGTGTAAACAGAATGCTCCCATCAACACAGATGTAGATCAGGTTCTACTGGGGGATTTTCTGTGTATTTTTCAAAGAGCAAGCCGACAAATGTTAGATGCAGCTCATGTGTTATTTTTAAATATTGTAACTTACTGGGGAGAAAAAGGAAGAAGCTCTTAAGAAGCTCTTCCCAAGCTGATCTCTCAGCTCACAAATCTGTCTCTTCAGGACAATGGTAATTGTACTTTTGAGCATAGTCAGAGCTTTAGCAGCTGTTGGTACTGCTGGTTTCAGGCTGAAGTTAGAGCATGGCATTAGTATATCACTCCCTCAATAGCAACATATCTTTGCATCTAAAATGTTCTTTTGCTTGTACTCATACAGGACACTTAATGATTTTAGCTTTTGTCCTTTCCTCCTGAAAATAGTGAATGTCAAATGATTTATTTTTCATTTTTTTGGTGACAGTTTATGTCAGAATTGTGCCTTTCTTTTTTTTCCCAAGAGGGAAATCTATCCTGGTTATCATTACCTATGTTAGAAGAAAAATCATGGGTAGTGTGACGTGGGTGCATAAAAGCATGCAAAGACAATGATGGTGTGACAGCTAATTAAAACCAGGTACTTTAATGCTTAGAAACAAACAAGATCTTTAATGTTACTGGAAACTAAAGTGTTATGAAGGCAGAACAGAATTGCAGAAGGTTTGTCCTGCAGATAGTTCAAAAGATTTATGGAGTACAAAGAAATATGAATTATTTTCTGGAGGAAAGCTGTATTATTGTGGCTTCCAGATAACAAGACATTTTTGCCTTGGTGCTGGAAGACTGCTTTAGTTGCAAAGCAAGTGTAGGTGATTTTTCAGCTTACAGTACTGGATACCAACAAAACAGAGTATTTTAGATGAGTCAGATTCCCCCCAAGTTCCTTTGCAGGTGATCCTTTGACCTCATCCATTATTAAGTCTTTCAAAGCTCTTTTTAACCTCATCACAACACTGCAGTATCATTCATGTTTGCATATTAAAAATATAATGTGTAATTTTTATCTAAGGCTTCTTTTAGCCCCAGTATTAATATTAACAGCTATGTAAAAGTAGTGTTGGGAAGAGGCTGTACTTTACTGTAATTCTTTGATCTGAATGCAGGTTGGAAGTCTGTTTTTAAGTACACATGCATTTCTCAAAAGCCATTATCCCACTAGGTTACCTTCCATTATTATGAGGAGATCTTATGATAAACAGATATTTTACAAAGCCCTGTTATATGCTGGTGAGTAATTTGTAGAGCTGTTTTACTTAGTATTATGAACATGAGGCAGTCTCACTCTCCTTTGAGGTGTGCAGCAGAAGGGCTGGAGGCAATGGCCATAGGTCGCAGCAAGGAGTGTTTCAGCTAGATTAGGGAAAAAATCCTTCATGGTGAGAAGTGTGATTTGTGGTGGGGACACTGATGCCCAGAGGGGTGTTGGAATCACCATTCCTGGGTTAGTCAAAATCTGTTTGGAAAAGATTGTGGGCAAACTGACTCCTACTTTGAAGCTGTCACTGCTTTGGGAAGAAGGTCTCACCAGGTCACCTCCACAAGGACTTACAACACAATCTTTTCTGTGATTCTATGAGATTATATATGTATGCATATAAATACATACACACACATATAAAAGTGATGGAGAATGCATTTCCTTATGGTTTGCTATTGGCACAGCCTTCCAAGGTGTTAAACACACAGGTTAAGTAGAATTTGGAAGAAGTATCATTTTGCTCCAGGAAAAAATAGAAGTAGCATCATACAAGAAATGCTTTGAAGTGGCAGCAAGGTGTCATGTGTTTGGCAGTTAGAGATAACAACATTTAGGCCTTGTGGGAATAGATTCCCTTTCCCCCTCCTCCTGTTCTGTTTTGCTTCTTAGAGCATGCTTTTGGCAATAGAAAATGTCATTCTATGCATCATGCAACACTTGGGTTACGTTTCCTAAAATAGCATTCAGCTGAGGATACAGTCAGCATTTGAAACCAACTACTGTACCTGGAGAGCAGGCATAAAAGACTTGTGGTAAAAAAGATGAACCCATTCCTGTTTCACTTTCAGAGCATGTTGGCAAGAGTTGCAATTGCTGACATTTTGGGGGCAGCTTCTGAGAAGTGCAGCACTCAGTTTTCTTGCTCTGTTGTTGCCACATCAACGTTTACACAGTTTGTTTGTGCAAATGTGTTGTCAAAATGAAAGCATTTGTTTTAAATCAGTCCTGTTCTATTTCAAAAGTGAAAGAAGATTTTTGGCATGTATTTTGCAAAGCCATAAAAGTTTATGTCTAGGAGGAAAAGCAGTAGAAAAATGGGGGTATAGTGTGTCACAGACATAAAGAAGCTGTTTGTACTATACATACAAAAGCCTGGGAATGAATAGAGAGTCTCTTGTCAGTAAGTTCATGACCACCCAAACCTCACTTGACTTTAAAAATTAAGTGTGGCACAAACTAGAACAGAGACTGTGTTTATTACAGTCATCCATTTGTCCACAGTTTTGAAAAGAGGAAGAAAGATGTTACTCTGGCATGAATATCATGTATTTTTTGTGTGTGTTTGAAGGATGTGGAATATTGAGATACAGAAAACATCAGTGCAGGAGGTCTAGTTAGGCATGAATGAGTTTTCTTTGGAGATTTGCAGAGAATGCAATTACCTTTAGGCAATAAGCCCTGGGAAGGAAACAAAATCAGCCTCACCCTGAATCCTACAAAATTTCAACAGATGCATTACTTGGGCTACTTGAAAAGATGCCAGATTTCTGATGGAACTATCCCACTGCTCATATGATTATTGTCAGCCTGTACTCAAGAGGGTAGGAGAAGTTTTTATGGTCTTGTGTTATTTATGAAATACATGTACTGATAGGGCCTTGGAGGCCAACTCGGATTGGCTTCACAACACCCAGGATTCCACCTTACTTTAAGGAATTTTAAACCAACTTATGTGACTTACAGGTCTGAATTTTAGTGTGGGAAGCTGTGCTTTCTCAACTGTCTTTCCATTCATCTTAAAAGATTTTTGAATTAGGTTAGCTTTCATTTGCTGTTCTAATAGGTTGGAGAACATGATACATATAGGCCCAGTTGTCATGGTTGTGCTAAAGTTTTCCTGATTTAGTGATGCTCCTGTTTAACAGCAAAGTCAGTTTCCTTGCCTTCTGTACAGACTGGGATCAATAATGATGCAACACAAGCACTGAACATAGAACAGTGAATAGGAATCCCAGCTTTTATTTTCATAAAAATAACCAAAATATCTGTGCAACGCCTATAAAGGCTTTTAACGACTTTGAAGTATAAGGCATGACATGTTGTTTTAATTTATATACAACAAACACCACATTTCTAAAGTTGCTATTTGGGTTTTTTAAAAGATGAAACTGATGATAGCTGAAATGAAATGAAGTAAGTTTTATGCATGTTGCATTTTAACAAGTCTGCTGTCTCATTGGAATGCACTGCCTTCTTGTGCTACATTTTATTTTTGGAATTTAATAAGGCGCCTGTCATATCTGCCTCAAGGCTAAAGAATATCATGAGGGAGAAATCCAAAGTACTGTCATGTTTGACTGACAGGGGGCCAATTTTAATTTTTTTATGGGAGGTGGCTGATATTAACAGGCTGTAGTGCTGAAGATGCACTGCTCCACCATCTGCTTTAAACACCCTGTGTTGATGAGCCAGTAATGACGTTGCTCAGTGACATTTATCAGGTGAATTTGGCTCAGACACTCAGTAGAGGATTTTCATTAAAAAATTAATTCTGTGCATTTTGCAGTGAAGCCCATTGTGATGATAGATTCTGGTACGGTGCCATGTATCTCCAGAAGCTGTTCTAATTACCTGAGAAACTTGGGAAAGCAATAAACTACTACTTTCCATTTCTTGTGTGTACTCCCTTAGCATATAATTAACACACTGACTCACTTAGCTTAAATCTCTGAAGATCTATGTCTGTGTGATGATTACTAGCTCTTCAAAGTAATAAGCAAATGCACCTCAGTGGCTCAGTGGTTGGATGGCAGCAGGCTCAGCAGCCTTTGTGAAGTGCAGTCTGATGGTGGCATTCCCTAAATGGTCACTGATAAAGTGAGTAGGATACAGGAATAGTGGGAATGCTGCAACCTAGGCAAACATTTTAAAAACCCACCCAACTTCCAAGAGAAGATCTAATAAAATATTCCATCAACCTCTTGAATACAGTGGGAGAAAAAAAAAAGATATTCACCAAAGTATTTTTTCAACATTTATTATAACATCCTTCCATCTTGATTAATTTTTTTCTCATTAGCTAAACTTTGTAAAAAAACATTGAAGAAATTAGATTCCTTATGAATTAGAATCCCTCAATTATTTGGCATTTTATCTAGCATCTTTTCCTGTTCTTTGATGTGTCAGATCTGCATGTATCCTTCTTCACTTCAGGATGACTTTCAGGGGACCTGGGAGGAGCAAGTAGCCTTGCCATGGCTTTTCAAGCCCCCACAAGTATACCCTGGCAATCTTGGTAAAAAAAGGAGAGACTTGCCAAAACACATTAAGAGAGGTTGTGGCTCAGTGTTCCTTAATATTCATCTCTCTCAAGCCAGATTATTTTGCAGTGACTATTTGCATTGAAACAAGGCTGAGCACAAGTTCTTCTGAATTTATTGTAGCACATCATAAGGGGGTTTGTGCCAAGTTTATGTACCTAACTAGAAGAGATGATGCTTCCCTCAGCCTATAGCTAAAGTGCCATACACAGAGCATTGCAGGTGCACCATGAAACCAAGGCCAGATTTATTACTCTATCATGGCATATGATGATATCACCTCAGATAATTGGGGACATGATATCTGAGCAGAGCAGCTGAAGGAACAACTGCATTGAGAAAACAGATCAGGCAGATTGCATTGCATTATGCTGCTGATCATCAAAATACTTAAGAACAGCTTAATGCAAACCAGGTGAGTTACCCATTAATGTCTCTGGAGATGATTTGATTAGCCATTTCATCAAGTCAGATGATTTTAGATTACAAACATTCTATATAAAGTATTAAGACTTTTTTTTTAAAGTAATCTCTTGTGTTTTACAGTGATTGGAGTGGTTTATTATTTAGAAACAAAGTATAAAATTCTTATCAGCATTTTTACAGAAAATTTATAAGGAGTTTTCAAACAGATTTCTGGACCTTCAGGAGGGGGGAAGTGTGTTAATTTTCTTATATTCTGCAGTGTTTCTCCATCCTTCTGTTACACACCAATACTTCTTTATTGTCTGGTTTAGTAACATGAATGCTTACAAGTGTATTTGGCTCAGGAAATAATTTGGTGAGGACCTGATGATAGCCTATACCTGGCTTGGGAGTCATATGCTAGTGAGAGAGGGAGAAAAACAATACTCACTTAATGGCACTCCTGAGAGAAGTAATTTTGTGACCTTTTAAGAAAGGACTGTTTTGGGGGCATTTTCACAGCAGGCAAGTGCCCTGTGCATGTATCATTTTCATGTGCACTTGCCTGCTGACCCATCCTGCAGAGGTCACCCGGGCCAGGTGACAGCAGCTTTTCTGATCAGTGTCCCTGCTAGGCACCCCCTTGGTGTGCCCCTGGCTGCCATCCCATCTCCCTGGCCCCTCTGGTTTCCCTGAAGTGAAACCAGCCCAAGGAAAGTGCTGGAAAGCTGGGAAATGGCATTAGGCAGAAGGGGCTTGCTCAAATGCAGTATCTTGTGTGGAGGTACTTAGTTTCTAACCCTTCCTTCCCCTGCCCTTCTCAAGAGGTGATTTTTCCAGCTGGCTGCCCTGTCCAGGTGTGGTGCTCCTGTCACCTCTGGCCCTCGTGCTGGTGGTGCAGGCAGAGTTAAATAAGCGTGTGGCTGCCTGCTGCTGAGCTCAGCCAGCTCTCTCCCAACCTGAGCAGATGGTTGTGCTGCTCAGCCTTCAGAGACAGGCTCTTTCTCTTCTAGGAGCAAATTAACCCATGGCTGGAGGCTTGTGGAAATGGGTTTTTTTTTTTTTTTTTCTTTTGCTAGCTTTTTTGTTTCTTGCTTGCTTTCCCACTTAAAGGTCTGCGGGGCCGGAACAGGAATCTGTCAGTATGAAAATTTTGCAAAATAGTAGATGACTGTCACAACAGAAACTGTAATTTAAATATCAGTGTAAACCTTAAGCAAACCTTTTTGTTGTTGCTGTTCATTTTCAGCTGTTTCCTATTCACTTACTCATCCACCTCTAAAGGCTCTGATTGTTTCAGGTTTGCAGCCCACTGGGGCAAATGTCGTTGTTCTTAACAGGGAAGCATCTTTCAAGTCATAAGGTTTTTTTAATCCCTAGTTGCTGGTTATGAGTGAAAAACCATGACACAGAATATGTCTTGTTTGTCTGTGTCTGTCATTTAAAAGGAAAAAAAGAAAAAAAAAAAAAAACAAACAAAAAAAACCACCTCTGCTGCTGGAATGGTTTCTTGCCTTTTTCCTTCCACCTCCTTGTGAAAGAAGTCATTAGCCCGGGACATCCTAAGCCTTTTTGACAAAATCTGAATTACCACTATTCATTTCAGCCACACTTCTGTAATAATTTCATACTTGTAGAAGCAGAAGGGTAGATTAGGTGCATCCCTAGAGTTCTGCAGTTGGAGTCAAGAGCAAGAAAAACGTTACTGTCCAGTAGGAAAAAAGTGTGAAGTGAGTGCCTTCCTCTTAGTCTCCCCCTCTCCCTCGTTTTCCTTTCCCTGCTTATTTTCTCTGTGAGTATACACCATCAGCAGCTGCCTGAGATCAGATCTTCAAAAGTAGAGGGATTTTGAGGAGAAGAAAGAACCAGAGAAATAGAAGGAGGAATACATTTTCCTTTGATCAGAAGAGACCATGTCTGAGTTAGCAGAAATCCTTCTATGGTAGTCAGCAGATTATTGTAAGAACTAATGATTTCATGATATTAATAGTTGAAGCAGTGGTGTTGCAATCATATAAAATATATTAAGGGGTCTTAAACTATTTTCATCAGGCCAGGACTGTTTGTGTCTAGTTTTTCAGTATTTTCAGCTCTTGAAGTGAAGGATGCTTCCTTCCCTTTTCAACCATGTATCTTTATGATCTTGAACTTTGAAAGAAATCTTGTGAGTACCTTAAAACCTGGTGTTTCTGCAACACAAAATCAACAAACCATTTTGTAGAGGTTTCTTAGAGCTAGAGCAGCTCTGCTGCTCAAGTTTTGGATCCTTCACTTGGTAGGGCATTATAATGGTGTCAGAGGGTTCAAATATGCATGAAGAGAGGCAGAAAAATTCCTGCTTCAGTCCAAAGGCAACCATGCCATTGTAAAAAGATTACAGGAGAAAGGACAGAGTGCCCTTAAATGGAACAGCAGGGTCCAGAGGAATTCCTATGCAGCTCTCTGCTGCATATTGGAAAAAAACTTGCATGAAGTAGATGAATTGCACAAGAAACAAGATTTTATAAGAACAGCAAGGTAATTAAATAGGCTTTAAAGTTTGGCATGACTGCTCATGACAATTTGTGGGATGAAGAATCCAGACCATTTGGATTTGGAAGCATCTAGATGAATGTTAGTTTGTGTTTGGACACAGCAGAAAGATCTGTCTTGTGTGTACTGACTTATGCAAAAAGCAGCAGTTTGGTTTCAGTGAGTAAGTACTTTTTGATTCCCTCCTTTTTACCCTTAGGATGCAAAAGGATAGATGATTGTTAGCAGAGATAATAAGCTACATAGTAGTACCAGAAAGAGTGCACTGAATAAATAAAGGCTGCTCTAGATGCTAAGAAAGCTGTGTAAAAAATGCAATGTTCCTGCTGAAACGCGTTGTCTCTCTGGGTGAGGCAGGCAGACTAACCAGATGCACTTATCAGACCCTGCTGCCAACAATTTGCTTGTTTTCTTTTCTCTAAGTGCTGAAAGACGTAATTCTTTATGTATAACAGTTCTGGTGACATATATCCTTTTCTCCTTTTTCTTCCCCCCCAGTTCCATTCGGTTTTTTATTCTAGTTGTGTAACTCTATTGATCTACAAATCAAACCACAACTTTTTCCTTTCAATAAGTGGATAGGAAATAAATGGAGAGGCCCTGAAAAGACAAATACTTGACAAGACAAACCAATTGGCATTTATACCAAGAAAACTAAGGTTGCACTGGTACCTCCTTGTTCATTTCTCTCCACAGGAGATATTTCCAGATTAAACTCCATAGACTCAGAACTGGGATTGATATAAGGGGTGTCACCTCTAATATTAATGTGTTTGTGGCCTTTCTTTTGCCATGAACAAGTGATGCTCCAACAACTTCTGTCTGTGTTTTCTACATTTGGACTGAAGTTAAGGAGTAAAAATTTTACAAAGAGATTTTCTTAATACCTCAGAAAGTTATTGCCTTTTCCATTAAAATCCTGATGCGCTCAGGAGGAAGAGTAGTATTATTAACTTAGTTCTATCAGCATGGTTGTTACACCTTTTTTAAATGTGTCAGGATGAACAGTTTGTAGATATGAGGCATATGCATACAATTTAGAAGTTTTGTCTCTTTTATACTACACACCATATGAAATCACTGTCCTGTGAAGTTCTGCTGCATTCATATGTTCCAAAAGTAGTCTGTCCTTTTTGAAGTAGCACCATGTTCTGCAACACCTAAGGAGGAACTTGTTCTAGTTAAGCCAATTTTCAGCTTTTTCTGGCATGACAGTGATTTACATCTAAATAAAGTCTCAAAAATGGGATATATTTAATGTCATGGCATTTAAGTAATAGTATACTGATGTTACTTAAATTCGTAAGCAAAAAGTAAATACCCTACTCACCTAAGGAAAACAGGAAATAAGCTTTACTGAGTTTTTATAGAACTGGCAATTTCAGAGACTAAAAGGAATAACAAATCACCTGAAATAAAAAGAGCTCTTATCTTCTTTGGTGTAAAAAAGTTTACTTGCCTCTCTCTTTTGTCCAGTTTCATAACTGAAACCTTTGTTTGGCTTCTGATTCTTCATCTTAAAGGTCACACTGGGTTCTCACAGGTTGAATGTGTCCCATAATTTCCCAGAGCTGGGCAGCAATAATAGAGGTATTGCAAGAAGGAATACATGTAATCCACTGAGAAGATAGGATCCACTAAGCATGAATCCAGTTTCCTGACCACTGTAGAAGTGATTGTACTGGAATGAGAGGATCTGCTGGAAGCTGCAGGTATTTCTGTCTGCACAACAGGACACCAGCCTTTTGAAATCTGTCAGCTGACTTCAGTGGACACTGTCTTCAAGTTTCTTTTTGAGTTTGATTTTTTTTAAATGGGAGGTAGTTTCAGTAGACATAGCTTTAGTCATAAAAGAAAGTGTAGTATCACAGTGAGGGTAGACTGAAATCTCCAGGAACTTGAGCTTTCCCAGTAGCAGCTGTGGCCACTGCTGAATTTTTCATTTCTATTTTGTGATTATTTTAAAGTTGTTTTTTTAGGTAAAATTCCTCTGAAGCAGCAGTTAAAATAATGCAAAATGTCAAATTGAAGTCCAAGTCAATTTATAATAATTTACTCTTGCAGTGCATGTGTAATTTCATATATGGAACATGATCTGATGATTGGTTCAGCGTTTTTCTATCATTCCATAAAAAATTTTGGAACAGTTACTTGTAACTATAAACATCTGTGTAATTTTCTTCCCTTTTCTGTTGCCTCATTTGGTCCACTTTGCACATGCTAGGAAAGATGACTGTAGATTCTGGATTATAACAGAGGAAAATGGGAGATGCTGAAAAAGCTGAAAATATTCTTGGTCAATATTGAAAGTGTCCCAAGTATTTTTTTATCTTTAAAAAGAATGAGCCCAATTTACAGCTCTTGAGATCTGCAGATATTTTGTGAGATAAATTTGCTGCTGTCTGTTGTACACTTATACACAGATGGGTTGTGAGCGTGTTTTTATCTATAAATACCCAAGATATTTGATCACATCAAAAAGACTGAATCTTTGGTTTATTCCCCTTTGTGTGCCAGAGCTCTTTTGTTAAGCAGCTCTAGGGTGTGGCTATCACCTCTTCAGTTGCATCATGTGTGGACTTTTCTCTCTGCCATACATTTTCTTTATGACATGGATAAAAGTCACACAATACTTGGGAAAAAAGTGTACATTTCAAACTGAAGAGGGATCACTAGCCACCTTGCTAGCAGACACCTAGGCATTGGCAGGCAAAACTAGGATACTATTTCATTTATTAAAAAAGCTAGAGAACTCCTGGCTTTGAAAGCAGATGCAAAACTATAAGTGTAATTTGTTTTCTTCTTCCCCCCCCCCAAGGGTTGCTCTTAGAAATTAGGAGTTTTACCCTGTAAAAATAGGATCCTGGGGTTGAAAGCAAGTAGGTGAATGCATGTAACTAGTGTTAATAAACTGGACAGCACTCTATTCATGGAAATCTGTTATTTTGTGCTTAGCTTTGGCATCAGTATTTTGAGTGCCAAAGAGACTCCTGTTTGACCTCTGCCTCTGACCTTCCAGAGCCAGTACTTATGGACACGTGTGGAATAACAGCTGGTGGTGGCTGCAAAATCCAGGTGCAGATGTCAGGAACACATTTTTCCAGCTGTGCCATCTAGATCTTTTCTTTTTTTTGTGTTTTAGCTGTCTTCACTTCTGGTTTTGGTAGACAGGGGAACAGCCCATGGGATGTTTGCTGGGCCAAACCATTTAAGACAGTTCCTTGTCATCCTCGATTCTTTTTTGCATTAAATCACTTAAGTGAGAGTGAAATAACTCCATTTGTGCTTCCTTTGAAAGAAACAGAGCAGTTGGTCTTGAAATTTGGGAAGGCCTCTGGGTATGTTAAATATTACATGGAAAAGGTCTGCTCTAGATTTTTTGCTCTGAAGATCATTTATAGGTCAGAAATGAAGTTACTATCTTCTTGTCTCAAAGCACTTCTCATAATTGTATTATTTTATCTCTTTATGATTTGATAGTATCTCTGAAGCTTTTCCCAGAGCAGGTGACAGTGTTTCCTTAGCACCAAGTGTTAGATCAGAAGAATAAAGGTGTACTGGATTGTTAATGAAAAGTTAAGTAGTGTATAAAAACTTTCTTCTAATATGATAAAAAGAAATACTCATGAGTTTGTTCATGATTAAAGTTCTTAAAAAAACCCCAAGAACAAGGCATAGTGGATTTCCTGCAGTTTTAATTGCTTTCTGTTTTTTCCCCTAATATGTTGGGGGAATGTAGTTGTAATGTACACAAATTGCTTCAAAATTAATCAGGCTTCTATGACATGGAATTGTAAAATGCCCAGAAATTCAGTGTTATAGTTCAAGTGTATTCTGTCCAGAAAATACATAATTGGGAGGGTTGGACCAATTTGACAAGTAAAAGTGATTGAGGACTTGTCTCAGAGGAGAGCTCTCTTGTAGAGCTCTGGAAAGCTGCCTGTGTAACATGAGTTAACACAAAGTTATGCGTGGCGAGCTATGCAGACCCAAGCCTGTCTCCACATTTCTCTTCACAGAGAAAAGCAAGGCACGATTCTTCCCAAGAATATTTCTGGGTTTCACATTCTCTGAACCTCAGAGAAAGAAAACACAATTCTTACCTTATTTGCTGTGCCTGTGTTTGTGCCAAAGTAGAATGCAATGTGGAGATTGTTTACCCAAAGTGATGGAGTTTTGTTTCCTTGGCCTATCAGGGCCAAATGTGTGTGTGTGTGTGTGTGTGAGGACTGTTGGGTGACAGTCACGAGATTCTGTGCAGTGTGTGCAGAATTGAGTGCTTGGCAGATTCAGTTTAGATGTAATTTAATATAGTGTAATATAATATAGAATAATATAGTATAATAAAGTAGTTAATTAGCCTTCTGATAAGATGGGTCTTCTGATAAGATGGAATCAGATATATCATTCTCTCCCCTCGTCAGGGATGCCTGCAAATACTGCACAGGCCCTCTTGGAAACTTTACACTGCCCTAGTAAAAAAATACCAAAGCTGGCCATGGACCCTGGCCCGAGGCTCAGGGACAGGAAGGCACAATCTGCCTCTGACAGAGACTGGGACAAAGGCTTTGTGAGCCCAGCAAGGCTCCCCCAGCCTGCTGCCAGGCTGACCTGCAGGACACTTGCTCGGGGTGAGGACGAGGTCACTCCATTCTGAGAGCTCAACACGCCCTTCCCTGCACAAGTGATGCCGGCGGTGCCAATTAGCAGCAGCTGGACTGGTGGGGCTGGGATGGGACAGCTGGGAGCTGGACCCAGACAGACCTCTCCTGCCACGTGGCAGCAAAAATTACAGGGCTGCACAGCAACTTCATGCTTTCTGGATGATTAATTTATTTATATTTTCTCAATCACCTGGTCGTGGGTTTTTTGGTTGTTTGCTTTTCCCCCTTTCTCTGTTTATTTGCATTCTGTTCTGTTCCTTCCCACACAGTGCTGGTTATGGTACTTCAGCACAGCATTCAAGATCATCCTCTCTAGCCAGGGCTTGCTCATTGCCTAAGAGAATGTGAAAACAGGCTAGACTAAGGAAGAAACTGGTAATCCTGTGCTAAATGCTAAAGACTGGATGAACCTAGAAAAAACTTCTATGGGCAGTTTTAGATTGTATTAACCAACACTAATAGTAAGCAAAACACTTAATTTTCCTACAGTATATGCCTTAATTAAAAAGAAAAGTAAATTACTTCAACCACTAACCAAATAAAGCAGAAAAACAAACACTTTCTATTATAACTACTCAAAAGCCACACTTTTACTGAACCACATGAGTCTTTTCAGTCAAAAACTTCTGACATATTTTGTGAAGTGTGAGCTGAGCCAATAATTGGGTTCAAATCCTATTGACAGCGTGAGAGCACAATTAAAATATCTGAAGTCATCTTCATGCTCAAAAGAGAGGGCAAAGGCTGTAAGCTGAGTTACTCTCCCATCCTTAGACAAAGTCTGTCTGGGTCATGTTTTAGGAAGCTACTGTTGACAGGCTTCTTTTGCTGTCTCCCTTCTCTAAATTGGAATTATTTTACCATTTCCTGTGCGAAGAACTGGAAAGTCTGATGTATAACAAGGTGCCTGAGTCCCAATGACTAAGATTTTTCCTGAAACTTTTGCATTTCAGTTTCCAAAAGATTTTTAAAAAATCTTTGACACACTCTGAAGGTGTTCCTTTTTCAAAAGCAACCTTGACTGAGGAAAAGAGAACACTATCTCAAACCTGTCTGTTTTCTTTAACAATGAGTGAAGGGAACTGGATCATCACACTTGTTTTAGTCTCTACAGCAACATAGCTTAAGTGAAACCTTGAAGTGCTTCCTTTTGGAACTTGGCAACCACAGATAAAAAAAAAAAAAATTAATAAGTAAAAACTACATATTACCTCATCTGTAGGAAACCCTATAAAGTGTAGCAGCTCCTTTATGTTGCTCTGATGCCAAAGAACACATTTCAGACTTCATCTTCTGTATGAGTAAGATTTGAAAAGAGTTTACTAGTGTTCAGTAAAATACTGTTTGACTGGATTCAACTCAGCCCTACTTAAATATAATGCTGTGAGGCTGCCCTATGTGCTGGTTTTCACTGCTTCAATTTTGTACATTATGTCTTTAGCTGGAAAAAATATATGTCATTGAACACTTTTTACAGGGACATTCACTAACTTTTGTAATGCATAGAGCAGCTCTGCCCTGGAAACAAGTCTTGCTAAGTAGGTATGACAGCAAGAAAGATGACCTTTTCATGTCTGCTTCAGCCTTCCCAGAGTACCTGTGCTTGGGACTCAAAGGGAAGAGCCTGTGAAGGATGTGATATCATCCAGGAATCACTTTCTGTGTATGTGCTTGTATGTGTCTCTATCTATAGACAGGGGCATTAAGAAATCAGAATTTACATCCATAATCCTAACCAAAGGAGACTTACATGCTTCAGATGCTCACTCATCACCTTAGTTCTCTCTTATTTGAAGCCACTGGACCAAGTTTTATGTGGTTTTATGACTGGACCTTGAAAGACATGAGCAAGTTTTTCAACATGCCAAGTCTCACACTTAAAAAAAAAAAAAAAAGCCTGTTTTCTAGGAGCTTGAAGGCAATAAAAGATATAAAGGTCTGTGTTCTGGCTCCTCGTTGTCACCTTGCTGGTGGAGATGAAGTTCATTTCCATTTGGAAATACTGCCTATGTCAATTCACATACTCATATTGTCTGCTTTAGCTAGGGAGGGTTAAATAAATGCCTTCCATTTTTTTAATATGGGACACTATCAGGCTTCTGCAGTTAAAATGAGCATTAAAATGGTATTGCTTGGGTGGTTTTTTTTTTTTGGAAGACTTTTTATGGAGTAGCAGCAGTGTCTAACCAGTGTTCACATGACTGTTTTAAGTAAGCTAAGAAAGTTAAATCTGTTGTCAGTTGTATATTTGGTAAAGGAGAGGTCTGCAGGTGCATTTCACAGGGAAAAGTTAGATGTCTATAAATTAAAGAATGCTGAAAGTCACTGCATGAGGGTAGTGCACTTATTTTTTCATTGTCTTCTGCATCCAAGATAGAGACTGTACCAAAGAAAGGAGAGAAAAAAAATGCTTGCAGCAAGACAACTTTTGAAAGTGTGGCTTTTGAGTACCTATAATATAAAGTGTTTGTTTTTTCTGCTTTATTTGGTTAGTGGTTGAAGTAATTTACTTTTCTTTTTAATTAAGGCATATACTGTAGGAAAATTAAGTATTTTGCTTATTATTAGTGTTGGGTTAATACAGTCTCATACTGCCCACAGAAGTTTTTTCTAGGTTCATCCAGTCTTCAGAATTCTTCTTGGTACAGTGTGGTGATTGATACCTGATATCATGGAGAATGTTTTGTCCTGTAGAAAGCTGCTTGGAAGAATCTGACTGAAAACACAAATTACATGTAGTTGACCAAGCAGGGGTTATTAAAAGCTTTGCTTATCTAATGTGGATAGATAAAAGATGGGAAAGTTAATACCTCTGTGTTCAATGATGCTATCCATCTCTCTTGGTACTGATAGGAAATAAAATAATCTGAAAAATTTAAAAAATGCAACAGCATGTTAAAGTTTGATCGAATAAGATTTATGAAAACTGAAACGAATTAGTAAATCTGAGGAAGTGCAACATTGATTTTAATCATAGCCTGGTTTAGGAATGAGGTACACAAGCCTGTTAGGTAGTTACTCTTAATTAACTTTGACCTCTAGGTAGTTGAGGAAGTGGCATATCAGCAGCAAATGGAAAATTTTGGATTCAAAATAAGCTCTGTTGTACAGCTGATGACACTGAGAAGTCTGTTGATGTAGGTGTCATTTCCATTCTTTAGGTATGTTAACAGATCCAAGGTTGGGCTGTGGTGTGAGTGGAAGTGTGGAAGGTGGAATTGGTGAGGTCCTTCTGCAGGCAGCTGTGTCAACATCATTATCTGGCAATAGAGGACTGGGCATTTGTATAAATGCACACACAGAAAAGTAAGGCTGTTAAGGCCCACTTCTGAAACTCACATATTTTCACCATATGACTTGCTGTGTCTCATCCTGCTTAGGAGATTGTGTATGCTTGGGAAGGAAATCAGGCAGGCAGAACAGCCTGAGGTGTGTTTGTTAGGACATCTTGTTAGTACATCTATCTGCAACAAAATTCCATTGTGGGAAAGGCTAGACCAGTGGACATTGATAAAATGAACAACAACAACAACAACAATAATAATAATAATAATGATGTTTCTTTTTGAGTGGGGTGGTCCCTTCAGCTCATGCATTAGTGCTTGTGCTGCAGAAGACTAGTAATTTATTGATGCAGATGGCTATGTAAAGTGCATGCAATTTGTGAGGGGGCTTGACCCTTGACTGATGGGCCATATGTTGCAAAGCCCCAGAGGCATCATTTGGCTGAGTTCTTTTCCTCTCTCTGTCTCAGCACCTATGGTCCTTGTTCAATCACCACATATTGAACTATAGACTTCCTAACTCCCCCAATAAATCTCCAGCTAATGGCTCACGAAGGCCATAACTTAACCCTTTGCATACAAAAGAGCACATCATTTTACATTGCATTTTTCACACGCATTGAAGTAAGTAATACATGACCTAGCCTAGTTACCAAGGACCAGGATGTCACAAAATAGGACCACCTGCAGGTTTGTCATTGTGTGCATGAACCAAATTCACTTGGGGCATTCTCTAACTTTATTGTGTGTGTGACATTATTGAGAGCTGTGCTCTAAATGCACATGTGGATTCTAAAAATTACTGCTGTATTTCTCAAATACCATAAGTGAAACACGGTAAAGTACCTCATGTACCTAATGTCTTATCTTGGCTTCTACTCTTGTACTCTAACAGGGTTAACAGCAAGTTTTCCATGACCTAGGGATGTCTTCAGTTGCACAGAGGTTTGGCAGACAGTTATCCCCATTGACAATCTCTCCATAATCTTGTAAAATGGAACAACAGTTTTCTCTCACAGAAACCTCTGTACGTATTCATTATTGTGTTCATGTGCAGTAAAATTACAGTTGCAATTCATTTCATGTGCTCTCCTTAAAGTGTACAGTGCTGCAAGTTGCTCCTCAGCTGGGCTGGCAGGAGATTCTGCAGTGGTGGCTGCAGTAGGAGCTGTAGGCTTCTGTGCAGCAAAGTATCCCTGTAAGACAGTCACTTATTGCCATTAAACTGTTTTTATATAAGAAGCTGAACAAGCTACACAGAGCAAGGAACAGTGATAAAGCCTGTGTGAGACAAGTACTGATACAGCTCTTTTAAATATTAACCCCAAACACCTGTAATGTAGGTACAGGGATTCAGCTTTAAAAAGCTAGCTTGAAATTGGAAAAGCTGGAATTTTTCATTGGATTAAAAATAATCTGAGGAAGAAAACCATTCCAGGGAAATAATGACTATTCCTCTTTCTCTACAAAGTGGTGTTAGGTGGTGGTTTAGTTGGAAAAATGTTTTAGACTTGGCTACAAGGCTGTGACTTTCCTAGAGAGAGGTGAGGCATTTTACACTATTTTTAGCAATTTCTCTTACTGTGGTATAGCTTTGTATTGTTCAGTGCAAGAAACTTTTAATGGTTCTCCCAAGTTTATTCTGGCAAAACTTCCTGGTAATGGGATTTTGTGTGAATAAAAAGTGTGACAGCACTCAGTAATTATATAATTAGAAAATGTATAAAAGCTGTAGTTCATTTAGGTAGTCATTGTTCTGTAGTTTGAAGTTCTGTGTATAGGTGATGCCTTTGTTTTGTGCATATTATCTGGAGGGAGAAAATGGGAAAAATACCAGAGTAAATTGGAGCTCTTCAGTGAATCTGAGCTAGTTATTATGGTAAGAAAAAAAGTGAGCTCATGGCAAGCTGATGCAAATGAACAAATTCATAACTTTCTCTCTTCAAACTGCTTCCTTAGCAGCTTGTGGTGTGATGTAGTCAGAGAGGGAGGTTGTTTCAGCACAAATCATGCGCATTAATCACGCACATTGTTGTTTTCAGGCACGCGTATTAAGGCCCGTAGGCTTGCCAGTTTTATTCATATGGATCCTATTTCTGTGCTGTAGCCTCTGCACCATCATTTTATTACAAGTCTTCAGGCTTGAAGTATTCCCTGTCACCAGAAGCCAGTGATAAGCATTCCCTCCTGAGGTTATTATTTCACAATTAAAGTGATGATATTGGAAACGTTGATGGCAGTGGGATTTACAAGGGCAGAGGTCTTTACCATTTCCTAAAATTCCAGAAGCAGTTGAAAACCTCATTTTAAAAATTTCCTGCATGCATTAGTCCCCACGTAAGGGCTGTATATAGGTTTTAGTATTTGTTCTGAATGAGCCAGACCAGCCTATAATTTAGAGTGCATTTTATTGAGCTTTGATCAGAATTTCTTCTGCTTTTCAACACCATTATCCCAGGTGTGATTCTGCATTGCATCCAGTTCTGTTTCTGTAGTGACCATTTAGGTTCAGATTGAGTGGGCTTTTTTCCCCTGAGTGTCCCCACTCAAGTCAGGCAGACCCCCATTCAAAAGAGAAGAGCAGAACAATATAAAGAAATTATTGCATCTTTTACAGCTAAAACAAACTGACAAAACTGTAGGGAAGTGTTCTGGTATCATGCAGATTGATCATCTATCATATTTCAGTAGTATTTCTGAAAAATGTGAGTGTCAACAAAAGTATGGAACTAGCTGATGTGAAATATTAGGAGGTAGAGAAAGACATTTGTTCCCACTGATCATAAAAGAAGCTGTAGAAAGCTGCCTGGAAAAAATTGTGTTAGTGAGCAGGCACACTGCTGAAAGCCATTACCCTAGTGAGTTCCAGGTGTCAGTTTGGATATTATCACTGCCACGCTACACGCAGTGAAATGCGCTGTCCTTGATGAGTTTGGGGTTTTGAGAGGCAGTAACAGATTATCTTTTCTGTCAACCACAGTTCTAGCAACTGCTCAATTTTCTCAGCTTTGGCCTGGGCATCAGAAATACTGGTTGAAAATACTGATTTTTTTTTTTTTTTTTTTTTAATTTTTGTTTTTAGAAGCTTTATTTAGACTAGATGCATTTATTGCATATTCTTCCCAGGTGAATGTAAATTAAGGGAGCAGAAAAGATGAAACAAATTCCACTTCAAGGTGGTGCAGTTATCAGTAGCTCCTGCTCAGCTTTTCCAGCTTGGGTGTTGGATGCAGCATTTGAATTGTTACACACCAATCATTTGGACCACAGCTGGCAATTGTACCACTTGTACTGATCTGTAAAGGACAAAAAAAAAAAAAAAAAAGAAAAAAAGGAAAAAAAAAGTAGTTTGCACCAAAGTTGGCGCTGGAAATTTTGAATTCTCTTCATACTTATGCCCCAGAATATGCTATAATCTTGAGCAATTTGTTGTTCTTGGGAATGCCTCAGTTTTTAAAGTAAATTTTATCAATTTTTATTACCTTGATTGGTGAAGTTTGAGGTCTTTTTCTCATGTGCTGTGCAGAAATACAAATGAACAAAAAATGCCCATGTAATTCTGACACAGCAAAGTGTAGCTCTAGAAATTAGGTTTATTGCTAGGAATATCTTGAAACACAGTCTGATAGAAGTAAAAGTTTGTTGTTGCCTGTTATAATAAAACTTCACTAAAGAGTTTTATGCTTTGCTGGGGTTTATTTGTCTTTGGAGAAGGTAAAGGAGAATAGGTTAAGCTGCTCTATCTTGGAGCTTAAACCACTTTTAAAATCAGATCAGCTGAGTAATTGAAAAAAAAAAAAACAGATAAGGGAATTTTCAGTTATGCAGTTTTAGATTTAGAGTTATTTCATTGATGCCATCATCAGAGTCTAAATCATACTGTCTAAAGCTGATGTAGCTATCATCAAATTTTATGAGTTTTAAGGGAAAGGGACTATGTGAAGAGATTTTGGAGCTGTGGAAGACAGATCATAAAATCTAAAGCTGCACCAGACCCTTTTGTTTTAAGGGGCTTTTTCAGTCAGAGTAGAAAGCTGCTGTGCAAAAATGTGGTTTTTAGTAAAACTGGTAAACCAAGAATAGTAAAAAGATCTCAGGCTTGCAGAACTATGATTTATTTTTGTTGTTCTTCATTTCCGATTATAGTTCATTCATGGTAAGCTTTTATCTTGAAGACAGAGTAATTGAATTGGTGTTGAAGAGAAAGTTGACACACATAAATAACAAGAAAGGACAGCTTAGGTCTCTATATATTTCAGATGCATTTTCATTGTGGCCGAAGGCTCTAAAGACACTAATAGTAAATTTCAGCTACTTCCTTCCAGATTAATTTATTATACCATAATCTTTGTTTATGATACAGGCAGAATAGCTAAGTAATACCAAATAAATCAGAGTGTTTTACCATTATAACATGAAGCACTTTATGGTATTGTATTTTCTCTCCCTCCATGAAATTTAGTACACAATTTAGTACACTTGAGATACACATAATGAAAATAAGACTTCTTTGTTGGTAAAGTAAGCTAGGAAAAAACAAGTATTTACTTCCTTTACTGAGAGATGGTGAGGATTGTTTGGGGTTATTCTGACTGCAGTAATGATACCCCATGGTTTCTTCCTGAAAGGACATCTTCACATTTATGGACAAATTACCAGGGCCATCACCTGTGCTGTATCTGCTGACTCATGAGCTATTAAGTGCACTTAATGGGGTGACACTAATTTGGCCACTGCTAGGGCACTAGGGTTGGTTGTGTTAATACTTTACTATTTAAGTTTTATTTTAATTCAGTGCACACAGCCTGATCCCCCTTGCCATTTATTTCAGGAGGAATATGACTGAGACCCATCATCACCTTTTTCTCTGATTTCAGAGTCCCCTTTTTGCTGATTAGAGCAGAGATTTTAATCTTCAATTTTTTTTGCAACAGCCAGAGCCATCTCAGTGGAGTAGAGGAAGCTCAGGGGAGCTGAGCAGGTTCTGCAAAGTTGTTATTTGTTGCTGCATATACTTTAACTTGTCGCTTTTTGGTTAAAATACTGATAGCACATAAGCCACCTACTGCTGTCCTCATCAATGCTGTGATGCTTGTGACACTATAAATATGGAGAAACTTGTTTTCCTTCATGATTAAGTCACTTCCCAGTATATTTTTCTTGGGTGAAATATAAAAAAAGAGTCCTATGTGTGTTTGTTTGTGTATTGGTTTCAAAACAGAGCCTTATCCCTAGACAGAAATGAATGTGTCAGGCATTACCCAGAAGAGTATTTATAAGAAGCAGCTGAAGAACTAAGGGTACAACAGAGTTGTGTAAAGCAAACAAAGGAACACTCTATGATTAAATCACTGCTTGATTTAGGTTATTCTTAGGCAGTTTGTTCACCCCAGAAATCCACCCATTATCTTCCAGTTTTTTATTGGTCTGATTTTAGTGTTCCCATGAAAATCTGATGGCTTTAGAACATATTGGATACCAATACAATAGGAAAGCAGAGTAGCAAATTCATTATCTGTATGTCAAAAGCTGTTTCATGGATGTGTGTGGTTTCTATATCAAGTAGTAGAAGCTCAGGAATATAAGATAATGTTAGAGCAAAAATGTGGTTTTCCCTATTACTTTCCCAGTACAACTTTCTCATTGATTCTTCATAGCATGAATATATTCATGCAATTTTCCACCCAGGCTTGCAGGACACCTGTTTTACCTTCTGAATGCCTTCATTGGCTAATGTAATGCAATGCTGCAGTCTTATTTTCTATGACCTTTCTAAGTATGTAGTCCTGGGCTTTACTCTTTTGTTTTGAGTTTTGGTTTTTTTTTGGTTTTTTTGGTCCTCCTTTGATGAACTCATACATTCCCCTGCAGATAGCATAAGGGAGCATTTAATTTTTAGCATTTTTTGGATTAATTATAGCACGGATACAGAAGAAGGAGTAGGTAACTATGATTTCATTCTGAGTGAAAACATTCCATTTCTGCAAACTGTTCTGCATTATCAAGTTAGGCTATTATATAAATACTTTTAAATAGGTTCTGAGGATGGGGGAAGAGAGGAAGAACAACTGTTGATAAGAGGCGAGTTTTTGCCTCCACCAGAATATTATGAATTTTTCTTCAGAGAATTAAAGGGTTATTGTGTTACAATAACAAAGAGCAAGAGGCATTATCTTTGCTAATGTGCAGAAATGATGAAAGGAAAAGTAGGAAACCAGCTTAGTGTTTCTGTTGGGTTGGTATCCAGGTGATCTGTGTTTTGGGAAAAGGTATGAAGATTTCAGTTGTGGTTCTGCAATTATTTTTATTGTGCTGTCTTTTCAAGACCTCAAAAGAATGACCTATAAAATGATTAGAAAATCATAGCTACAGGCAACATACAACCTCACAACAAAATGAAACAGAACATTCCCTTGCTGGTGTTGTTTCTTGCCTTATGACTTGGCTGATAGAAGATGGGGCCATTCTGGATATTTTTCTCTAAGTGACCTTGAGGAAGCTGTGCAAGTTGTGCTCTAAGGTGCTGACATGATACTGAGTTTGTGTGTGTTCTCTCTCTTGGAACAAACAAGGGAGTGCATATCCAGGTTTGTTAGAAAATTCTGTTTCCCATATAGATAAACTGAGGCACAGACAAATCCACCTACCAATTTTTCAGACAAGGGAAAAAAGCCTCATATAAGAATTAAGAGTGTGGAATCTCTACCCTCTGCTTCTCTGTGTAAGCAGTTGATAGGCCATGTTTACTGAAAGATTAAAAATTTCTAAATCCCTGCATTAAGAATGGCTGTGCAGTTTGTGTACAGCTATGTGATTCAGATAAGTTGTTTCATTGTTGACAATTTGCTTGCTGCCCTTAAAATAATCCTTTTTAATTTACCAAACAATAAAAAGTTTCAGGATATTCAGTCATCAGTTTCCAAGTCTGTTTGCTTACCTAAGCACATATCCATAACCATTTTGTTTTGGTATTAAGTTGGAAATCTCAGAAGAATAAACTTCTCTGTGGGTATTTCTGATTTAATTTACATTCAAAATGAGCTGACTGTCGTGTTGCATAGAATCGCTGTTTTCTCCGTGTCTGGATTTTATGTGGGAATTGTGAAGTTAAAGCAGAATTTTCAAATTACCATGCTAGTGTAGCCCTAAAAGTAAAGCTTTCATTTCTGCTGAGGATGTTTATTTCTAAATGGGCTCTGGAAAGAGAATTCTGGTTTTTTTTTGTGGTGCTGCAAAAAAAAAAAAAAAAAAAAGAGATTATTTGCATTTAGGATTATCCCGAAGCAATGATATTTTTGCATTGATACTAATGAGGTACAAAGGCTTTTACTAACCATGGGATTACTAGTGAAAGTCAAAAATTTGCCTTCCTCAACACAATCTCAAAAGTTACCCTGCAAAGGGTGTTCTTCAGAAAGCAATCACTGCCAAATTGCACCTCAAAGCTTGGCAGCGTGTCTCATGTTTTGTTTGTGGTTTGGGAAGTGCTTCCTCAATGTTATACTCAAGTTTCTCTGTGCCATTCATGTTGTAAGCACCTGACTGCCACTTAACATTTAAAACTTTATACTTCACAATTAACCAAAAGTGTAAATTATGTATAAATTAGATGTTCTTGTAACTCAGCCATCTAATTAATCTTTAGTGAGCAAAGAAAGCAATGGGACCATGTCTGAAATTGTACTGAACTGGGGGAAATGAGATACACTTTAGCAGCTCAGAAGAAAGCTAAAACAGCTTGATGGAGGAAAAAGCAGCCACTTTGGATGGTGGTTCAGCTGAGAAAGCAGAATCAGAAAATGACAATTGATTCACTAACTATCACAGCATCAGTCCATTCAGGAGGCTTGTGGAGATCCCATTGCAGGTCTGGATCAAAGGAGCTAAATTAAAGTAGGCTTCCTGGAAAGGGCTGAAAGAGAAAAGTAGCATTAGGGAAAGCAGGAGGGCATCTGTGTCTAAGAGGAGCATTGATTTTGAATTTTTCATCAGTCACGTGAATTTAAAATCAAATAACACACCTATTGTGGCTTTGTAGTTCTGCATATTCCTTTATGACTCTCTTTCCAAATTGCAACATTCTCTTGCTGAATGTGCTCTTTAATAACAGGTTCCTAATGCTATGCACCTAATTTATCATTTCTTCTCTGAAAATTGCAAGTAGTTCCTTATTCTAAATAAGGCAATGTACAGTGGTTGCTCTTCAGCAACAAAACCACCAATTGCATCAAATATATCATCTGATATCCTAAGAAAAGAGAAACATCATGGTATCATGAATATCAATTATGTCCTAACACGTGGTAAATGGCAAATTTTTAATGGGAGTCACATTATGACTTAATGTGAGCCAATTTTACAGTGCATATAACTGTAAAATCTTTTACCTCTTTCCAAATAAATTGTCTCTTCTGTTTCATGAGTACCAGTGTGATAATAGCTCTTGCAGTGAAGATGGCAAAAGTGCAATTTTGTATTGAATAAATGTGTGTCTTAGGATTCTTTGGAAAGTTACATTTTATATTTCCCCCCTGAAATGATTTTATTTTTTTGCCTGTAATGTACTTTTTTTTTAGAGACAGTAATTTCAGACCATCTGTGTGGATTTTCCCAGACTTCAGCATATGCATATTAGAAAGTCTTCATAATGAAGAGATAAAAATGTTTTTATGCTAAGCTTGGCAGAACTGTGTAAACTGTTGAACTTGAGCTCTGCAGTCATTCTATGAAAAATGTAAATTTATTAAGACTGCATAATTCTCTTGCTCACCTTTTTTCAATTTAACTGTGTGTGTGTTTGTGATGGAGCATGCTCTTTTTGGTTTTCTAGGAAGAAGCACAGCTTTTTGGGGTTTATTGGGATTTTTTTGGGGGGATGTGTGCAGACTGCCAGTCTCTAGTTACTGAAGAAATGTATGAAAATCAGCCAGAACATCATGTCTTTCTGTAACTATTAGAAACTTTTGTAGTGATTTATGGTTGAGACTCTTGCTTTTGTCCCTCTAAGAAGTTGATCAGTGTTAGTGGTAGGTAGAGAAACTAATGAAGTAAAGTTGCTGTGTTCAGTTTGAAGGGGACAGTCACTGCCATAGGAAATCTATAGCTTGATGCATAGAAACTTGAGATGTTTCTCCATCTCTAATATAATTGATCAGGTGTAATCCATTATTAAATTCAGAGCTCTTCAGAGTAAAGGCCTTGTATAGTGCAGAGAGCTTAGATTATACCAAAATAGAATTAAAACTGAATAAAAAAAGATAAAACATAGATTTCATCCACTTTTGGCATATTGTCAAGTATTTAGTTCTCTAAGTAAAAGGATGTTTGGGGTTTTTTTGTTTGTTTGGTTTGTTTTTTGTTTGTTTTGGGGTTTTTGTTTTGGTTTGGTTTTTTTGTCTTTTTTTTTTTATCCTACTTCTTGCTGGTACCAAACAAAGTTGCAAGTTCTGTGCAGGCCTAGTAAATTCTATGCTCATGTTTTATTGTTTGGAGAGTATATGTATAAAGACCAAAGATCAAACCACAGATTTTACATGTATGTGGGTGAACTTCTAATGTAGGGTATTTCCATCTTGATTTTGAAGAAATGGAAGTTTACTGCCTCTTCTTGTTTTGAGTTTTAACATTTGGAGAAAATATTAGTCTAAAATGTTACAAAAATAGTTTTAATTTAATTTGTTTAAAAGAAAAATAAAAAGCCTGGTTGATGCTGGTCTAAATGTTGCAAGAATTGATTGGCTGCCTCTTGCAGGTGGTGAGGTACTGGAACAGGTTGCCCAGAGAAGCTGTGGATGCTCCATCCATGGCAGAGTTCAAGGCCAGGCTGGATGGAGATCTGAGCAACCTGGTCTAGTGGAAAGTGTTCTTGCCTATGGCAGGGGGCTGGAATTATGATTTTTAAGGTTCTTTCCAACCCAAATCATTCTATGATCCCCTGTTTATTTCTTTGGTAGAGCCATTCTTGTGCATACTTGCTTCTCCTAGTGCATCATAGAATATGGAATGCTCAGTAAAGAAAAATGTGGAGAGCTGAATAAGCTAAAGCACAAAATAAAGCTCTGTAATGGAAAAAAAAAAGAATGAAAAAAAGAAAAAGGAATAATAAACCCGTGCTCAGAACAAGCTGATAAGAATGAATTTAAATCCTTTGTGAGTACTTGGAGAACTACTAAAAGGCTTCAGAGAAACACTGATTTTGATTTGCACTCTGGTGGAAATATCCAAAATTGGTGTCAGCTGAGTTGTGTGATGGGTTAACAGAAGCAGTTTTGGTGTGCAGATGTGTTATGACATAATTTCTTGCAGTTGTAGCAATCAGCTCTGCACTCCATAGAGGCTGTACTGCTGCTGATTTGAAAACTTGCTCTACCATTCTGAGCCTGCCTGAAGTCACAGGGGTCAGGATTCTTCAGGAGAGTAACCTCAAGGACAGCTGAAGAAAAAAGGCAATGAAAAGTAGAAAAATCTCTTTCAGTAGAGTGGGACTTTCCTGAACTGTAAAACAAACCAAAGGATGAAATAGGAAGTTTAATATACAATCATATTGGATTTGGAAAGGAGACAATGCTCAATCAGGAAGCAGCACAACCAACTAATTGGTGTGTACTAAATGTACTTAAGCATTCATATTTGTGGTTACAAAACACACAGTATCTTCTTTTGTCACAAGACAAATAATTCTTGTTTTAAAAAGTAATATACAATCCTGTGCCAGAAGAAGACAAGAAATATTTGGAGGGAAAAAAAGGAAGAAAAATAGTTGGATAAGTCAAATTCAGAGCGTCCAAAGATTCATTGCCTGTGAAAAGAAAATTGAGTTCTATTGTTAGTAGTATTATGAACCATCTGAAATGAGTGTATCTGTGCAGTGTTTCTTTTCTGTACTTGTTTTCTTTCTTTTTTTCCCCCTCATTCTACCTGTGACAAATTATTACACTGGTGGTGTGGTCTTGTTTTGTTTGCTTTTCACTTGGTCCTGTTTTCTTTACCTTCAAATTTTTCTTCATTATCATCTAGTCTGAATAAAAAAATTGGAGTTCAAACAGGATATGCATGATTAAGTGTAAGTTTATAAACCAGATAATTAATATGCACAATCACTGTAATTAACAAGATCCAGCATTTAATATATCATATTCTTCTAATAGCATATAATATGTGCATAGCATGTGGCTGTGTTCTCTTGTTGAACCATAGTGTATATGCCCAAATTTCTTGTAAATCAAGATGCACTATGATTAAATTACTTCATTTATTCTTAATCAAATAACTCAAACACTGACAAAATTGGTACCTCATTCTTGGCTAAGTAGTAAATCAGGTTCCACAAGCATGAGAAAGAGACTGCTATGGTCATGCAAGAAATTAATACTGCGATTCAGTTTTGTAAATTGAATTTTCTTTAGATAAGAACAGGCTTCCAAACTGCAGAATTTCATTGTCTTTGGCACTTTTTCATTATTTGGTTGTATTATTTGAGTCTGCTAAAAGGTGACTGTTGTATTGTGGGGAAGGACTGTAGAATGTAAAGAGAATGTATTCAACCCAGCTGCCTACAACTTCCTTGAGTGCCTATAAATTTCACTAAATCCACTTGTGGTTCAGTATCAGTGTGGAAGAACTGCCCTGTAAACCCTGACCCAGATTTGGGAATGCCTTTGCTGATTTCAGTGCCCTGCATTTGTCAGTGATGTTTTTGCGATTTGGTTCAAGGATGGGTTTAGACTTTGCACTTTTGTTCACAGAGGTTTAGACATTGCACTTTTGTCCTCTTCTGTATCCAGTCATAGCTGAAGAAACACTAGAGGTTAAGGAACCCACTAGAACCAAAAGACTAAAACAGTGAAAGAAAAATTTAAAAATTAAAATGTACTGACACCGTGAGGCAACCATGAACAGCAGGTTTATTCTTTGTAATTTAGACACCCAAAGTCCATCTGTCTAGAGTTTGGGTTGCACAACTGTCACACTAAAGGGCATTTTCCCATTTGCTGCTTTGCTCCAGGCCACCCAGGGGTTTCCAGTTATTTTTAAAGAGGAATTAGTGTGGAATTGACAGTGGGAAGAATGCAGGGATGCTATTCTTTTCATCCCACCCCTCCCCACCATCAAATCAAAGACAATAGTTTCACTGTGGACTACTCATTGAATTGTCTTAACAGTACACAGAGCACAAATGCAGGCAGTCAGAAGCTTCTAAAACCTTTCAGTTATTCTTGGTCTCTCCTATGAGTTATAAAATTTACTCTGGATTGTGATAAGATGCTCCAGCATCTATTTTAAAACCCCAAACCTGCTGGTCAATTAATGTCAGCATGAATGTGTAGAAATACTCAATATATGCACAGCCACAAAGGTTTCGCAGTTTTTGGGATGCTATCTTCTAGGAACATCAGAGCTATGACTGAGCTCTGAAGTTGGCCTTGAAGAAGTATGTGTCATTTGAGCTGCTGGAAAATCCTTATTAGCTGCATAAAGCCTTCAAGAAAGAGTTAGGCAGTTCTAATTCCAGCTGAGAGAGGAGTCAACCACATATCCGATAGCTTATTATAGAACAGTGTGAAACATAAGGATTCATTCAGTAACTTACCAAATTTTGTAGTGCATCTGTTACATGGCAAGAGTAATGTTTTGTTTTGTTTGGTTTGGTTGTCTATTCAGCTTTTATTTCTGGGGTAATTTTTTTAAAAAATTATTTTGAACCGTCATCCTGACCATTCTAAGATGTAGTTGGATTGCATTCAGCAGCTTTGTATTAAAAACACTGAATGCTTGTATTTATTGAAAGGAATATGAAAATATCTGTGAATACTGTTTGGATTGGAAATTCAAGCTGCTAAACCTTTTTAACCATTCAGAAGGGCGTGAAAGAGCAAGAGAGATTTAAGAACTTCATTAATTGCTGTAGCATGACGTTACAAGCCACCTGCACTTCAAAGAATTTACAGTGAAGCAGATGGATTGATGAATATGCCATCAAAGATTTTGAGAATGTTTGTTTTAAAAATAAACTGCTTTCTAACTCATTGACAATCAAAGCACACAATTTACAAAAATGTCACTGCTCTTTTTTTCTTGTATCCCGCATACTTTCGAAAGCATATCTTTGTTTTTGGGAGTGGGGTGCAGAGATGATGTGTTTCCATATGGAATAGATTTGAAACAATCTTTGTGTCAGAAGATTTATATCTCTTGTGTGTAATGTATGTCTAATAACTGAGGGCAGGTCAGTGGTTTTTTAATTTGGCTGCGTGGGTCTGGGGCTCGTAGAGGTGCAGAATTATTCCTCTTGAGTAAACTGGCTAGAAGGCAACAGGATACAGTAAGAGCATAGATAACAAAATAATATACACTGACAGTTTTAAAAGAACCTTTGTTTGTATTCTCTTTTCAAGAGAAAGGGTGCTAATCTCTGCCTCAATAAGTGGATTTATGATTAGTAAAGTCTTGCTCATCAGAGGACCCAGGAAACAGGAGTCTTGAACCAAAGGAAATGACCTGCAGGGTTGTGGTTGGCATCCTCAGTACAGTCACTCCAACAGCAAAAGTGCTGCTGTTTGTGTGTGGTGGGGAGATGTTATTGTTCAGAACTAAATATCAGATATCAGGGACAAAGCAAAGGAAGAATAGTAAAATGTTCACCCTCTTTTGAGTGCTGACATTGCTACATGTTCTGTTTCTTCTAGAAAATATTGACTCATCAAAACTTCTCTCCATGGCTAAGCATGGGTTATATCAGAAACTTGCTTTTAAGTTACTTTTGGAGGCACTTGTAGTGGGAATTCCACCTTCATCATCTGCATTCCCTAAAAACATTAGAAACAGCAAAACTCTGCTAATTTTTAAATCTATTTTGGTATCAATTTATACTGCTTGCTAGATGAGCTCTTTTGAGGGAAAAACTGAGATGCACATTCTCAATTTAAGAAAAATAAAAAAATCCAATTCTGCAGCTTGATTAGATGTTGATTGCTTCACAAAGTTACCTTTCCTTGCAGAGGGAGAGTGATTGAATATCTCAACTTCAGTTAAAAGAAAGCAGAAGTTTATTTCTTCAAATATCTGAATTTGAAAAATAGTAAAAATTATATAAATCTATTAGAAATAATAAAATGTTGATAAGGAAATTAGGGAAACCTAATAAAACCTTTATTGTATGATGTAATATTTTCTGTGACGTGCTTGGAACATTTGAAAATTGATATCAAGGGAAGAAAAAGTAGTGGAGAAGGCACATAAAAGAGCCAGCACTTAAATTTAAATCTTTATTAATATTTAGTATAAGATGCTTTAGGAACATCAATCAGTCTTCCTTTTTTTTTTTTTTTTTTTTTTTTTTTTTTTTTTTTTTTTTTGCAATCAGGTAGTGGTATTCTCATTTAGATCTCCACTTTGGGAAAGAACATTCAGATGTGAAAGGATTGATGTGTCTGCAGATAACAGGGCAATTTAGTCTACAGGTTGAGTCACTTACTTGCTTTAAGAAGAAAGAGAAAAATGAAAGACAAAGATTCAAAGATGAGGAAAATGGAAATACAGCCGTGTTGTGTCAGATTTGAGTTCTCCAAAGTTTTAAATGTATGATTTCACTGTGTCCTTCCA
Source organism: Haemorhous mexicanus (assembly GCF_027477595.1). Lineage (NCBI taxonomy): Eukaryota > Metazoa > Chordata > Aves > Passeriformes > Fringillidae > Haemorhous > Haemorhous mexicanus. The sequence goes on along the minus strand of NC_082342.1, from coordinate 9,704,173 downwards.
AGTGGTTTCATTTGACCTTCATACATGAATCACTAAGCATAATAGACTAAATATTTACTGAAGTCTTCAGTGATGAGTATTTGAACAATGCTGCCTTTTTTTTTTTTTTCTTTCAACACCAAAAAAGAAGAAATAGTATGTAAAGTACTGGTAGTGTATACAAAAAAAAACAGTGTAGGAAATGTCAGAGAGAACATCCTTTTTTTGTTTGTTTGAGATTTATTCCTTGATTTACATTGTATAGCTCTGTTTGGATGGTGCAAGGGGAAAATGGAATAAGGAATAAAAATGTAATAGCTTAAAGAGACCTTTAAAAACAGAAATAAAGCAAGTTAGTTTCATTAGGTTAACATTTGCTAAGCAAGGATTTGCACCCTCACTGGAAAAGAAAATGAAGCATTTACAAATGAAAAAGACAGGAAACCATTTCCTTAATGAAATACAGAACTGTTTGTAGGACGTCACTGTCCACACCAGTCTATGTCCTGAAGAGCCTGGTGGGACTGTTAGATTGTAGATTTACAACAAAGTGTTTTTACCTGGTACTTAGCCCTATTCTGGCTTTGTCAGCCTCTGACATAACTGTACCCTCAGATGTGATTCCTTTTTTCTGGCATGAGCTACTCATCTTTCTAGGACACTAGGTGGAATGGTAACTGTAGTAAAATATTGCATTTATACTTTAGTGGGAAATATGTGCTGCTTTACAACTCTCTATTAGAAGCTACAGCCTCTCTTACTTTTTTCCTCCTTTTTCTTAAGGGCATGAAAGTAAAATAAGCTTTGTCGAGCTATTGCTGTCTTTGGTCTTTTTTTAAGTGAAAAATTATAGAGATGTTATCACTGAGTATTTGGTTGCTTTTATAATGTATAAAATTTGTCATCTGCATTTGGCTGGGCTTCATTAGAGTTATTCAGTATAGGTCAAAGTAGGTTTTAAGGTGATATGTGTCTTTTAAATACCTAATCTACAAAGACTTTGGTGAAATAAACATCTTTACATAGGATAGCACTTTTATTATCCCTTGATTCTTAGTACCTGGAATAATACTACACATTAAGACATGCCTTTATGCAATTGCAGGAAAGCTGAGGTTCTAAACACCAATGAAATCCCTTTGTGATGCAGATGTGATTAGAAAGGCTGGAAGGAACAGAATACAGGGCATAGGGGTGGCAAAGTGTGTTATTTTCCTTTTCAGAAAGAGGGATTTGCAGTCTTTCAGATTGCAACTTGCCCAGATTTCACTATCCTGTCAGTACTTTAGAGTGTCATTCTAAAAGATTACTGCAGTTCAGGTGTGGTAACTGAGTGCTTTGATGTCTCTCTCCATCCTTTGCACATCATAATCCATTTTCCTCCTCAGATCACCTCAGACTGTGATGTTATACAGCAGAATTTATATTCACTGTTTAGAAGAGTCTGGGTGATATCATAAATGTAATGGAATCTGCTTAAGCAATGTCTGATCTTTTTATTTGGCATTTATTTCAAAGGCTTCCTTGCAAGAATGTTACATTTTGAGGAAAGATATTGTCATCTCAGCAGTTTACCAGAATGAAATTAAAAGTACTGGTGCTGTTTTGGTGTTTGGCTACATTTTGTAACTGACCATTAGCATCTGTTGAATTCAGTAGTCTTTCAGCGCTTAGAAAAAACTTTGGTTTCTTTTTCCTATTTATTTTTTCCTTTATAATACTGTGATCAAGTATGTGGCTAAAAAAACTGGTCATGCATGAAATTGTTTCTCAGTGTTGTGGGTGATGGTTCAACTGGCTAGGAAATCAGAATTGTGAATATTTTTTTTACTATTTTTTTTTATTTCAAGTGATGCTCAGAAACATAAGAGCACTAAATATTAAGGATAACATACAAATATATGTGATAAACTGTTAATGCTAATAAACACTGTCTAACTGGGGCCTGTGTTTAGCTTTGGCAATACCTGTAGTCACAGCCACAAGTGCAAGAACTGGTGTAGATCTTGCACCTTATGGCAACTGCCACTGACAAGCAATTAGAGTCCATTATGAGGGTGCTTATGCTGTACTAATTAACATTCTGTTGTGCTGTTTTTCTTGTGTGACCGTGTGACAGCCCCAGGCCCGATGGCCTCGGTGGATAATCAGCTGAGGAATTGCTAGCTGCTGTAGAATGTGTACAAAATGCATTTGAAGTGGGTGTGATCCTCTCTTCCTGCACTCAGGATGAGCAGGACCAGACTTTGGCAGGAGCTCCTGGAAAAGAACAGCAGTACATGCACAGGAGGGTTAAAAGAATAATCTTGAGCTTGTTCAAGCCCATAATAATTTATTGCATTTCAATCTACAAAGACGACTTATAATGATCAGACTGAATCTTATGTGTGTGATTCCATGTAGGAACAGCCCATGATTAGGGTTGTTTAAGGTTTGGTGAGCTAAGCAAGCTTTCCAGGTCATAGACTCTCTGATCTCCTCTTCAAACTACAAGAAAAGTGCTGGTAAACTAGATGCTTTGTCTCAAGTCAAAAAGAAACTGATTTTCCTGCTTTGGGACCTTTTATTTCCAGTTTGGAATTGGGACCTTGGGAGTCATAAAAGTGTCCCAGTGAGCTATGGCCAAACTGTGCTGCAGTTCTTCTCTAATGAATCCTTGGTAACATAAGACTTTTACAGCTTGTAAAGGTCTGGAAGGAACACAGTGTTAAAGGCTTGGGGGATGAAAGTTAGATGAACGAACAGAGCAGGTAGATGGGCAGAATTTGAATAATTTATTCTCTAGTATTTTGGTTTTATACATTTAATGAGGATAGAACTATGTTTTGGTAAAAATTTTACAATTTTATTTTTTTGGTTTTTTCCCTGTCAAGAGTTTGATGGAGTGACATGTTTGCTGTGGCCAGAGCCCAAGGAAGGGACAGGTGGTGTGACTCAGCCATGGCGCACAGTCTGATGCTGGAGAATTGTGCTGATATCCTGGGGCAGAAGCTCTCAGATGTCTGAGGCATTTCCCAGGCAGGGTTATGTGCTGCCTGTTGCTCATGACAGATAGTTTGCCAGGTTTATGGCCAGTATCAAATTGAATACATTAGGTCCTGAAAACACATTTTCATTTGAGTTCCTGCAAAGGCAAAAGATAATGGATGGTTCTGACAGAGAAGAAAAGACCCATTATATTAGGATCTTATTTGCCTCATGTACTGCCTTTCTTCATTATTCATGTTTGCATTAGAGACAAATACATCGAGGTGGAAGTTACCTGTCTTTATTTTACTTTTTGCTCAGTTGCTAAGTGCCAGGTCTCTGGCAAAGGACAGCAGAATGAATAATGTATGAGAAACAACCAGAGGATGGGGATGTTATCCTTAGAAACACCTGTAGTGGAAGGACTGTGGATCACTCAAAGCACAGTATCTTTGCCATATGAAACCCCAAGCAGTTTGTTGTGTGTGTAATTAGGGATGAGAAAAAATTCTTTAATGCATCTTTTCTCCTGCAAAAGTAATGGAGGAAGTGTGAAATGCAAATGATGACAACTTTCTTTCCTCTTCTATCTTCTCTCTGACTTCTCTCCTTAAACTGGAAGTAGAGTTAGTTTGGAATATTCTGGCAGAACAGTTTTTTTCAGGAGATTCCCTGAGGAATCTCTGCTGCACAGCTAGCTTGCATATCAGAAGTTAGCAGCTTCTGTGGCTGAAAGTGGAAGCATGGATGCCTGAAGTCCCTGTGATAGTCCTTACCAAGGCTTAAAATTTGGAGCAAAGAGCTCATACATATTCCAAAATCCAGGCTGAGTCTGGGGCATTCTGTGTTTCTGGAGCCTTGACTTGATGTTTGGAGGCAGAGGGCAATGGCAATGCATCCTGAGTCTTGGGCAGCAGAATCATCAGCAACTTTCTTCTGGGAAAATGAAAATCTTCTGATTTAATGCTAGTGGGAGGTTAAGGTATCATAACTTCTAGAGGAAGAAGATGAGTTTTGCCTTGTATCATATGATTGTGCTGTGCTGGCTGTGTTACCTGATCTTGTGGTCCTCTCATGAGCTCTGAGGTGCTTTGAGACATGTCCTTTATTTTTTTCAATGCCTTTCCAGATTCTCCATAATTTCTGGGGGAAATGAATCCAGGCAATGGCTGTAAGCTATTAGTTGTTTCCCTAGCCTGAAAGTGACATTAACATCATTAGGTGCTTTGTATGAGAAATTACCAACTTCAGATAGTTTGGGAATTTCACAAACTATTTGCAGAGGGGGGGAAAAATAAATGGAAAAACACAAAGTGTTTGAGGGAAAACAACACAGTGACAGCCAAAAGAAGAGAATTAAAATAATTAAAAATAATAAATGTGTGGGTGCTGATAATTCAAGAATAGCCTGTGCACAGGAGGCAGCTGGAAAAGGGGGGAATAAACAAAATGGTAATGGAGACTGCAAGGTAGAGAATAGAGATCAAGGTGAGGATAAGCAGAGGAAAATGAGAGAGCAGGGGAAGAAGAAAGAACAGTAGAGAGCAAAGCTTAGGGTAGGAGGGAATAAAAAGAAGGAGAAAATGAAATGAAAAGGGAAGGGGCAGTACTGAGAAGGGAAAAATTATGGAGATTCCAAGAAGCCAATTTTTTCTGTCTTCAGTGAGCAGTTAAAGCCTTCTTTCTTTTTTTTGGTCTGTGACTGCAGAGAGAGGATGTTTCCCCAGCCTTTGGAGAAGTAGGATGCACAGACCACAAGTGTGTGAGCTCTGGGAGGAGAGAGGGTTCACCAGAGCCCTTGGGTGGCTACTAAGGACTTCTCTGCTGGGAGAACTGTCAGAACTGACCTACAGTATGAATTTTTCATTTTTAGAGAATGATCCTGTGCAATCCAGCTGGTGATTGCACAGGGTTTGGGATCCTGCTGGAGTTCCTCCAAGAGTATATGCAGTGGGCATTGCTGCTTAGCAGTGGAGACAATACTTAACCAATAATGTCTTTGCAACTTGGGAATATTAGTTTTATGAGGTTCTTTGTCTAAAAATGTTGATGAATGTAACAGGCATCATAGGATGCAGATAAGGGAAGTTTTCCTGGAAGGAAAAAGGTCATGCAATGAGTATCACTCGTTGTGAGTGAAAAATATTCTTGAGGTTAAAATTTATCAGGTTATTAGGACTGAAAGGAAGTCTCCCCTCAGTTCTCTTAGAGAACTGGTGTGTGCACCAGCTTGTTCCTATTTCCAAATAACGACAGACTGGAACCAGATCTCAGCACTGAGCAGCAGCACTTGTCAAAAACTGAAGCTCATTTCTGTGCTTGGAGCACAACAATGATTTAAACTTCCTGGAGATTAGGCAGCATGGTGTTTTCAGGGCATGTGCTTCGTTACTGTGTTTTGTACCACTTAAAAAGGTGTAGCTTTAGCTCTTCATCATTTTAGCTCTTAAAATATATTAAATATTTTGGGTGTGAGTGTGGATGGTCAAAAACATTCAGGTATGCTTTTCACTCAGGCATCTGTAAAGTGTAGGGCAATGGCATATGGGAAATGTTCAGCCAGTTGTGATAACAATTACATATAGAAAATTCACTTTCATAATATCATAGAATATCCTGATATTGATACATTTGAAAAAAAAAACCCAAACAAATGGTTGATGGTCTGAAAGAAAATTTGTTTTGATATCAAAATATTAAATCTGAAAGATACCACAAACTATCTGCACTTTAGTGAAGCAGGAACATGTGTTTAAATCTTGCCCCAAATGAAGAAAACATCATTTGAATTTAATTGAAATGCTGTCTAGGTAGGTAGTAATATAACCACCTCACCTTGAGTGCATCTCAGATTTTACAGCAGTATATCTTACAAACTTCTAGAGATGTCATTCAAGATGGAGCCTCATTTTTTTTTAATTAAAAAAAAATAAAATTCCTTCCAGTTCACAGCACAGAACAGTTAATAAATGTATGAAGTGGTCAGCTATGTAAGGTAGTTGGGTCACTGCCAATAAAACATTCAGGTAAATCTGCTTTAAGCTCCTTTGATAATTCAAGCCTAGATGTATTAATTAAATGAGGTTTTATAATACAGTTTGGTCTTTCTTATGATACAATATTTGTCCAGGTGAATGACTGCTGAAAGAAGGGGAAAATATGCCCTCCCACTCCTTCCTTGTCCACGTTTAAATAACGTTTCTCCAGTTAGACCCATAAATTGTGTACCTCATTAAGCACAGGAACCAACAATGCACATATGCCACTAGTGTCCACTTTCCTTCAGAGATTTAGAGTGATGAAAAGATAAAAGGTCTGCCTACCAGATGGAGCTTGTCAGATTAGCAATTGGAGCAGTGTAGAGAGCACTGTCATATTGGGTTTTTTTTTCCTTTTCCTTTCCTTTTTTTTTCTTGAGACACAAAGCAATCCCTTTATAACACATGTGCATATTTTATGGGGCTTTTTTTTTTTTTTTTTTTTTTTTTTTAGGAAGGGGAGGAAAAAAAGGCCTCAGCAGAAGGTTGCTGGTGGTTGTACCACTAGGAGAGTGGCCCTTGCCTTTGGGCACTTTCCTCATAATAAGGAACATTAGCAACCAGTGGCTCAGGAAAGGCAGAGTCAAATAAGTCTCTTGGGGACAAGTAGGCCACATGAAGTGAGAACCATTAGACAGAGCAATGAGATTACTGCTCCAGAAAGGGTTTACTACATGTATTACCACATAGATTTTACAGGGTTGCCAGCTCACTCAGCTTACAAATGTCAAACATGATTTAAAAGGTTATTATACTATCAAGAGAAAAATGAGGATGATTTTATATCACAGAAATTTCTATTTTATTCTGTTGCACCTACTGCATCTCACAGAGTCCAATCTAGCCAAATAACCTTTCCTCTTTAATAAGTGTCTTATGGCTCTAAGATTGAAAAAAAAAAAAAAAACAAACTCAAACATTTTCACTTTATTTGTATTAGAAGATGCATCTCTTATAATCACAAAACATTGTGATATTGTGTGTAAATCAGATATTGGTAATTTGGAGACTTATCTTTTAAAGTGACCATATTTGTATGTTATGTGTTGAAAAGAGCATCCTTAATTACTGTGAAATTGGAGTGATATGTTTTAAACACAATATGTGCTGTCTCAATACACTCTAAAGAGTAGCACTGTTTAAACACAGAAACTTAGGTACATTTATCTCTACCTCAATAAATTATATGAAGGTTTTATTGAAACTGATTTTTAAAACAGAACCAAGGGGGGGGGGAGTTTTTTTTCATTTTATACCCCCTGGGTATTTTTTTATAGCTTAACAGGGACTTCTGTGGGGCAGTATGTTTAATTGTATTTTACAGCCAAACATAATTTCAGGCAGTATTTTCAGTATTAGCGACCCTGGTATCATATTTTGCTTCCCAATTAGAATAAAAATTGAAACTTAAGTATTAGCTGGTTTGTACCTAGTTACTAAATGGCTTCCAGCAGAGTTCCTAAATTGCACAATACAAAGCATTCTTACTTCAATTTTTTACCCACCTAGGATCCATTGCAATATAGAGCAGAAGCTGTTTTGTGTGATCTGGATATTTTCTTGTTCTGAGGCCCCTTATTTCAGTTTCTCAAAAATAGTAACTGCTTCTCTAGACTTGCTTTACACGTGTACAAATCACACCCATTTCCACAGTGAATGGAAATTTTTCTTCAAAATCTGTAAAATTCAATATTTCTAGTTTCTAATCTTTGGCTGACTCCAAGTACAGTGGTCCATTGGAGCTTGTGAAGAATGATGCCATTCATTTTTGTTTGGGGTAGGAGGTTTTAGTCTGTGATAGTCAGCTAATGCAGATTTTTTTTTTTCTTTTGCCTTAGCCCTAAAGCATTCAATTTAATACCCTGGGTCCATACAGGTAGTATATGTGTATGTATCAAAATTAAATTGAAACATTTGGAGAGAACTTACTGCTGAATCTCTGCATGAAAAGCAGGGCTGAATTGTTCCAAAATCAGTGCATCTTTTGCCTTCATTTGTCATTGGAAGTTTAACAATCTTCTTGTTGCAGGGGGCAAAGTGCCTAAGTTAGGAAGGAAGCAATCCTGAAAGAAAAACACACAAAAAAATCACCACATTACCTATGGAAGCAAGAAAGGGTAACAATTAATTTAAAGAGTAACAATTGATCTTTCCCATCAACGTTTTCCTATAAAAGTTATTAAAAGTATGTGTCAGGTTTTTAAACTAGCATTTCAGACTTGTGGAGAGAAGTGTGTTTTCTTTATGAACAAAATGTTTTACATTACCCAGGGTGTCAGTCTGAGGGAGAAAATACATGTCCTTAATTCTTGTTAGACCTTGACATGAAAACATAAACCAGCAAGATGAACAAAAGTTAGAGCTGTGGGAGTGTTCTATTTGACCCTGCTCTACTGATGTCTAATTCTAGTGGCATAAACAGGGAAACATATTTAAAAGATTTACTTGCTAAGTAAAAATTGCTTGCTTGGTTTTCCTTGGGTGCAGAGGCCATAACCACTTGAATAATAACAATATTTTTGCAGTTGTATAACACTTTTTATCTGAGTATTTCAAAGTGCATTGTAAACATGCCCACATGAACTTTCTTGCCTTGTAAATCAGATCTCAGCTCCACAAACTGTGATAGCAAGACAAAGTAGGGAAGTGCCAGTTGGGTCTCATGGCAGAGCATGGGTAAGAGCCCAGAAATCCTGATCCTCAGGATCCTGTTGAACCACTGGAAATCATGCAGATTAGAACTGTTTTCTAGCAACCCCCCCCAACCATGTGAGATATTATGTTTGAAATATAAAGGGAAATACTTTTCTAAAGATGGACTTTTAGTGTTGTTTACATTTACCAACTTATAAGTGGAAGTATTTTCCCAACTTTGCACCTAAACATCTTGGTGTTTCAAGGGAAAGCACTGAATAAATTGTTTATTTGTCTCAGAAGGCCAAGAGATTTCTTATGAATTTTTCTTTGGGAAAAGAGCTAAAACCACCTAACTTATAAAACTTGTTCATGCTGATTTTAAGTGAGGAGAGTTCTTAGGTTTTTATTTAGAGCAACCATGTTTAATGGAAACTTGCATGTTGATAGAAAAAACGAATAATTTATGCAAACAGTATTAAAAAAAACAAACAACCCTGATAACCTATCATTCCTTCATATTCACAAATGAACTTGTGAGAAACACCCAATCATTCTCCCAAGTTAAAGGATAGAGTAGCAGGATTACCTCAGTGGTGCTGATGCAGACTCTGTGCAGAGACTTCTTGAGCCCTCTTGGGGAGAACCTTTGGGTGCTATTCCACTGGAAGGAAAAAATAATGAAATTAGGAAAAGAACATGGCATGAATGACCTTGTTGCATTTTAGATAGTGTCACTAAATTGGAAGCTATTTGATATTTTTCTGCTATTTGTTTGGTTTTGGTTGGGGGGAAGAGGGATTCTCTTGAATTTTTCTTTGAGGAAAAAAAAGTAAAGTAGAGCAGTCAGGTTCAAGTGCTTGGATATGGATGAAGATGCAACAGTGTCTATTTAGTTCATTTAATAAACTCTGTTTCCTGGTACCTTGTAGTTTTAAATGAGCACCTAATGTGAATGACTTGTAGCTGTTTGCATGGTACTGGAGCCTGACTCCAGTTAAAACCCTTAGGTACTGCCACAACAGAAACAATAAAAAGGAATTTGTTTGTCATCTTCTCCTTTGTTTTTAATTTGATTTGTCAACCCCCTTTTAGCTGAAATAGACTTCAGAAATATTGTACTTAGGTAACTCTGTATGGTCAGTCATTAATGCAAGGGTTAGATTCTTCTGTGAAGGCTGGAAACATTCATTGCTTGGAATTTTCCCTTAGCACCCACTCCTGAAAATAAAATTAAACTTTACTGTTAGTGTGTTCTGTTCTTTTTGAAATCTATTTTTGTGTTTGTTTTTGCCTATGCATCTGTGCTGAATCACTGGGATTTGTGTTTTTTTTTTTTTTTTACATTACTAATGTAGTCTTTTAGCTCATAGTTAAAAAACAAACAAAAACAACCAAACCCCCCCCCAAAAATGGTCAGACCCTGATTTCACTGAAAGAAATCACAAAACTCTGACCAGCTACAGCTGAACTTTGCATTTTAACTCTCATTGTGAATCCCCACCACACCAGATTCTGTGGTGAGGATTTTTCTTGAGCCTTCTTGCCCCATCACCTCAGGTTCCTGGTTTCTGTAGCACCACCATGTTTGTTTAGTGGCCAGTGCAATAAACCAGTTCTGTAAAATGCTTTAATTTATAAGTTGCCTTTGATGAAAGAATTAGCAATTACTGTCAAGAACCCCTATAAGCAGCAAGAGAGATGGGAATGGGTTAGTCCTTCCTAGGGTTTTTTAGATGTCTGACATCTCTGTGGTTAGGGACCTAGGTAGGAGATGAATGTGAGTTGGCTTCAGTGGGTGTTTCCATAGCTCCCTAATTTAGGGCTACTTTATAGTGCATTTCTCTGTCTCTGAAAAGACAGGCAGGATAGGATTCAGTTTCCTGAACATCAACACCTACTGACATTCGGAATATCTGAAATATCTCAGATTGTTGTTTTCCAGTTGCTGATCCAGCAGCACAAGGGTCTTTTTCAAATGCTTTTTTTCAGCCAGCTTTGTCCTCTGGAAATAACCTTGCTTGTCCAAGAACACCCACCTCATGTGCTGCCACCTGCATTTGTACCTTTATAATTCAGGAGGCCATAAAGGGGAGCTTAATACCATTAATTACTTCTGTGCCTTTTGGCAGAGTGGAAATCACATGGCTGTATCAGGGAATCTCAACTGGTTTAGGAAAGCTCTTTTCATGAATGGTGAGGTGAGATAAGAAAAGAAAAAAAAAACCAAAAAAAAAAACCAAAAACAAGGACAACTTTCAGATTTCAAATGAAATTTGAAGAACTAATCATTAGTGTCAAGTCTAGAAGATAATACTTTGACTCCTATCAGGTAGAGAGGTAAATATCAATATGGAACCTTCACTGGCATTTTTGTGTGCAGCTTTTAGTTCAGCTTAAGCTTTAGAGCTTTTTTTGGAATTGTGAACATGAGAAAGGACTAGAGAGAAGCCTGATGGGTTTTTTGGACATCCCGGAAACATTTCACAATGGTCCAGAGAAAATTCAGGAAGAGACTGACAGTGGAGAGAGCTCAGCTAAAAATAGAATAAATTAAAGGGCTAAAGGGTCCAATTTAATAAGGATGTTGAATTTTAAAAGTTTGATGAAGTGATAACTAAGAGGGGTCTGATAACTGTCTGTAACTATTAATAGTGCTTTTTGCCAAGGAGAGAGTAAGTAGCCTGAAGGAACTGGAAGTAAAATACACCTACAGGATAAAGAGAATAAATGGACGAGTTAAGTGATAAACTTCTCATGTCCTAATTGCTTATGGTCTCTGCCCCTACTTAAAGCTCATATTTTCCTTTCCAGGCTGTCAGAAAAGATGACTGCCAGGTTAGCATGTTAACCTTCCTTGCTATTACATCCACTGCCTTTCTAGCACCCCTAACATGAAACACTTCCATCTTCCCACTTTTGCTTTCAGTGCCTGCCTTGTGCATCTCTAACCTAGATCCTGGCCCTGAACATCTGACCACTGGGACTTAGGTTTGCAAAACCCTTTCAGCAGGGGGAAATAGGTGCCAAAGTAACTCAGAAAATGGTACCTTTAGCTTCCATACACCTGCTTGCTTGTCTTACACTTCTGTAAATGTCAGTGCCTCATTTGTTGTTTTTTTTTTTTTTTTCCCTCATTTCTGCTTCTGTACCTCTTTCTGTGCTGCTTTTCTTGTATCTGTATCATACCAGAGCTTGCAGAAAAAGCTTGGAAGGTTGTAAGAGACAAGAAAAAAGCATGATTTCTATTGGCAGAAATGATGAGGGACACAGTTAAACACTGTCAGCAGGTCAACAGTAATTAGTTAAGTTGCTGGGATTCAGCTGTTACCTGCACTCAGCATTTCTCCCCATATGCTTGACTCCAGCCTGCAGTGTTTTACAGATAGCTTCAGAGGAATGCAGCAGTGGTAGTCCTGCATCCTGAAAGTATTACTGGAGTATTTTACTAATACTGGAGTATTTTCAGCATATTTAGGAGGCAGAGTGTGTGAAATACACCAAAATATGAAAAAAACTTCAAAAGCAGAAGCAATGTGATCTGTTTGATGCTCGTATTTATTTTTTTCACTACTCAAAGTATAAGATTCCAAGAACAGTTAACTTTTTTCTGCATGGTAGTACATTCCTCTCTGCAACCAAGGAAATAATAAGAGTAAAATCTGAGTTTCACAGCTGCTAAGCCCATCAGATTTCAGTTGCTTTACATAGCTCCCCATGTGTTCTCTTTTTCTGCTCTAAATTTGCTGAGCACCTGAAGGGGGCTTCAAATCTTCTTGGAGTCTTGGCTGAGTTACTTTTGGAAAGTTCCAGTAAACTCTCATAATTACCTCATTCACTGTTTGTAGTCAATGCATTGATGTTATCCCTGTGTTTTCAAGCTAAAAAAAATTAGGTCCCATGATGCAACCTAATGGCATTCATACATATGTTAAATATATTTTAATACAACACTATCTAAGCCTGTAAATATAAAATATGTTCTGATTATAAATTATTCATGAATGCATTTGAAAAAATGTCAAGCTGTTATGAAATAGTTTCTTTGAAATCTTTTTTCTTGTCAAGAGTAGGGCAAGACAGCAAAATACCACATTTGTCTAATGGGCCCAAGGAAAAACTCCTATAAAGTATGTGCTTGAATTGATAAAGAAAGTGGAAGAAAAAATCCAGCTTTTGGCCCAGCGAAGTGATGAGGTTTGTTACAGGGCTCTGTTCTTCTTTAATAGACAACCAGGGGATTTTAAATAGGCCTTACTGGCAAAGAAAAACAGCAGGGTGAAGGAAGGCCATGAAAAACTCTGGCATCCTTTAGCTGAAAGAAGAGAAAATTCATAGAAAGCTTAGCTGTAATACTTGACCACCTAAACTATGTCTGAAAAATGGTCATGGCTTCTCACTTTGGGCACAGGTGGTGTGTATTATAAGGGCAGGATCAGGCAGTCTTACTGTATGAACTCTTTTACATGAAAATTCAGCTTTAGACAAAAAATAGAACAGGTGCCTTTTTAGAGTTTACAAGGTTCTTTTGGATGCTGAACTTCCAAAATATGCCTTTAAACTATAGGCAGTGAGTGATAATGTCAACAGAGCTTAAGCTCCTGAGAATTTATGAAGCAGTTGTGAATTCTGCATGCCAAGGGTAAGAGAAGAGTTAGGCAGCAAGATAGTGAGGCTGCACTGCACTGCAGGCTGCTCTGTGCCCTCCTCCCAGCTCCAAGAGAGCAGCAGTGAAATACTTCACCATTTATAATGATGAAGAGAGAGCTCAGCTAAGTGTCCATGTCTCAGCAGGTTGCCAGAAAAAAATAAAGTAGCAGCACAAACCAACTTGATAGGAGAGCTCATCCAAGCATTCTGAGCCAGAAATTCAGAAGTGGTGATGTACGTGATGTCTCTGAGGTGGTGCTGACAGCTGTAAAGGAAGTACTAACTGGTCATTAAGGTGCTGGGTTGAGCAGGAATAGAAGAGCTGCTTTTGTAAATAAATCCCTGTGTTTTGTTTAGACACCATATTTTCTCTCCTTCAGTGAGCAATTACTGCTGGGCAATCATAGCAGAAAGACCTGCAGATTTTAATTTCATGCTAGGAAACAGAACAATACCCAGAACTCAGTTGTATATAAAATAATCATTTCCCTTGATGGAAAGCATTGCAAGTAGACATAAGTCTTTCTTGGAACAGGCTTGAGAGTGTATCAGCCAGTATGGAAACTGTTTTTTCTTGAACAGAAGGAATGTAAAATACTGTCCCTGAAGAAGGCGTTTGTTTGTGATTGTTGGTTTGACACTACATCAAACTCACAGTAATATCTTTTCACAAGTAGTACTTACCATCCTTTGCCCATCAAACAAAGAGGAAAGAAAAAACATTCCTTCTTCCTATTTAGTGGAGTGGAAAATTTTTAAGTTGAAAAAGTGACTAACATAGGATCATAATACCTAAACTCCACAACCACTTATTACTGGGCAAGATCAGGTCTTCATTTCACTGGGAAGTCCTTTTCCATTTCAATAACCATCTGTAATTTTTATGTGTAGAGTCCAGTGGAAGAAGAGGAGGTTTCTTTAAATGGCACTGTGAATTTTATGTGTGCTAACTGGCCAGAATGCTGACTGAAGTTTAAAAGAGAAGAATGGAGTGTTAAGGAAGCAATCATTACGTATGCTAAACTGCTTCTAAAGATAACAGCAAAGTGATCTTTTTTAAAGTCAGGGAAGGACAGCACATTTGCCAGTGTATCTCATATCTTCTGTGGAATTTTACTTTTAAGGGTTATCAGTGTTTAGATTCTTGTTGTTATTATTATTAGTGTTAAATACACATTTATTACTAAGGTAGTGGTTTCAGTTATTATTACAGTTATTCATTAAATTATACAAAAGAGCCTGTTTAACAGATGTTTTCAAATTTTCAGGCACACACTTGTTTAGGATAGGTGTTGCTTCTGCTGAGATGCTTTTAGCATTTTGGGTAGGATGGAAATCTGAGATGGCGAATTTTATTTGGGTACTAAAAGATACATCTTGGTGTCCTGCCAAGTAAACTGTAAAAGCCAGGCAGCAGGTACTGAATCATTACAGAATTGCAAACAAGTGTTCATGTAAAGAAACTGCTCAAGTTTTCACAGTAAAATGGTCACATGATAGGTTAGACTGCTTACTGACTTTATTCCCTCGGGTGCATTCACTTAGTTGCCAAGGAATTTTTGAGTGAATTTATGGAACTTTTATTGGACAACATTCAGATTTGAATCTACTTGCATGTTTTTTTTTATTTATTCTATTTTGGAGCCCAATATTGAAGATGCATTAGAAGAGATACAGACATTTATATTTATGTCTTATATCAGGAGTGGAGGCATGAGTTTGTCTCCCACTGCCTGCATGCTTTGTAACTATGTCAGAACTTAAATCTGATTTTAAGTCTGCGTGTTTAGCTGGGGTCTCTCCAGACATGTGAATCTGTCGGAGGATATGGAGCATTTCACCTCACAATAGTCTTCAGGGTTATGACATTTAAGCAGTAAGCTTTTGGGGATAGAAAACTAGGACAGAGAGAAGCTGCTCTGTGTCTGCCTGTGCAATACTCTATGTTAAGATAAAATCTTAGTTTCTTCTTCAGGCATTAAAATTCAGTTGAAAAATGTAAAGAATAGAAATTTACTTCTTTTTTTTTTTTTTAACTTGATATGTTCTACAAAATGCATCTCTTCATCTAAGCAAAGGAGTTGTTACAGATTTTTTAGCGTAAAAGGTGAATTGAAAAAATCAGTAGGAATTTGTTAAAGGCCAACATATCATTTCTGGGATTGTTTTATGGAGGAAAAAATTTTCCAGGTGTTTAAAATTGCTTCAACATCTACTACTATTCTAAATATAATAATAACAGCAACGATACTGTTTCCTGTGGTTAAATATGTTTAAAAGTACATGCATACATATATATGTAACACATGCATATGCATACTCATATATGTGGTATTTATAAAGCTAAGTGTTTGCTAGCTGGAGAATTTACTGTTCTGCTGCTTTGCAAGCAGAATTCCTGTGGGAAGCCCTACGTCAGTGAAGTCACAACTTCAGCTGGCCAAGGCAACCTTTTGCAGATGGATCTTTGGGGGTTTTACAGACCTTGGGAAGAGTGGGAGGGGAAAGAGGTGGTGGCTCTTCCCACAGAGCCAGCCTTTTGGCTTTTCCTGCCCCTGTTTCTGTGGCTCATAAACACTGTTCCTTGGAGTTTCTCGCTTTTTCAGCTGTCAGGAGCTGTCAGATTTCTGCAGGGTTTCCCCTACACCATGGAACACTCTTTTCTTTTGACCCTGAGCTTACATTAGTGCTGGTCAGGGTGGCATCGCTGTGTGTGACTTGCTGACTTGGAGTAAGATGGGAGCCCCTTCAGCAGGAGGAAGATTCAGGAACAAATGCTTTACAGGAGAGCAACAGCCATATACTTTCATTAGACATCACACAGCCATATGGAACTATAAGCAGAGAAAGATTCAGCTTTGAAATTAAATTGGCTCGAGCCTTCTGTCAGTATTTAAAACGCAAGATCTCCTTTTCCCTTTCCGTTTCTGTTGAATCTTTAATTTTTTTTTAAGACCATTGACTGCAAGCTGTGGCCCACCACACAAATACCTTAGTGACTTTTCATGTGCATTTGGTACTAAGAACTCCTAAAGGTGTCTGCTTGCATCCAAAGACTTGTTCTGGATGGAATTCAGAGCTTTTCTTCTGTGATGATGTTTTGTTTTCAGACAGTTGCTTCCTTCTTGGAGATTTGTGGCCTCTGAGCTGTGGCAGTTTTTTGAAAGCCT
The DNA here is from genome assembly GCF_027477595.1 of Haemorhous mexicanus. Lineage (NCBI taxonomy): Eukaryota > Metazoa > Chordata > Aves > Passeriformes > Fringillidae > Haemorhous > Haemorhous mexicanus. The sequence goes on along the minus strand of NC_082342.1, from coordinate 9,687,735 downwards.
CTCACTGGGAGGAAGGTCTGAAGGAGGCAAATTAAGTCTCTCGGGAATGTATTGCAATAATTTAATCTCAAAATTGTGAACTCTAGGAAAGCAAGCCTGAATTGCAGTTCTTGAGATAAAAAGTATCTTTCACTTGAAGTTCCTTCTAACCTAGGAATGTGAGGATTACACTACTGTCATCACTGGATGAGACAAAGTCTGTTCAAGTCTTTCTGTCACATTTAGTGTGCTTTAGATCAGATTTTCATAGTTACAGATGTTCATCATAGCAGTAAGTGATGTACTTCCAGAAATAAAAGAGGGAGGTCTCAGGCAATATTCCCTTTCCATATTTACAGTTGAACCAAGGATTCCTGTATTAAGATTCAAGCATCATGTTCTGTTTTGATAATGATTCTATTTTCCAATAGTGGTCCGAAAAAAAGCATTTCATTTTTTCATAATATAATCTCAAGAAGAGAGCACACCAGCTACCTGGTACTTGTCATTTTCCTCTTACAAGCAGAGGAAAAAAAGAAATCCATAGGTTAATATTCCAAAGTCAGAAATGCCAAAATTTCTATTAAAAAACCAATCTTATAATACTGACTAGATAAATTAGTATTGCAGGCAATAAAAATGTATTGTTTCTGTTCCTATATGCTGTGGTTTGGGGTTTTATTTTCAGTGCTACAGGCTGTAGCACACTTCATTCATCAGAAAAACAAATAAAAGTGTAAAATAAAATTTAAAAAAAGAGAACTAATCCAACCCCAGGATAAGAGTCTTTCTCCTTAACTACATGTGCATGTCTTAAGGGTTAGTGTGAGCTCCAGCAAGCCACCACTGGGACCAATAGTGATAGACCTTTGTCATGCTGTATTGAGGGTTTATTAAGAGCTTTGCCTGCTTTATTTGGCTTCTTGATGTTTATATGTAGCTTGATTCAGGATTCCACCTTTCTCCAGTGCTCATTAGTCGTAGTGGCCTTTCCAAACCAGGTCTTTTGGGACTGGTGGTGATTGTGACAGATGGCAGAGGAACAGAATTGCTCTGGGACACAGCTACTCGCTCTGTCTCTGTCCTTCTCTTGCCTTCTTTCCTCTTATTTCAGGGCTGATGTTGGATTCCCATGCATTTGCCCCTGGAGAGACACAAATTACAGTAGTTACTTATGCAGAACTTCAGACTACTTGTAAGAATAAACTCTCATGCTTCCATTTGTCAAATAGAAAGCAATTATGTTTTCCCCTTTTACAATTGGATTTCTTTTTCCTTCTTGTAAAAAGGTAATGCATTGAGAGTGTTGAAGCCTAAAGACAGAGCTTTGTAGAAAAGCATGTTACAGTTGAGCTAAAGCATTCTTCAGCTGCTTTCCTGGACTTATTTTTAATTAGACATGCTCTGATGGAGAAAACTGGTGTTTTAATTCTGGCCTCTAAAGGCCAAAGATTACTTACAGGCATATTCTCATAATTTGTGTGATCAATATATCCTCAATATTTGTCCAGTACAAACAGGAATGGCATGTCACTGTCGTTAATTCTGTGAAAAAAAAAAAAGGTGTTTTGCTTAAAAAATAAAAGCAAAACTCAGAGAAATTTTCAGCTGGAAAAAAGGGAGGAAAATGAGGAGGGAAAAAAAATTGAGATGATGGGTAAAAAAGGAAGAAATAGAAGCTATATTAAGCTATGCTATTTATGTCACTTTTTTTTTTTTTTAATTTTTTTTATTTCTCTTCTGGTTGGTAAAGTAAAATTTCAGCTAATGAAGTCAGTCACAGTGTGGAAGATTTTTCTCAAGACACTGTAGACATCCCAAAATCCCAGGATTTAGCATGAGAATGGCACCCACTAATATTTCTGTAAATTCCAATACATGTTGAAAAACCTACTAGGACATCCCAGAGTAATGTAGAAACACTTGCTATACAATGTCACAAATGCTTGTGCCATTCATCATTTTAAACCCAATCCCATTTTTTGCTCACTTGTTTGCCCAGTACTAAAGGCCAGATTTCTTTTCATCTATTCAAAATAAAAATGTCATACAAGGAATACTGTATTGTCTCCAGTCTTGCTTAGGTGACAGGCATCTTCCTCCTCTTCTCTGTGTCTTCACAAAGATTAATTGCCTCTTCAAACCCCTGTGCCTTTTGCCTTCAAAGCATTCTCCCTTTGATCCCTCTCTTCCTTAGCTGCCCATCATCACTGGGCTCAGACATGGGGAAGCCTAAACTGGATTTGCCTGTGTGTTTGTGAAATTCACTGTTGAGGGGAGCAGCTTGCACGTCCTCCATTGCTCATGGAGTATTATTGGATTAATTCTAACAGCGAGCTGCAGTGTGTCCTGCAGAGAACCTTGGAAAAATGGGAATATTACTGTCATTTCAGGGTCAGTGCTCTGTCTCCGTGTACTTTTTTCTTAGCTGGGAAATAAAACCTGTTTTTAGGGTCTTTTCTGTTTTTTAGGGAGTGATCACCTAAACACAAACTATTTTGATCAGTATACAGTGCTATGGTAGCTAGTAATAAATTCTTAAAAGTAAATATTACATGGAAACGAACTACAAAAAAGAATGTAAATGAATTGCAAATGGTACATATCTATTGGAAAATAGAGTGCTCTCTATTTGTCCTTTTCTTACTTTGTATAACCCAGGGACTTAAAGTGTTACTGGCTGTGTTTAAAATGAAGTTGCAAAAGGTATTGTCATGTACTTAATTATAAAGCAAATCCTGCCTTCTGCTGCAGATGTAAACCCTTTTTCAAGCTAACTAAAATGTTACAATTCTTAGAGTTTTCAGGCCTTCCTCCATGTACTAGAATTTTGAAAACTGAAATTGTGCTGTAGTGTGACTGAACTCAAATCTGTCTCCTCTTTTCTTTGTTAGATTTTCGGATTTGTTTTGCGTTGCAAGATGTTTCAAAAGTTATTCAAGTGGAAGCAGGCATGTGCTGTGCACGCCACAGCATACAATTTTAATTTCATGGAGGGCAATGGGGTTTTTTTGTTCTTTGCCAGGCCTTTTATGAGCATGCTGCTAGATCCCCTGTCTAATAGCACCTGCTGTGCTAGTGATGGGGATATGTGTAATGGTATGTCTACCTTGGGAGATTATGGGAATGGTGAGGGCAGGGGACCAACAGGGAGGCCAATGTGTGTCTATACTTTCCAAATTCCCAGCTACGCCCCTGGCTAGGTCGCAGTGATTAAAGTGGCCTGCTGTTAACACTGGAATATAGAAAGTGAGGATTAAAAAAATAGCATTTCCCTGCATGTTAATGATTGCCTGTTCTCTCTGCTTTCCAGCAAAAGCAGCAGCAGAATAACAGCCTCTCCAAAGCACAGCCACAGACCCAGTTTGCCAGACTGGCAGCCATTCCTTGGGCTTGGAAAGCCGTGCTATCTGTGCCAGCCTCTGCCACCTTGGGTTTCAGGCAACGCCGTGGTAGCTTTAAAGTGAATTTCACTTTACAGGGGACTGGTTATTAGGGCAGATGCAGCCAGGGAGTTGACAACCTCCTCCACACATTGACTGGACTGACATTTGCTTAGCGGTAACAAGCTGCCATAGCGTGGTGCCATGGGGGCCCTTGGGCTTGATTTAAGAGTGCTGACACCAACTGCTTGTTATTTCGTGTTTTAAAGCTGTCAGGGAGGCAACTGATGTCAGCATAAAATTATTTGATAGCTCTAAATCATGAGTAGAGTATGAATCTATTGACAGCAATAAGCAAACAGTCAAATTGTTGGACCCTTCAATTGGGAGAAAATTGACAATGGAATGGTGTGCATACACTTACATGGGCAGAAAATGTGACTGTAGCCCATCTGTGCCTTCACTCTGAAATCCATGTGCATGATTCAGTCTTTTAATATCGTGGTAGAACTGCTGCTGTTACTACCCAGCAGGTTTTCTAGGAAAATACCACACTGCAATTTTCATTGTGTTCCCACTGAACTTTTCATATGGTAAATTCAATAATGGTAACATTTGCTTGTTGTACATGTAATCACAATTGCATCTATATTCACTAATGACCTTCTTGAAAATTTTGTGTGGAGATGAGACTCTTGAAGTAGGAAGATAATATGGCTGTAATGCTCACAGTGAGTATTTATGAAGCATACAGCATTGCTACCCCAAAGCTGTATCAGTTGCTTTACCTATGTCCCACTTAATTTTCTTAGATTTATTCTGGTGTAACTCCATTACCATGCAGTAAATCAAACACGTAAACTTCAATTATGGAGTAACTTTTTTTTTTTTTTTAATCTCTACAGTGTTTCTTTTTTTCTTTTCTGTCCCACTGCCCTAAGCCCATCACATGGATTTTGGGAGCTTCTGATTCTCTAATTCTGTCCCAGTACATACCAATTGAAAGCATTTAGTTGTGATTAGAGCAGATTGAATGAGATAATCCCTCTGAGTGAGCAGCTTCAAAAAGCTCAAACACAACTCTTTGGGGACATGAACTAACTCAACACAAGCTAATTCCTGCTGAATCTCCCATGTGATATGTTAGGCACACTACTTGTTTTGCTTACCAGATCCCATTAGATTTTTTTTTTTTTGTTTAAAACTGAATTTTCATGTAAATTTTAGGAGTCATACAGCATGGAATTGTACAGTTTAGACTTCTTTAAATGTGCAATAGCATGACTATTTCTATGTTAGAAGTGGAAGCAGATATTTCTAGTGGAAGCAGTGATGCATTGAGTGGTGACCTGCAGAGGAAGGGTAATAATATGCAAAGCAGGGGAAATAGGATTGCTTCACTTTCAGCTGTATAATGCTTTGGTTAGACAGTATCCCACTCTCTGAGCCCCACTGCCTGGCCTCATGCTTAACACTTTGCACTCTTTCCAAGTAACAGTAGAATAGTAGCCAAGATTTTGAAGCTGAGGCCTTGTAAGTGCAGCTGGAGTTGTGAATGTTGTAATGTTGACAGCTTTTTCCAATAAAGTATTTTCAGTTAAGGTTGTAGCAGTTGTTATTTGTTTGTATTTGAATTCCTTTCCTCAGATGTATTATTTAAGGGGACCTAAATGTTGAGATCTGCAATTTCCGTTGATATTAAAATATCTGATATTTTTTCATTTCACCTTTGAATTTTTGGAAGGGGCCTTATTTGCCAGGATCCACAGCTGAACTGATTGATTGTGCTGGTCATGTGCTAGCCATGAGGCTGCAGTGGAAAGTGATGTGATCACTGTCCTCTACTGTTTACTCTGGAGGACAGCTCAGAATTAAAATGTTTGGAAATATGAAATGCTTTAATTATGCACATAAACCAAATTCAGTCTTGGCTGAATGGTCAGTGGAGTTCTGTCCTTAAAAGCAATGAAGTAATTGCTTCCTTCTGGTCTTCTCAAAAGTTATAACATGGTTATTACTTTTAATTTTGAATTAAATCATCATCTCCCACCTTTTTTTAAGCCTCTGTGTACTGTTTTCTTTGGGTTTTTTTAAATTTATTTTTGTTTGTTTTTGTTGGGTGTTTTATGTTGGTTTTGGTTTTTTTTTTTTTGGTTGGCTTTTTTGGGTTTTTTTTGTTGTTTTTTTTTTTTTTTTATTTGACTGTAGTCTTGCCATGTAAGTGATGGTAGAGGGCTGCTCTTCAGAAATCTTACTTGGTTGGTTTTATTCTGAGACAGGTGCAGAAAGTCAGCCTATCACCTGAGACAAAAACTTCAGAGAAATGAAAAGGTTCCTCTACTTCAGCATTTAATGTAGATCAGAAGTGCTGCTCTTGAAAAGTGAATATTGTGATTATCCCATTACTGTCATCTGGCTCCTGTTAAAGAGGGATCTTGGGCCATGGGAGCTTTGCTCCTTTCAGGAGGAACTAAATCAAAATGTGTGTTTCAGAGGAAACTCTAAGGTGTTCCAGCAGCCTGTGAGCCTTCAATTTGGCAGTGGCCTAAGTCCAGTCTAAACTGGCTCTTCCAAACCCATGGATGGTATGGACACTACATTCTTGGTGCCAAGCCCTTTATTCCACAGGTCTACTCCTGTTATACTACAGTTCTTAAAAGCAGGGACATGACATGAAACTGTGAAAGGAGAAACAGGGTGACTGTATGAGCTGTTTGCAACATATCCAGGTTTCTGAGTGTTGAATAAAAATCACAGCCTTTCTGGCAATTGTATATATATTTTTGAAATGATTCTGCTGTGGCAAAAAAGTTTGTGATTGAAATCTGAAACACGATCACCCCATAGTCTCTGTCAAGGACTTCTTTGCCATGCTAAATTTGGGTTGGGGAAAGATTACAAGCTAAAATTCGAAGCAATTGGAAAGATTGTTGGCACATGCCCAGCTGGCAGTTCCTACCTAGTGTTAGCTCAGCTCAGTCCCCAGCTCTAGAGCAGAGAGGTGGCTGCTGATTCTGGGACAACTCACACATGTGGGAGATCATAAATATCTTGGCCAAGTGCCACCTACCTCAGTGATTTTACAGAAGGAAAACTAATGCATTACTGCTGAGACACCTTCTGCTACATTTTGCTGTTGTGCACCAACAAAGGAGAAACAAGGGATTAACTTTTAAAGTTGTAACTGAAAGTGAAGGGACTTTGAGGTGCCTGAGAACGTTGCTTTTAGCAATCTTGTGTACTAATTGAGGGTTCCAATCACGTGTTAAGTGCACTGTGTGTCCAAATATAATTTGCCAATTATTACCAGCTTCAGTTGTAACTAAAGGAACACTTGATTTTAATTCTGGGACTGACCTACTGGACTTGCTTTCCTGCAGACCATAGTGTAGAACAGAGATGGCTCCAGTGTTGTGTTGTGTAAGGAAAATGAAAATAAATGTTTTCCAAGCAGGGAAGGAGATGTTAAGACTTGACTGATACCAAGCTCCTTTTGCAGCAGGAAAAGGAAGAGTCAGAAGTGGGGCCAGACTTTCTTTCTTTGAGTGAAGAAGCAGAGCAGTTGTAGCCACTTGAGCAAACCTGACTTCAGGATTCAGTGATAGGAAATGTTCATTATTCCTGACAATTTTGTCTTAACTTGAAGTCACCTCTGACTCAGTTCAAAACTCTTCATGGTTTTGAGACAAATGTGGGAGGTAGGAAGAATAAATAAGATCTGGAAAAGGATTTTTTGAAAAGGAGAAGTACCTTTGCTGTATCACTGATGTAAACCAGAGAATAATTCCTATTACATAGCTGAACTAGTTGTGAGAAAGGAATGAAGGAATGGTTTTAAACCATTTCTCTCCATTTTCACTTAAAAAGCAGTACTTATTCTCTGTCTTTATCTTTGGTATATTTTAGAGTTGTTAAGGAATGGGATTACTTGTCACTTGGAATTATCAGGACTGTCCACATTTGACTGACAATGGTCACTGTTTCAAAGACATTAACACTTCCATTGGAAAAGATATTAACACTTTTACCTTGGAATTTATCAATAAGATTATCATAGGTCAAATGAATAGATGCATGGAGCAGGAGATGAAACACTGGGGTAACTGAGAATGGGAATGGGCAGACAAAAGAGAAAGGACAGCACTTGTCTGGAGAGGAAGCAATTATCCATGTAACTACATGTATGAAACTTTCATACTTGTCTTTGGGTTTTGAAAAGAGTCTTGCCTCTTTTAGCAGCAAAATACTAATGTACTTTTATTATTATTATTTTGGTAATCAGTTACCAGATTGCCTAAGAATTGTCTATTCTTGGCCTGGGCATGCTGAATTTGGTGCATTTTTAGGCAAGGAGTTACTCCTACACATATGGACCATTCATCTATAACAAGCAAAAACACCTTCAAAGTCTTAGGGGGAAAAGGTTACCTTGCAAAAATTTCTTCTTTTTTTGTGTCAATATTTTATCTCTTCATGTAGTCTAGATACTCTGGAAAGAAAGAAAACCAGGAATAGTGATTGTTATTTTCTTGAGAGACAAAATCATTTTCATTTGTCTCAGCTTGAGGAGAGAGCCCATAAATCTGTCAGCTTGGTTGTTATCATTTTAAGACTGCAGGAAGATGAAGCAGAGATCAGAAGTCCCTTGTTTTCAAATAGCAGGTCTAGAAGAATTACACTTCTGTGTCCAAGCTGAGGGCCCTTCCCTTTGTAGGAGAAGTCTGGTACTGTTCTTAGTCCCATGGGATACAAGATACAATTTGATTGGGGGGGACAAATGGTTGGCTTTCTTTTGTTTTCAAGTGTTTTGTGTTGCCCTCTGATGAAGTACCACATGTTGAATTAACCCAACTTTCAACCAGCCTCTCCCAGCCCTGCTCTTTTCCCTCTGGCTATAACTGGGCTTCTGGAAGTTAATTATTTTGTTCAGGTGTCTGTACTGAGGTGTGGTTACATCATCTTCTTGCCTTTTTAAGGTGGCATTGTGTTTTGACAGTATGAAATTCAAAGGAAATGACTTCTCTTCCATCATCACTTTTTTTTTTTAATGTAATATATGAAACGAGAGTTGCAGTTGTGGAGTTGTGGGAGTTTAATTAGGTGAAGCTATTGAATGTCACCAGGCTTTTTGAACTGTTGTCAATAAGTGAACTGTAATATTACATGCATTTACCTGTAATATCTATCCTTGTAAAACTGAACTTTTTTATTATCATTTTTATTGTGTCAAGTTTTGTTTTTTTGTTTTTTTTTTTTTATTTTGGGTGTTTTTTTTTTTTGCCTGACAGATCTTGATAAAGCCTCTACATGCATTGTTTAGGGAAAGGTTCTGTTTGGGGCTCCATTAATAATGGATATCATCCATCTGTCTCTCAAAAATGAATTTTCATGATCTCATTGTTTTGAATGTTATGGCTAAAGCTCACAGTTGTCATATGTAGGAAGAAGAATTTGCTTTAGTAGATTAGACCATTGGTCCATGAAATCAGGAATCCTGCCTTCACTGGCAGCCAGTTCATTGCTCTACATATTAAGGACACTACTCTGATCATTCAGGATACAGAATTTTCTCTAATTTAAATGAAAAAGCAGCATGATAGGGCTCTTTCATTTCCCTCCAGGATATTAGGGCACATTCATGGAAACGCATCAGGGACAATGCCACATGCTGTGGATATCCTAAAGGGGGAAGGAGAAATCTGTAGGAGAGTAGTGAACAGTGCAGACTGTCATGTTCCACTTGTGTTTTTCTTCGTATTTCTTTGAAATCTTTTAGTAATTGTGTAAGTAGCAGAAGCCCTTGGGCAGCTCTGACTTTTGGGGCATCAGATCAGCCTTAGCACAGTCTGTGCATTAGTGGCCTTGGCAGGATTACATAAACCATATTTTCACCTGAATAAAATGGTCCTCAACAGTTTTTCTTTTGCTTTAGGCATAGTGTTTTCTCCAGTGTCACATTGGCATGCTCAATTTTGATTTCTGCAGTGCTGATCATGAGGAAATGTCTCTGTTCTCTATCTGTGGTAGGTGTGCCATGCTTTGCTTTTTGCATTATTAAAGGACTGACACAGGGTGCCTTGTACTCCTGTCTCCCTTCTCTCATTTTGGATGACATCACTTGGAAGGTTTTGCAGAATTCACTTTATATTCTCAAACTTTGGCTCTGCTGAAGTCAACAAAATCTTTATCATTTGCTTTTGCAGGGTTAGTTTAGGAAACTAGGGATTTTATCCCCTAAAGCAGGTTATTTCTGATGGTTTTGCTTAAGAATCATCCTCCAACAAAACAGGACCTGATCTCTCCAGAATTTCTAAACCTAATCTTTCTCTGGAAGCTGCAGATATCATGCTGCTTCTGGCTGGTTGCTGGGGAAAGAGGTATCTCTGTGGGTGGTTGTGAGAAGAAAGTTTGAGAGACACTTTGCCTTTCTTCTCCTAACTTGCATGTAATGATGAAAAAAAATAGTCAAAAAATACCAATGGAAAGAAAAATGTTGCAAACACTCGTGGCACGTGCAGATTTTCATTGCTGTTCCTAAAGGAAAGTCATTGGGTTTGGAAACCCTTCAGGTGGGGAGCCGACAAGATACTGTCAGACTTATTCATACCACAAACAGTGAATTACCTAAGGTCCTTCAAAAACTTCCAGAGAAGCAGGAAATTGGAAAGTCTGTGTACTGGATACTTGTTCATTTATGTGTGATCAAGTTATTAATTTTAGATAAAGGAGTGTTGTAGTAGGAAGGATGATCCACATTTAAACTGTGACCATGGGCAGTATTTGTATTTTGCTCTTCTAGTAAAATGAAGATAATCTGATTTTTTAAATAAATTTTAGATAGTAATCTAATTTTTTAAATCAGAGAAATATTTTGTAAATAAGGATTATAACTTTTCCAGCACTATGGTCTCAGTGCCAACTTTGTTTAGTAGATAAGTAACACAAATGAAGTGAGACCGAAATAATCAGAAATGCTTCTCTTTTTGAATGATTTGTTTTGTGCTGTCATTGACTATCCCATTCCATTGATCTGTTTCCTTTGAAGAACATTTTTAAATGCAGCTGTAACTCTGACATTATTTCTTCTTTTTGATGGATTTAATCTGTTGGTAACACAATTCCAAACCTGTACATGGGAACTTCTTAAGAATAGATGTTAGAGAAAAAAAAAGGAGAATACTGCTCTCATCAAGAATCAGTTAAAGACAGTCTTCTTTCCCTCCCTTCATTGGATTCAAAAAGTAGTTTTTTTGAATTAGGACATCAGCTGATGTTTATCACTAGGTTTACCTGCACTGATGAAAGGAATTATGGCAGATGATCTCACTACTAAAATCTCTGCAGAGATCACCTTCCACATGTCATCCCTGTGCCATGATCTGTACTTAATATGCATTTTTTAATTTTTTGGCCAAGTTGTGTAGGACTAGTTAAACCTAGACATGAAGTTAAACATAGACAAGAAGGACTAGTAAAGCTTATACATTACCAAAAAAAAAAAAAAAAACAAACAGAAAACGTAATTTTCAACACTGAGGTTCACAATATGTGAAAACTTGTGAAAAATGTCCAAAGGCTTCAGAAAAATAAACAGCACTGTAATGTAAATTCAAATAAAAGCCACAAAAGCTTTATCAAGCAACATCAGATCTCATATTAATGGAGTTTTCAGTAGGAAGTACCATCCTGTGGAATATTTGTGCTTATTGAAGTATCAAAATTAGAGATATTGCTTTGGATCAGATGCTCTGTGGGGCCCTGAGACTGCACTGGCTTTTCTATATGGGTTTGTGGTAGGAAATGGCAGTGCCAGGTGATAGTCCCATATCTGGAACTCCAGCTTGTTGCCTTGGAAATTGGCTTAACTTTGAAAACTTCACCTAATCCATAATTACTTGTCAATTGGTTTGGTAACCTGAACCCGGTTAGAACCTTTGGTGTTGGTTTTGAGATACAAACATAGTCTAAAAAAAAACCAAAGCAAAACAATTAAACTCATTTTAAAATGAGACTGTATAAAAAAGAGGAGTTGATGTTGTTTCCTTTCAAGTATGATTTTTTTTTTTTTTTCTCTTCTCAGCTTTGTTTTTTTCAGTCTTCTGTAGGTCTGATGTTTCTGATGCATCTTATCCTAATTTACTCTGGAGAACGCCAGAAGAGATTTCATGTTACTGGGTAGAAGCTGTCCTTTGTTTGCCAGGTTCTTTGTAGTTGGGTGGTGATTTTGTTTGATTAGCTGCCTGGTGCAGCACTGAGTTCTCAACAGAGAGCATGCAATCTCTTTGGGAGAGAGCAGAAGAGGCCAGGGCAGGTATGTCTGAGCCCGGGCTGCTGTCGCTCACTGTCACGCCGAGTGGCGTGGCTGTCACTTCTGCTCCTGGCTGCCACAAGTGACAGGTGCCTGCCCCTGGGGGCCTCAGCAGGAATATTCCAAGGATGATCACTCAGTGCTGCAAACCCAGTGATTAAATAAACATCATTTCCTCCGTTGGAATTAAATACACTTGTATTGCATGGAAGTATGTATTCAATAAAAAAGCTGTGAAGCTGCCGTACCTAGGTGGGCCAAACGTGTAAATAAGGTGGTGGGCAATTTCAGTTTGTGGCCTCTCGCCTTAGGGAGGGTCTTTTAATGACTTGATGTGATGCCTTTTACAGTTTATCACTGGTGACATTTTGAGGACACACACAGTCCGAAGAACAAAGAACAATAAAGCTGGGGTATGTTCCTGGATGTGGTTTATTTGTGCTCCGTGTTCTAGCAAACAGAAGTAAAGGGCTACTGTATATTATTTTCCCTGAAGGTAGGAAAAAAAGGCATTATTAAGGAGAATAATGTCAGCTATGTGACAATAAATGAGTAGTAACCTAACTCTAGAAGTTCATTTTAATAAAGTATTATCTTATTACTGATATTATTTCCTTTTTTAAATTCTATTCCTATTTATTGCCTATATTTTGTATTTTCTGTTCTTTAAGATGTCACAGTGTTTCCAAATTGCCTGTATATCATCTATAAATATATATATATGTTTATTTATGTATTAGAAAGCCACAGTGTCACTTGTGCAGTGATCCTGACTTGGAGCTCCAATTAGACCTAGATGCACTCAGCCCTCAGGTTAGTGAATGCCTGGAGAGTACAGACAAAGATCCTGAACTTGGCATATTTGCTTGTTCAAGGGACAAGGATCCCAGGTGCTTTGGGAGGATGCTGTTGTCATCTCAGCTAGTCTGCATTTCCTCAGGACTTGCTTCTCAGTCGTGTCATTTGTGCATCTCCATCTTTGAAAAGGAAAGTGGGGTTTATTTTTTTTTTTCTTTGTAATGAAGAAATGGGAGTCCAGCTGAAATCTATGTGCAAGTGTGTGTGTATGCAAGTGCACATAATTGTCTATACATGAGTCCTCACAGGATAATATATTAAGATTATCTGTAGATACAGTTTTAATAGAAATACAGGTAACAGACTGAAAGATATTAAGTAAATGAACTCTTGTGATCACATTTGAGTCCATGTCACATCTGCTATGTTGTATGATGTGTTCAAAAACTATTTGGATAGTCCTGGTATTTTTACATTATTTTGTATTGTGTTACTTTACATACAGCTTCAGTTGCCTCCCACTTGGGATTCTATTATAGCAGACTTCCCAGTGTCTGTGCCAAAGAATCTTCTCATTCTTTGTGATGGGTAGAAAATGAGACTGAAGCCTAGATTGTTCTTCTGGTCTTAGTGTGATCAGGAACTGATGGTGGCAGTAGGTAACTTTTGGAGGATGATTTTCCATCTTGGTCTGACTCAGTCACAACGGTGGTGCTTGATCACCAGAACTGAGATGAATGTAGAATCCATTCAATACATTGACTAATTGGCCAAAACCTATTTTTTGTTACTAAAGGTTACAAATAGATACCAAAATGCACCTCTGGTAACCTTCACAGCTGCTAGGTGTATGTCATTTTTCATTAGGCAGGTATAAATATTCTGCTGTCCCAAATGTGAATGTCTGGTCCAAAAAGCAAATACAAAAAACTATCCTCAATTAAGTCATAAAGCAATTTAATGAAAAAAGTGTGCTCCCACTGGTAAGACTGTTTTCTTTCAAATTTTCTAATTTACCTTTGCCAAAGCAAATGACTCCCAGAGTCAGTCACAATAAATGAGATGGTTTCTGCTTGGAATTATTGTCTCCATAATGGTTTTGCAAGTCCTGGTTGCTCTCCTACCCTTGTTACTTCAACTTAATACATGATGAATTAGTTAAGACTGACGTGGCAAAACAAGTATTGTGTTGGGAATTTCCTGTGAATACCCCTCCAGCAATTGTTAATAGTAAATATTTTGTCCTGTTTAGTCATTACATTTGGCTGCAACCCCTGGTAATGTTTGGTGTCACAACAATTTCAGTTGCTGGCAGCTGCCACTGGGTTTGTGCTCTTCTTCAGGAGCTGCTCTTTGCTCCGCTGTGTCCTGGCACCTCTGGAAGGAAAATGGCTAAAGCCAGTCCAGAGGAGGCACTGCTTTCTTCTTTAACCCTGGGGCAGCTGTTAAACAGAACATTTTGGCAGGGTTATGGAGAATACTGGTGGGTATGTTGAGCACATTTCTGTTCTGAATGTTTCTATCTTTTGCGAAGTCTGTATTTTGGAAACAGCTCTGTAGCAGACTGTGGCTATGCCAGGGAGGTGGGAGCTGGAATTTCACATAGATACAGAAGCATGTCATAAATGTATGATATCACCAATGCATTAACCAGAAGTTAGTTGTGAAGAGTGCCCCTATATCCCAGCTGAATGTAGAGTAACAGGTTTAAAAGAAATATGCATGTGTTTTCATTTGCTTATGGAAACTACAAGTGTATGAGAAAGGAAGGAAGGAAAGAATCAAAACATTTATATTCATGTTGCACTGATATACAGTATCATTTATCTCATACTTACTTTAACTGGAACCTGAAAATGAATTTTGTCAGCATCTTCAGACAAGCTGAGCAGTCATTAAAAATAGCAGCAATCATAAACTCCATGTATTGCACCAGCTGCATTTTTCCAAGTCTGGTAAGGGAGTACAAATTTTCTCAGTGGGAGATGGGATCCTGCATCAAACCCCATTTCAGCAAGTAGCAATCAAAAGTGGTAATTTGGTGTGGTTTATTACAGTTTATTTCTCCACTTTTGGTTCAGATGGCAGAATGACAGGACCTCAAAATAACTACTGCAATAAGTTTTGCTTGCTCCCTCCATAAGAAGATTTGCTGATCCTTCTGGTCTCCTAGATTTAAGTTCTAGAGGATCCTGATTCTTTTTCCCCTTTTTTCCTTTCCAGGATAATTTTTATTTCAGTTTCACTTCAGTTTCTTTTTTTTTTTTTTTTTTTTTTTTTTCTCCTCTCAGGTCTCAGTTTACTCTTCTAGTGTAATTCCTCTCGTTCCTGATAATCTTTTTAGTCATGGAAAATACATAGGCAGACTTCTTCTCATGGACCAACCAGGGAATTTCAGTTGAGTGAAATAGAAAAGCTGGCCAGACACAGGCTAGTGGAAGGACTATTCCAAAAATTAAAGGCTTGAGTGTATAAGGTACAGAAAGTGGTGCAATAACTTTGAGATCAATCTAGTGGATTAGATTGTGCCTTAGTTGTGCCTTTTTACCATGTATCCCTGATCCTGGCATAGCATTTGGGGCATTACATCTATCAGTGCTGTATTTTAAATTTGCTGAACAAATAATATTAGTTCCAAAGGTAAGGGTGGAAAGGGGTGAGAAGAATAATGTATAGCTGCATATGTCCATAACAAGGGTTTTCCCTCTTTCACAAATCAAGTAAAATTAGTCAAGTGGCTCTTTTCCAGTCAGCAAAGGCTGCCTGAACTCTAGCCTTGGAGCACAGATCCAAACAAATCAAATGGTTTGCATTGCGCAATAAATCTATAGGTATTTGCTGAAATCTAATTCCACTGCCCTTGAAATGCTCCACTGAACTTTTAAGATTTTAATAACCTCTCATTATTAGGAATATTAATGTCTTTGTGTGGAAGGTGGAATGTGGAGGGTTAATTTCTGTCCAGGTCAAAGATCAAGGGTTCAGTCAATTGTCATGAGAATATGAAAGAGAACAGTAGAGACCTCTGAATGACCCCCTTGAAAGCAGATAAACTTGCAAAAATGTTTAAGCAGTAATTTTCTGTCAAAAACTAGAAAAGATAATGTAATTTTTCCCTGGGAAACAATGACAGCACCATTTCTCTGTGCATCTCTCCCTGCTGCTTAATCCTCACTGAGGTATTATACAGGTTATCAGAGAAATGGATGTACAAATGCAGTGTTCTTTGGCAATGAATGCCCTTCATTGCACTTTAAATGTACACACAATAGCCAGCAAGAAGCTGGTTTCATATATCTTCTAGTCCTCAGGAAAGCAGCCACAGTTTCCTGAACATCTGGGCTGTGATAGGCAGAATAATTTCCATAACAAACATTTCCAGTGTCATGTACATGACTCGAGGGAAGCTGAAGCTTCACCACTGACTTCAGCTGAGCTGTGGCTTTTTACACACACCAAGGAACGGGTGGTCTATGACTGCCAAAAAAATCAAAGGTCCACAAAATGTGGTGCTTTTCTTGGTGTTTGTAACCATTGTGGGATGAGAGAGAGAAAAAATACTGCTCAAGGATTCCAGGGAAAAGGTTGAGGTTTTTTATTCTATTTAGCCTGTCACAGGAATTCATAGAAAGAATAATTAGAAATATCACTCAAACCGTGGGAGACATGGAATGTTAAGACTTTTTGTGGGAGATAAGTGTTTTCATATTAAAGTGTTGGGGGTTTTCTGTTGTTTTGTAACAACAGTGTTTTCCAATTTATGTCATTGTTGCCTTTTATTTTTGTGTTTTTAAAAGAAGTGGGAGGTTATGAAAAATGTTTTGTTTCTTTGGCTTGCTTATTTTATTTTTAAGAACAGGAAGTTTATTCAAACTGTTTTCTGAGCATCAGCATGCTGATAGTGATTCTCTGCTTTTCCTAAAACACGTATGTACATTGATGAATTGTGATGTGCATACATTAGAATAGAATAGAAAAGCCCACAATTATAAAACCAATAGAATATCTAATAATATATTTCCCCATCCCTACGTTGGTACTCTCCCTGAATGATGAGATTACTGAAGGAAATTCTCTTTTCCTGATGTTTCCAGAGATTGACCTCTCAGCTTCAAGGCTGTAGGCTCATATTTGGCACATTATTAGGCATGGAAGAGCAAAGCACATTTCACTTAATAATGTCTTTTGTTTGTATTGCTCCTGATAGCAAAGACTGAACTGCACGCAAGCAATGGAACAATGTGAATACAAGGGCTCTCCCTTGATCTCCCCAATTAAATGAATTGAAGCAGCCTGTATCTGTGTGACACATCTAAAGAGATCACCACACATCTCAGCTCAGAGGCCTCTGGGTAGGCTGAGTGTTTGAAATACATAAGCTGCAAAGGAGCTAAAACACTGTCAGGTAAAAGGAATCTTTGAAAAGTGAAGTCAGCCTTTTATCACAGGTGTTGTTTTAAGGTCCATCTTTAATGCAGAATGAACTCAAATAGTCTTCCTTCTCACTTGCTTGAGTATTTGTTCCTCAGTCTTGTAAATAAATTTTGACGTGCTTGAATCAATAATAAAATTTATTCAGTGCTGATTTTGATCTCTTTTAAAAAGCACTTACTATAGGAAGAATGACAACAAAGCAAGGTTCTTTCTCTTTCATATATTACCTATCTGAGTCAAAAGTAAATTTCAGCTATTTGATAGGTAACAAAGTTCATTCAAAATTTTAGAGTTCTAATGATAACTTATATAAATCATATTAAATGGCTTTTTTAGCACATTGATCTACAAGATGAAATCTAATTTGACTAAATTAGACTAAATTAATCGATAATTAGACTAAATCTAATAGATAAAATCTGAAGAGCAGGCCACACCATGAAATGCATCAGAATCCAGCTATAGGAAATGGTGTAGTCTCTGTAGCTTTCAAGCAGCCCAGCAAATGATCTTAAAAGTTCCTATGAAGAGATGCTCTTTGCAAACCGGTGTCTTCAGGAATGCTGTAGAACTTATTTAACTCAGAGATGAAGTTTTTTGGTTGGGATCATCACACCCTATCTAAGACATGTTGTTGAAGGAAAAGGTGTGCCAGGAAATTCCTTGGTTGGATTTCAGCTGGCATAGCAGTCACAGATACTCACCATCATGCTTGTGGTGCAGTGGTTATTGCCATATCTTTATGGCAATCATAGAATCACAGAACATGCTGAGTTGGGAGGGACCCCTCAGGATCATCAAGTCCAGCTCCTGACCCTGCACTGGGCACCCCAAGAATGTCAACCTGTATTTTTTAAACTGAGAAACCATTTATTTTAGCTCATACTACTGTGGCTACACTTCACAGCAGAGAACAGCTTTCCTTTTTGTAGCTGCACATCATGAATAACAGCTTTTTTTGGTGCCAAATGAGATGCCCTGATTTGTGAGCTTTCCATAAACATAACTGAATTGTTCAATTTCCTTCTCATTCCATAATTTCCATCTTGGCCTTCTGCCTGCTGATATTCAGATAAAGAGTGCATTCAAGTCATTTACAAAAATGCTGTGAAACTGACTGTAGCCTGCTATCAAGCTTAACAGGATTGTTTGAATTTTGTTTATGTGTAGTGTAAGTACCATTCAACATTTTCTTTTAACAGCTACTTTAACAACCCACTTGCTGTAATGGATGGTAACAGGAAAAAGCCAGCATTAGCAGGTAGCTGCTTAAATGAATATATTCCATGTTCATGGCAGAGAGTAACACTGATTGTTATTTATAGGTTTGTTTTAATGCTTTTTTCATTTGAGAAAAGGATCAAGATAGCTTACTGTTTGTTTTTTTTCTTATTTTTCTTTCATGTCCTTTCCACGTGGTGATGTACTTCTGACATGGATAACTGAACTGCTGTGCAAATCTCTTGAATTTGATATAACTTCAATAGGTAAGTGAATGATCCCAAATTACTTTGGTACTTTTGCCGAAAAATATTTATTTAAAATTTAATATGTAAAAGAATATTAATTAATTTCCAAAGAAACAGTAAAACCATGTTTGGTATTGAGTTGAGCAAACAGCAAACTGGGCTGATAAAGGCTGGGATCAGCCTGATTCTTTTCCCAAAGGAAGATGTATCTTGCCATATTTTGGCCTCAGTATTAGGATAAATTTAGCACCTGCTCAACTGCTTGCATTATAGAATCTATTTAATCTTCATGGATAAACATGAATAAAGAGTTACAGTGGAAAATGAAAGTCTATGGGGTTAAATTCCATACTCAGAGGTTTGGAGGAAAAATTCTAAGAGAAGAAATCTTGTCTTCAGCCACTAAATTACTGTGGTTTTTAATATCTGAAAATATATACTGAACTAGGAAACTCTTGATGAGGAAGATGATTGGGAAGGGGGAGCAAAGCAAGGTACAGGGATGTGCAAAACTGTGTTCTGAGATCACTCTATCCAGTGGGTGGGTATCCACTGGATACCATGTTGTCAGTGTCTGCTGACTGTTATTTACAGTAGTAAATGTGACCATATAGATAACAGCAAATTGCTCTACCTGAGCATGGAGATACTCACTAGAGGTCAGGACAATTCTTGGGGTTGCCTTTCTAACATCTCTGGCAGAAGGTTGAGACTGTATAGATTAAAAATAATAATGCTGCCCTTCATGCCACAGCCAAGCAATGGAGAGTTGTAAAGTATGGTAATTAGTATTACAGCACCTACAGATCTGGCAAAGCTTTTTTTAAATATTTTTTTTTCCCCTAAATATGGGGTTTCTGTGTATTTGTGTAGTTTTATTTCGGCCCTTGTAGCTGCAGGGAAAGGGTGTTGGGGCTATCCATCTGGCATTTGAACCTGATGTGTACAGGAATCCTCACCCTCAAGCCCAGGTTCTATCCTATTCTTGCCATCTCAGGGCTCCTGACTGTGCCCAGGGACAGAACCCTGGCATGACCAGGCAGAACCTGTCAGACCCACCTAGAGGCATGACCTGCCAGAAGAGCACATGTGTGCTAAGTTAAAACTGAGCTTCACTGATTGGTAAAACTGTTTTTCTTTGACATTTCTTCACTATTGCTGCCACTTATTTGCTGAGATCAAGGACTGTAATTCAAACCCAGGAGAAATAGCTCTGGTGGTTCCCTCATTTGTTCTCCAAACATGGAGTGTGGATATGTCCCCATGATGACACTTAGAGCAACATGACTGTGCAACATTTCTGTAGCTGAAAACCATTCCTCTGCAGTACAGATCTTGTAGCAATCTCTTGAATTTTTTTAGACCACAGCAAGAAGGAAGATGGGAAAATGGAGCAGTCCTGAGACTGTGGCCTCAAAAATATCAGTGCTTGCTGTTGTTGCCAAGAGCAAAACTTGGCCTGTGATGTTGGAGGGTCTCTCAATTAGCACACTTACTGCAGAATATTTGCTTTGGCTGTTTCAGTAGGCAGCCAGCATTTGGCAGAACAGATATGTCAGTTTGCATTATTGCAATAGATGTTTGAGAGAGGTTGGGAAGGAACAGATATACTGTAGGGTACTGTGATAGGGAAAGCCAAGAAACTATGTAAAACCTGCTAGCTGTTAAGCAGGTGATTATTTTGCTGGTTTATACCTGTCCACTCAGCAATTTTTTTCTGTGTACTTGATATATGTAGACAGTAAAAAGAGTTGAGTGTATTGTACTTGCCCAGGTACAGTGCAATTACTCCACATTTTTTTCTCAGAAAACCTGCATTCAGGCTGGAGTTGCAGGGGGTTCACCAGGGAAGGAACAGCTGGCTTCTTTATTAGATTTTATGTCGTACATAAGGAGACCATGTTTCCCATTGTCAGAGCGTAAAAGAAAATGAAAGCTCTGGGCATCATTAAAATCTTGGAAGTGTAGTGTGTGTCAGTTCCATTCCCACAACACCTGGATCAAAAGCTTACTGTGAAGCCACTTAGCAAACAAAACCAGACTGTTTTCTACACTTCAGATTTTTGCATTGTTTCCAGTTAGTTTCTATTTAAATGAGGCTCAGCCCTACTGTCTTGGGTATTGTACTATTGGATGGTACTGAAAAAGGAAAGTAAACAGCTGAAGAAAACCCCTTTTGTGTGCATTTTGAATATCTCTTCTTCTACACAACTGTGTATTAAAAAATTTAAATTAGAAAATTGAATTAAAAATTGAATTAGAAAAATATTTGGTTTCATCCCAAAAGGTTGTAGAGAGATAGTGCTGGGTTTGCTATTTTGAATTTTTTGCATTTTCACATTTTCTATAATGCAGTGCATGTTACAGATCTTGAGCTGCACAGTTCTACCCTCACTACAAGGTTTGCTGAGCTGATGGCTCAAAAAAAGAGAGAGCAAGAGAGAACTGGGTCTTCTTTTGAGTCTAGTAGTTTTGAAAGACTGCACATTACAGAGGATAAAGGAGTCAGACTAATTCTTAGTGGATTTTGAGCAAGATGATCATGCTTCATGTTGTTATGACAAGTTTTGGTAAGGTGAGTATTTCAGGAGAAATCAGTGACTTCCATTGGAGTTCAGAATGCTCAGTGAGTGTATATTAAATAATGTAGTTTCCAAAATTGGCTATAATTCCTATCAACACAACAAAATGTCTGTGTAAATAGAGAAAAGGTTAGCAAGACTAAGAAAGCATTGTTTTCTTTCTACATCTTGGAATAATATTTAGGATCTGCTTTTGCAGAAAATGTAGGATCATGAGTAATGGTTAGGCAAAGAAAATGAGGTTATATTTTAGAAATGTGTATAAAACAGAGCTGAAATATGTAATCCATTCAAAAGGGAAGTTACACTGCAACAGATATTTGTAAGAAGAACCTTTATTCAGTGTGGTGTTTGGAGGCATCATTCTGAAAATACAGTGAATGGGAGAGAACTAGAAAATTGTGGGGAAAATATAATTTGTATATTAAGAAGGGTATTAATAGATTATTTATCTTTCCAATGTGTCAAGATGACTGTTTCTCTTAGTCTTGAGAAATTGGTTAAGCAGTCAGGGACAGCAAGTCAGAAGTACTGTCAGGACTAATTGTGGTTGGAGAGAATTTGAGGAGCCAGTTAAATCTTCCTGAAGAAAGCTTGGAAAGTGTTCAGGATATTTGATGTTTATTGACATGATTCCTTTCAAACAGATATTTTTTACCTTCTGTATTCCTCCTGTTTCCTTCCATTCAGCACACAAAACAAATTAGAGGGTTATTGTTAGTCTTATTAATTCTACTGTTTTAAGTAGGAGTAGTCTGACAATTTCCATATTTCTCTTCACGGTGCCTTCTAGCTCATGTCAAGACCCAGCAGTTCAATCCCATAATAACCTTGTGGCAGGAGGAGAGCTTATGAGCTGATAGTATTCACATGCTGCTTTTTGATTCCTCTGTCAGTAATCTTAAGATGAGATACCATTTCTTCCTGGTTATTTCTCTCCTTTCCTGTGGCTTGAAGTTGTACTGGATGTGATTTTACATGCTGGAAATTCTGTAATTCACTGCTTTCATTTATAGATGTCTATATACATACAGATGTGTGTGTGTGTGCACATATATATGTTTCTTTAGCAGCAAAGTGTGTCACACTTTACATCAGGGATGTGTTGCAGAGACACACTGAAACAGTAAGAATGATGTGCCACTGAATACCAAGAGATCCCTGTTGGTTTGCCTTACTGCTGAGTCCCCTCTCTCTCTCCTTTTCTGAACACATCATATTATTTTGTCTTCCAAATAGCATTTTGGATAGGTTACTACTGAGTAGTCTGGCTGCTTGCTGCTTGGTACCTGAATTCTTAATAAATAATTTATGAGAAGCCAAAATAATTATTAGTAAATGCATGGAAACCCATTGGCTTCCTGCAGCAGTCTTAGGTGATATTTCTTTTCAGAGGCACACATGATTAATACCATGGAAATTCAGTTTAGGAACATGTAATTATACCCTTCAATGATAAGCATCAGATTTTTAAAAGTTTGAGCAATGTTGAAGACAGTGAAGAACATTTCATGTCCTCGGGTGAGAAGTTATGATGCTGAGACTGAGAGCTTAATATGAGGGATTTCATCTGGATCAGCACTTTAGGTGCATCATTGTTACCTGGACAGTCAGAGAAATAGAAAGAGCAGTAAATAATGGATTACTTTTCAGGATTTGATGCTTGTGTGCACCTACTATCTCTCTCACCTCCAATCCTGTCTGTGTGCACATCTGTGTTCATCATAGCAAGGAGCTGTCACAAGAGCTGTATAGACTTCAATTTCCAATTAAGGAAATATTGGTTTGCAATAAGCTGTACTGGCATTTTTAGCATTCCAACTAATCCACACAGTATCTGCCTCTGACCCTCATGCATTTCCAAACACGTGACATGGGGAAGCTTACTCAGTGTCACCAGCCTGAGTGCAGCACGTGCAGGCCTGGAGTCTGTGGGGAGTCACCAGAGTGCTGTAAATTCACAGCCAAGTCTTCTGGGCTGTAATGTCTTCATTTAGAACAGCCCTTTATCAGAAATGGGGAGGCTGTATGAGTTATTTTGATCAATCCCTCCTATCAGAATTTCCTCTGCTCTGTTCCTCATTAATGGTCTATTACGAGTTGTATCAGCACTGCAGATCTCTGCAAACCCCCACTCTGGGCCATTATTTGCTGTGTATTTTATTGACATCTATGTTTAAACACTTAATGCTCTTCATTATGCTCTCAGGATCAGTAACAGCAGGCCATCAACATAAAGCAGCTCAGTGCCATTAAAACTAAGCTACTAACTTATGTTGATCTAAAATAGACTTGAAGATGCAGATGTTGCTGTTGCTTTAGTTTCTCTGTATTGCTTTTCATTCTGTTTCTTTTCAACAGTGCAAGTTTTTAAAAGCAAGTGAATTATGCTTTGTTAAGCATAAGCTGTTACAGTGGGATTAAGTGTCAGGTTAAAGTTGTCAGGAATGAAAAGCAAAGGAATGGAAGCTGACTTTTCTGAAATATTTTCTTTCAGAAAATAAATCAAATTATATTTTGATATTAGGTAAGGAAAGGCTTGAAGCATCTGCTTAGTGAGAACCCTGAAGGGCAAGAAATATTGGAGTGTCACAAAATATATAAGCAGAATCTGAATATCAGTCTATTCTACATCTGGAGCTTTCCTTCTGTTTAAAGAAAATGAGCAGGGAATGAAAAAAAAAAAAACTATCTGGAAAATTTTGATTAACTCAGGATGTGAATTTGAAAGAGAAATACTTTTACACATAATTTTTTTTTGAGCACAGTTATATTATGGTGAAAGATACAGAGAGACTTAAAGCACAAAGTCCGTTTCAAACAGCCAGAAAACAGAGATAGCAGGAAAGAAGTTTGTGTCTGCCTCCTGGAGAATTGATTTCTTTGATGACAGTGAGGTTGGTGTGGAGGGGAGCCACTGGTTACATAAGGCATGCAAAAGTATACAAAGATAATAAGTCTAGACTTAAAAAACCTAAAAAAGAGAAAAACAAACCCAAAACCCTGATCACAATGCATTGATTTTGGGAAGTTTTTCTATTTAAATATTAGGGAGAGAGGAGCTAAAATGATGAGCTATTTTCTTTGTGTCCTTTCTAGGCATTACAGGGCTCAGCTCAGCAATAAAGGCTGTAGCATGGAAGAAGAACACAGTACTGCCCCATTTGTGCATTTTTTGCCTCTTGGGGCTGTTCTGGTTTGTCATTTTTCCACTGTCCTCCACCTTTTAAAAGGTGGAAAAATCTGGGTTTCTGAACTAACATAGGGATCTGTGGGTCTGGTAACCCTAGCACATATTCTATGGAATATGTTATTACATAAAATAATGATTTTATTATTGATTTTTCCCTGTAAAACCATTAAATTATAGCTTGTGGGGGGTTTTTTTGTGTTTTTTTTTGTTTGTTTGTTTGTTTGTTTTATTTTTTGGGGTTTTTTTTGCATTCAGTAGGAACTGAACTCTTACGTCAATATCATCCTTCCTCTCAGTATTTTTCCCATTAAAAATTTCTTATATTTCACCATCCACAGAAGTTACTGAGAATGTAATCAGTGATTTAATTGTATGTTTTCATCTCACTGTTTCTTTTTTTTTTTTTTTTTTTTCTGAAGGAGACCTTGACATTTGCATTCAATTTGATCAAACCAAATGAAGTGCATATATAGGCTCTTGGACTGATGTGATCCTGTGTCACACATCTCATTCAGCTCCTTCCCAAAACCCTTTTTGAAAGAAAAGGGTGATGGGCTGAAATGTATGTAGTAGTTTGGAAAGCAAACAGCTGGAGAATGGAGAATGGAAGCACCATAGTTTTAAAAGAAGTAATAAACTGGTATGAACTTATAAGTAATAACTGAGACTTTGGCACCTTTCTTAGGTGAGCAATAAAAAGAACATTCAACAGGAAAAATTAAAGGTGTTATGAAGATTTTTAAAGTGATTTTCAGTTTCCTACTGAGGGATTATGAGAAAGATGAAGGATTTCAGTCTTTGAGAACTGGAGACAGTAATTTCTCCAGCTCTATGGGACATACAATGCTTAGGAATGAAACAGAGTCTAATAAAATCTGAGGCTGAAATATTACCTCTGGCTCCCAGAACTTTATTTTTTTTTTTTTATCCTCTCAAAGGAATGCTACATTCCAGTTAACCCTTGGACTTCCAGAGTTCACCAGTGCTTGACAGCTCTTCTGATACATCATCTGTATATTTCTGTGTACGTGTGTATCTCTGCAGCATTTTTCTGAGAGCAGGGATAGAGAGGGAGAAATGTTTCTTATCTGTAAAGTTGAATGATAACCTCATTAGTGAGTTGCAACACAGAAGAGCCTTAATATATGTGTTAAGTGTTGTATTTTCTCCCCAGTAATTTGTTAATGAGACTATTAAATCATTACAGTAGAATGCTTCTTGCATGTACATGGGTTAAAGGGTCAGATGAATGTCATAGAATGCTTTGGGTTGGGAGAGACCTTAAAAATCATCTGGTACCCTCTCACCAGACTTGGACAGGGACATCTTCTGCTAGATCAGGTTGCTTAAAGCCCCATCCAATCTCTCCTTGAATGCTTCCAGGGATGAGTCATGCACAACTTCTCTAGGAAATCTGTTCCATGACCTCACCATCCTCACAGTGAACATTTTCTTCCTAATATCCAATATAAACCTACCATCCTTAAGTTTAAAGTCATTCCTCTTGTGCTGTCATTACATGCTCATGGAAAAGTCCTTCTCCATGTCTTTGTGGGTCCCCTTTGTAGGTCCATAGTACCTGAAGGCTGCTAGATCTCCCTGGAGCCTTCTCTTTTCCAGGCTGAACAACCCCAGTTCTCTGTTTGTCTTCGTAGCAGAGCCCTCTGAGCATCTTTCTGGCTACTCTGGACTCTGTCCAGCAGGGCTTCACCTCTCCAGCCTGTCCAGGTCCCTCTGGATGGCATCCCTTCCCCCCACAGTATTGATTACACCACACAACTTGGTGTTTTTGGCAAACTTGCACTCAATCCCACTCTCTGTGCCAGGAAAAAGTGCTCTTGAGATTTTCCTTTGTGTACCCAAACTATTTCTGATAGGTCCACACAAATTTCAACCTCTCCCTTGTTAGCAGAAAAGCAGGAATCCAGCACAGATTACATCAAGAACACAGAACATTAAGGCTGAAGTCCATTTGATATTGGTATGTTCTTCCTGACTTTGCCTGCTTTGTGTGAAATAATTCACAGAAATTCATAATTCACATTATTCATTATTGATCTATCTAAAATGTGAAAACAATAGTTTAATTCTGGGAAAAAAATGAACACCTTTATTGACATTTCATATTTGTTTTGTGTCTTTCCCTTGCAGTTTTTTCCCTTTAGTTTCCTACATATCCTTCCTAGTTTTATTTCTTTTCTGAAATGTTGTTAGAAATAATTTGCATGAGGGTTTATTGTCATGCATTTTTAAGGTGAGCTTACTAGGATAGTGTTTTACAATTGGAGAACCCTCTTCTGAAAACATTTTAAAGGGTGTACTAGCTGTGGAATTACAGAAATGCATTATTGACATCTCTGAAGGACTACAAATTACACTCCTTATTTTTGGAGCATCATCCAAATCTCATTAAACTCAACTAAAATACATGCCTGTAGGTCAGTTTCCCTGAGGCCAGTTGCTTAAGGCAATCTTAGCAGAGGACACTCTTGTGAGAATTGCAAAATCATAGTCTCAGTTAAGTGTTTCTGGTTCTTTCTGTCAGTGAAAGCTCTTTACCTAAATGGGTTATGAATAAGTTAAAAATATAACATGGAGCAGACAGAAACAAAAGTAGGGATGGAGTCTTTAAAGATGAATATATAGACTTTAATCAGCTCCTGGTCTGGTTTTATCATTATTGTAAGGGCAGCAGCCATAATTTGCTTTCCCTAAGGGTACTCATTCCATTGCTGGACATGCTGCTCTAAAATAGTGATATTCTTTGCTTGGTCTGGATTCTTGGTTTTGCTTCAGATGAATTTGTCCCAGTAAACTGCACGAGAAAAAGACAGTGGCACCCTATAACCATTTTACAGTCACTTTTCACAGCTGAAAATGCTCATTAACATCACAATGGCAGGAAAGGAAAGAATCAAGCCCTCCTTAACTCCTTATTTTTCAATCCTGGATAATGTATGTGCCCAGCCTTTGTCTCTGAGCCTGTCCTCTTAGGGTTTAGAACTGAGGAAAGCAACATTTATGCAATGATCCTTGTTTTTCAGAAGTTAATTTAAAATTTCGAAATGGAAGAGAGCATTTTCTTATTTTGTCACTTCCTTCTCTTCTGGCATTGTAGACGTTGCTTTAAGAACACTTTAGCTACATTTTTTCTTTTTCTGTAGCCAGCTAAGTGGATATTTTTTATCCGATGAAGAGCCTTTCAAAAGAAAACCTAAAAAAATCCCCTCAAAAAACTCACACATCTTGCAGGAGTTCCTAATTTGTGTTAGTGTTCTGAGAAAAGAAGGGAAAGAAATGGTGGAGAAGGCAGTCTGGGCTTAGTTTTCTCCAAAGATTTCAAGTAAGGCTTGATGTCTCCCTAGATTGTCCATAGTTCAGCTGACAAAGAAATTTATTAGAAAAGAGGTGAAAGCATTCCAACTTTTTGTCAGTGTCCTGGATAAATACCATATATATTTAGGAACTGGATTAATTAAGAAAATTTGTTACACGTCTTTGATGCTTAACATGCAATTGAGATTTTTCTGCAGTAGTTCTATTTAGTTATTGCACAGTATCTAAATCATGAGTCACATATGGCATTTCATTGGAGTAAGTGCATAATTAAAGTGCTGTATGTAATAAACCTAGGACTTTTTCCGTGGAAAAAAATAATAATCCACACATTTGTCTTAATTATAAGATGAAGGAAATGAACACAGCAGACTCTCTTAATTAGACCTTTCCAATGCTCATTTAGAATTTTTTATTTTTAAATAAACACATACAAACTACTGACTTATTTCTTTAATTCTTTGTTTTACACTTATATATTATAGAAATTGCTTCTCTTGCAACAGAAATAATAGTCATGTGAGACATCATCATTATGGAACTTTATAACTCGATTACAGAATTCTTAATTAGAGCCATAGTTTAATGGGTATTAAACAGTGACAGTTACTTTCTTTACTGACAGTTTTAAGAGCAAAATTGCAGGGCATTATAAAGGGCATTTTGCAAATGAATTATATCCCTCCCGTTCAGCTCCGCCTGGAGAAAGGGAGTATCAGAGACACGTGTTTGATGGAGCAAGCTGCAGAAATTACAGCTTTGAGCAGTGCCACTGCAGGGACAAATTGGCAGGCAGGGAGGAAGCAGAGGTGACCCAAGTCACCCCTAGCCAGCTGGACCTCCCCAGGGCCTCGGCCAGCCCCCTCTCCAGGAGGGGCCAGTGCAGAGCAGGCAGAGCCAGGTGGGCAGAGGATGCTCCAGGACAGCCCAATCACCATTCCCAGTGCCTCTGAAATGTAGTGATAACTGTGCCCTTGGCAAGGGCACAGTGAGGAGGGAAAGCACACGTTTCATCAAGGCAAGGGCTGGGTGGTGGCTGTCTGAGGCACAGGCATGGGCTGGGTGCACAGACAGCTGGGGAGGCTCAGGTTAAGGTGAACTTTGTGTGTGAAGTCCCTGTAGAGTCAATAAAGCCAACAGAGCCAAGAAAATACAATCAGGCAGCTCTGGCTGGCTTACAGAATCCTTCTAGACCTCTGTGACTGTATTGAGTAGATCTTTATTGACTGGGACACTGATCTTGCATGTTGTCCTCAACTTTTTGCTGTCTACATTTTGTACTGGGTCCCATCATCTGACTTTAACATCTTATTCAGTCACCTCAGCAACAGGGTAATATCCATTGGTAGCATTCTGTTTTAGTAGCCATCACACATTCCTCTCTTCCACAACTTTCACCTATGTAGGAGTAGATTTCCCTTAAATCATATCTGCCAGCATCATGCAGGTGTCTTAGGTACACCCAGGTATCTAAAATGGTACAAAGCACCCATATTTTAGGGACTTGCATGCTCATTCTTTTAACAGTGGGTGCAGAGAAGTTGTGGGAAAGTAAAACCTAACTTGTCATTTCCTTTTTTCAAAGTTACAAAGTTAGGTCCCACTCTGTTCTTTTACTGAAGTTATGTGGTCTTTTATATAAGACCAGTAATTGTAGGCATATGAGTTTAAAAAAAAGAAATCATAGGAAATATTTATTCTTTTAACTGAAGTTGCTCCAACACACCACTACTCTTAATCTACCTAGCTGGGAAACAAGCAGCTGAGAAACAAGAGCAGCATTATCTACCTATATTGTCCTTCAGCATCATTCATCTGCAGTGAAAAGGCTGCAGCCATGATTTCTCCTAACAAAAGATTAATGGCATCCTAGGCTAAATCATAAAGTGTGATAATCAGGGCAGCAGGAAGAATTAGAGTAGGTTTCCCTCTCCAATTAATAGCTGCCCCAAATGGTATGTTAATCCTTCTTTTGTCTTCATGTGTATAGCTCCTAACTCAAAGTAAAGGCAATGCTGGTTGTGCCTCTAAATGTAGGCAATACATCAGGACTGCATGCAGCCCTGAACAACTTGGAGCTATAAAGAAATGCAAATCAGCAAAATGTTTCCAGGAGAAGTGTAGAAATAAGTGAATTGCCCCATACACACAGGGACCGAGCTCTGCTGAAGGTTGAAACTCTAAGCTCACAGAGTGTTTGAACAGGAAGAGGCTACAGATGTATTTATTCATGGTGAATAGATATGTAAAAGAGGA
Source organism: Haemorhous mexicanus (assembly GCF_027477595.1). Taxonomy (NCBI): domain Eukaryota; kingdom Metazoa; phylum Chordata; class Aves; order Passeriformes; family Fringillidae; genus Haemorhous; species Haemorhous mexicanus. Next base: position 9,657,997 of record NC_082342.1, on the reverse strand, counting down.
TGCTAAAGTCATTTCTGTCAGTTCTGTTTGAGCTAAACCAGAGCAGAGGTATCTGAGTGCTGAATTAGTTACACCAAGGGCTGTTTTGCTCCTTCTCAAAGGGTAACAGGAATTCAGAAGTCAGATTCTGTAGCACTCAGGAAGAAATTACTGCCAACTGTTTGGACTCCTGTAGCAACTTGACAGAGGTAGGGTTAGATGTCCAGACAGTCTTCATGTATTTCACTTATGCTGAGATAGGTTGATTTAAAAGTACAAGACAAATGGGTTTTTTAATTTTTATTTCAAGACATGCTTCTAGCACCTCTGACTTTTCACCTTTCTCTGGAACACCACCTGGATTGGTTTGGTATTGATGCAACTGCTAGCCAAACGTTCAGAACACACACAGGTTCTGGCATTTCTGTATCATTTACTGGTATTTTTTAATGCTGTACAATGCATAAAGAACCTTCTGTTCTCCTGAAGATCTTTTCTAAACTCTTCAGCTTTAGTACAAGTGTTTCAGAGATGGAGAGAGATTTAAATAGTCATTCTGATGCTGAATACTCATTTAACATGTTGCAGCTGATCCTGGTGGAGTGCTGTGTACAACTTAAGTATCAACAGTGGGGTTTCAACAGAGCTCAGAGTTGCTGCAAATTTCAGTTCTTGGCAAGAATGTCAATTTTGTATGTGCCAAGTGTCTGTTATTTAACCAAGCAGAGGATATTGAGTTACTGTAGCAGAAGCAAGATGTATGATTCATGTTTGCATATCCTTCTTCAAAACAGCAACAAAGAGATTTCACTTTTAACACATCACCCTTTTCTCACTAGTCTTTTACCATTCACGTTGCCAGAATTTGGCAGTAAAAATACAAATATTAGGTATTTATTCAGTTATTTAGTGAGAGGGGTAGAAGAGCAGGCTGTCAGGTAGTAAACAAAACTAGGTAAGACAAAGACCTGCAGCAGCATAGTGTTCATTTAAAAGTTGTAGAGTGATGCTGTGCCATTAAAATTTTGTCACTATCAAATACAGCTTATTTTGAATAAAAGCTTAAAAAAATCATATTCACAAAGTGATAGTGACTTCAAATAAAAAGTTTTCTGTTAGGCACTTGTGCTGGTTTTGATGGTGATGAGTTTTGATATGCTTAGGGTTGGGGTTCTTGATACTTCCTCCTCCTATTCCTTTAGGAAGGATAGCTTTTTCAAAAAAAATTATTTGGAGGCAGTTTGCATCTGATGCTGTTCCTTTAACACTTGGTCTTAAGGCTGTGGTTGCTGTCAGAAGAGATCAGCTCAGAGTCCTGTTTAACCCAGTTTTGTCACTGTGCCACTGACCAGCACCGACTGCAGCCGCACGCGGGGCAGTGTGTGCTCCCATCTGTGCCAGCTCCCTCGGAGACACCCAGCAGTTCACCTGCCAGCTCTGCCTGCTCCCAGACCTCGGGCTGCTAGTGGTAACAAGCTTCTCAGGACCTGCTGAAGGCTACCCTAGATTGATACCCAGATTATCCTGATTCAGCTTCCCTAGCTGAGGATGGTGCTTAAGGCCATTCAGCATGTAATGAAGTGAATATACAGGTAATTAACTTTGGGTTGGATATTATTTTTTCCATAAGAAAGCCCAGCTGCAAAGTAACTTCAGAGTTTGATTCATTTTTGGTTCCAGATTAATTTCCACTGGTGGCAACATGAATTCAACATTGAATCTCTGGATTGAAGGATGGACTGTAACAGCATGATCTTGTCCTGTCTCTCTCCACTTGTGGGTTGTGCATGCAGAAATAGCTGTGGAGGCTTGCCTTGAAACCCTGGCAGCTCTGTGTGATCAGATCAGTTCCTGCACTACCTTGGCAGGTGCCAGTCCATGTCACACACAGATAGGTCCTGGACAGGTCACCTCTGCATGGGTCTGCCATGCACCACCAAGGCATGTTAAAAAGTGATGTGTACAGGCTCTTCTCATCTTTTCTATCTCTACTATTTATCTGTTATCTGCACTACATATATCTATCTATACTAATATCTACATATCTATATCTCTTCATTTCTAGTACTTTGAATTAAGGCCCCAAAGACATTGCAAGGATTATTAGTGGATCAACGAAGTGAAAAGTGTAATCATCTTAGGTCTGTGTGACAACATTTCCAGCACTTTGTCTAGAGCAGGGGTGGGTTTTTTTTTTTTTTTGTTTAGTTGGGGTCTTTTTTGTTTTTTGTTTTTTTGTTGTTTTTTTTTTCAAGAAACAATTCTGAATAATTTGCTACTCCTGGATAATTACAAATTAAAATGTAAATTAATTAAATGATTGTAACTGTTGTGAGAAAATAATAGGACTTATAAAAATTTGCATTTTATCAAAACTTTGCAGTGTTTAACACAGGGCTTATAGCTCACCTTAGTGCCCTGCTTAGCAGGCAGAAATGAATGGGAAAGTTTGCATTTTGGCAGCACCAAGGGAAATTACATTTGAGTTTGTTACCTAATTCAGATAAAATACATATATTTGCTTTTTTGCATCTTCTTGTGAGAAGCTTTCTTTACCAAAGTTGAACTTTACTCCCCACCCCCCATTTTAGAGGTGGTCTTCAGGTTCTGTACCATTTTATCATAATATTCAGTATAGCTAAATAAATAATTTCTGAGATTAGGTTTTCAGCGTGAGTGAAGTAAAGTCCTGATTTGAATCTGTGTCCTTGAATCTGTCATGAAATTACAGCTATAAGACATAATTTTTTCTTGAATGTATCACTTCAGGGGAAAACAGCTAATTATATATGTCAGGATTGAGATGTTTGGGTTCTTTCAGAAGAGGAAGAGGTATCGTTTTAGTGATCAGAGCTGCAGAAGTAAAGAGAAAATAAGGGAAAATGGTTTCAGTAATGCATAAAATTGAGGAATTGAAAAATTAAAAAAACACAAAGAAAGCAAGGGTTGAAAGAAAAAAAATGATAAAGAAAAACAGCAGATGGGGATTTTGGGGAAACGAAAGAAGTAACAGAAATAACCGTGCTTTGTTTTCATGTACTGCTTGGCCTTAAAGCTTTGTTAGGCTAAAGTGTCCTTTTTATCAGAGCAGTGGGTGTTGCAGAGATTATTTCAGTGGCGAGTCTGTGCAAAGATGAATGTGCTTCTGTTTCCCTCTGCTGATTAGCACAGTCCCAAATGGCAAGTGTGATAAACTCTGGTCTTTTGATGCCCCTTTTTTCCCTTCAACTCAAAGACTCGGAGATCACAGGGTAATTTTTTTTCCTTAACAAGACACCGGTGTTTTCTCCTGAATTCTTCATAAATCAGACTTTTAAAATGCTTAGCATGGTATCCTTACATTTCCTGTTTCCATGGAGTCTATAGGAGGTTTAAAGTATTCCAGGGTGCTCTGCCAACCCTTAAAGCCATTATCAGATTTTCAGTCTCTTGTGTCTCACTTAGATCTTCTGAGGATATCGCATAGCTGTTTTCAGTTGAGCAACTCTGCATGAGAAGCTCTTAAATGACACCTTCTAAACTTCCTGTATTCCTTTGATTTCACACTGGGTCTATTTTTTTCATCTTACTGACATTTGTCATTCCCTTGAGGCAAGTACTACAGCATATACAACACCCACAGCTACATAATCACAAACTTGGACTTGTGACTGCTTAAAGTGAAATCTTTATAAAGAAAAAAAAAAACTGAAGAAAGTGTTCTTGTAGTGAGTGCACTGAGATAGCATCAGAGGGAAGGCAGCTGTACAGCCACCTAACATAAAGAATATCTTTCCGTAACTTCTGTTTCCACATCTTTGGTTTTTTAGATAGCTTTTTTCCAAACCTGCCTCTCCTAACCTTTCCCTCAAGTTGTCTAGAGTTGCTGCAGTGCAGCATCCAGGCTACTGAGTAGTGGTCTGACGTCTCTGCTCTCTTGCCATGCACAAAGGTGAAGCTGGTCAGGGCAGAAAAGTCTGTGTACTGTAATGCTGATGCTTCTTTTTTTTTTTTTTTTTTTTTTTTTCCTGATACACCATCTTTGAATGTAATTACTGGAAAGGTTTTGGTTTTAAGGCTCCTTTTCTGCAGCATGTGTTTCAAGTGTCCCCTTGTGAGTCGCAAAGTTGAGGTACCATTAAGTTGCTTGATTGTTATGCAGTGCTAAAGCATGGCATAGTTTCTGTGCACAAATGTAATTGCTCTACTTATTTCATTGAAAATGTTCATGTAAAATTTAAAAGGAGGATAAAACATAGCAAATAAAAGAACACAGGAGACCAGAGTGTAAGGAAGAGATGATTAGAGTCGTTAACTGTAGGACTAGAGAGTAGAGATTTCACTTCTGGAAGAAAAGGCAAATTGCAGTTTGGGGTGGTGCTACTTGAGAAAGAGCTATGACAAAAGCAATTTGTGATGAAATATGGAAAGGCTATGCTAGGCAGCCTGTAATTATGAGCCAGTTTCCATGTTTGGCAGCAGTACCCCCTGAAAATATTGATGCATCCATTGTTTCTTGCCAGGCTGTGGCACACTGGCTTTGTCAGGTGTGCTGGCAGACGTGGTCGTGGCCCCACGCTGGGAACCTCAGTTCAGCTCCAATGAGCAGCCACTCAGCATATTTTTTAGGAAGGACACGAGAGAAGATTTGTTAGATCAGGTTTCCTGAGCTGTGTCATGATGTGGTCCTACAAACTATTGTGCTGGCAGAGCTGTGAGAGCAGTGAAGGCAGGCATCAGGGGAAGCAGCACTGGTGGCTCCAGCTCTGTAGCTGCTGAGCTGAACTGTAGGTATTTGGTACTTTAGTGTCAAGGTGGCCTGAAGTGGTCAGAATTCCATATTATGCACTATTTCTAAAAATCCTTTTCGTCTTCAGTCACAGCAGTTTTCCAGCCTTACTGTTGGCAGCCTTTTGACACAAAGACTGGTCATAGGAGCAAGCAGAGATTTACAGAGACAAAAATTAAGGTTCCCTTTTGCTGTCCCTCTCTTGCCCCATTCCTTCTGCCATGCCAGGGCCTCTGTTTGGGGCTGGGCTCATGGGCAGCAGGACCAGGGCTGCCGTGGCATTGCAGGGATTGGCACCTGTGGGCTGGCCTGGCCACCAGACCCTGACAGCTCCTTCCTGATGTGTTTTGGACGCTTCTCTTGCTGCCTTTGCAGCCTTTGCATAGGCCATATGGTATATAAGGGATCTGAAACCTGGATGAGTCTGTAGGTGGTGTTCTTTTCAATTTTTCCTCTTCAGCTCCTTTTCTGAAAGCACTTGCAGGGCAGTGTAGTTAAGTTGTTCCAGTATTCCCTGAATTGATTCCTACCATTTCGGAGAAAGGTTGGTTTATTTTTCTTGTGAGCCTCATTGCAGAAACTTCACCAGGGTAAGTCTGTTAAAATCAAGGCATAAATGCCTTGACTATCACCCAGCATTCAGCCAGGAAACCTCTGAAAGGCATGCACCAATCTGCTGCTGTGCTTTGGGAAATCTCCAGAGTAGAAGCCACAGATTTTGTCAGATGAGGGTTTTTGATGCTAAAGAAAAGGACAAATAATTGTATGATAAGGTCATACATTTTGCACTAAATCCTGCCCAAGCAGTAACTTGGCTACGAAGGGTAAACAAAAGTTCTGCTATTTTTCACTAGAATAAATTATGATTTGCACGGAAGTAAAGGAAAGCAAAGCTGAAGCAAAACCAGCAAGAGCCAGGGTTTTTCAGGTAAATCTATGCTCTTGAACAACAATAAGAAAGACACCAGAACAGAAAAATAACTATAATTAAATAGCATTAAAACATTGTTAAATATTTATGTTCTGTTTTTCTTACTCTTTACAGATTGGTAGTGTTAAAGGAGTAAGAAGTATTGTTCACTTACAGTGGGTGAAATTCAACCCTGTTGGAGTCAGTGGAAGCTCAGTTATTTAATTCAGTATGGTCAGGTTTCTACTGTTTATAATGACCTACTGTATGTTTGGACACCCTCTAAGCACAGGAATTAGCCTCCCCTGCTTAAATGTTGTTAATACTTTTGAAGATTAAGTGTAATCATTCAGCAGCTCTTGGTATGTGCTGAACATTCATTCTGTTTCCCAAATTATATTATTTTCTGGTAACCAGCAACTGCAGGCAGCAGTAAGATAAACCAGTTCAAAGCAACAATGTTAACTGTCTCCAGCATAGGCTTTCCTTATGGTTTATATTTTATAAAGAATAAACAGGACTATTTTTCAAAACTGCAGGAGGAAAACTGGGTTCCTTTTAGTTTTGTCGAAGATACTTGCCTATGAATAATCTTTCTTACTGTGTTGAGCATAAATGCCAAATTCCAGTTTGAGCTGGGACGTTATCACAGCTCTTCAGTTTATGTCCTTTTACAGCCAGCCCTTTACAGTAAATTGACTGTAAATCAGGAAAAACCTCTCTCAGTGCACCAAATGGAAACTGTAAAACTCTTCATGAAGGAGTAAAATTCTTAAAAAGTAACTCTTAAATGGAAAGGGGATTTAGCAGTTTTAGGTCTCCATTAAAACCATGGAAGTGAGTGTGGATTGACAGTACCATGTTTAGAAAGCTGCCAAAAGAGTTGCTCTTGGCAGAATTATGCCTTGCAGGGTTTAAAGTCTACTACCCCAGGAACTTGTCTGTATTTGTCATTACCTTGGGCTTCCTCACAGTCAAATCCCTCAGTGATGCGTTTCATTTCCTTCATACTAATTTTCCAATTTCCTTTTTTTTTTTCCCCAAGTCAAGTGAGAAGTAGTTTTGCAGCATCTCAGATGTAATTTCTACACGTATTCTGTGAATTGCCAACTTTAATTTCACTTGACTGTCTCTTTGATGGAATTTTCCCTACACCACAATTGTTTTTATAATTCCAGATGGGTAATTATGGGCTAGATGGTAATACTTTGGGAAAGGCAGGAGAAGTAGGTAGTGTGCATAGTGAGAAGGGATTTGAAAAATGCTGTTGGGATTGGCAGGGAAACGGAGGAAAGCAGAATCTTTTGACAAGAAGTTTCTATGCCTTTAGCTTTAATTCAAATACACAAATCTCTCTATGTTGCTTTTTTAACGTGATATACTACAGCTAAAAATACACCAGTGATGTGTACAAGAGGAAAAAAAGAATTCCTGAGGGATATAAAGACTCCCAAGTGTTCCCATTTTCCTAGATTCTTGTCATCTGTGCACTCCAAATTAAATTGGAATAATAAATAAAAAATCCAGCGTATATCAGGGCAAAGGTTTCTTCTGTAGATCTGTCTTGTTAGCAATTGTTACACTTCTCTGTGGAGATGCTTACTGGTTCCTGCTGATTCATTATGGCAGGAGTGGCTCGTTAACTCTTGCCAGAAAGAACGAATGACAAGTGTGGCTTTCTGGTGAAAAAGAGCAGAAGGGCTGAGCCTGACCTCAGTGCAGAGAGGGTGGATTTTGTTCAGAGCAGTGTGGGATGCTGACGTGGGAAGTAGATTTGGGTTTTATCAAGCCAAAATTGTGTTTTAAAAATCTCTTCAAGCAGGTGCTCAAACATCCTGATCTAATGAGATACGGGCAGAGAAAGTGCTGGTTCAGCTGGCACAGGGAGAGGGCTCCAGCAGAACTTGGAACAGGGCTTTGCACCAGGAGAGGGTTGTCCTCCTTTTGGCAGCCTGCTTGATGGGATCATTTCACTCCCTAAATCAGGGTGATTTACATGGCAGAGATCTATGGCTGGATGGAGAGTTGGTGGGCAGAGCAGGCACACAGTTTGTAAGGTAAACCATGGCAACAGCTCCAGCTTTTTTAGTTCCATTGCAGTTACCTCAACCTCTATATCTCTATATATTTTAGATGTATGTATTATAGTGTACACCTATGAAACCCACACCTCTCACTTCCAGTCTGCTGTTCCTTCCACGTGTTCTATGACAGTTGTGTGCATGATGCACAGTGAAAATGTATTCTCAAAGGGTACAAGAAACCCTTCAGGGTTGAATTTGTGTCTCCTTCTCATGCTTGGGGCTTGAAAGGAATTTTTTCTGGCAGCAAAAGGGAAGTTTCTGGTTCTCTTGGCTGTGTGAACATTGATTTGTTTTCATGGGTCATCAAGGTACTTTTCAACTAAGTTGACTTTTCAAGTGCCCACATATACTCAACCTTTCTGCTGTTTGTAACATACCTTTGGAATGCTTCAAAGGCTGAAATAGTTTAAGTAACATTTGTAAGTCTGGGAAGTATAGGAAGGTTTTTTCCTATCCTATGATGTAGGATGAAGGCCAAACTAAATGGCATAGCAAAAGTCCCTTTCATGATTAGTCCTTTTTATTGATAGTCACTGTCAAAGTGTAAATGAAGTGAAAATGAAATCAGACCAGGATATTTGACCTTTCAAAGTTGTTATTCCAAACCTTGCTTATTGAGACAGCAAGTAGGGCAGATGCTTATTTCAGTGATAAAACTGAATGTTTATTTTAAGTTTTAGCATAGCTTTCAGGTGTCAATGCACATTTTGCTATGTTCTAATAGTGTCTGAACAGGCAAGACTGATAATGCTAAAACATTGGCTATTGTTAATCCTGTGCACAGGGGGAGAGAGAAATAAATAGTTGCTTCACACATCTGATGGCTACTACTATTAAAAAACTTCCATTAGTCCAGCAAGCTGTAATGTTCCTGTCTTATGCTTTCCTTGTTCTGTTTAATGACAGAAGAAGCTATCAAAAAATTGGCTGTTTAGAGAATGTGATTCAGCCTTCAATTACTCTGCATGTTGTAACATCACCTAGGAGTTAGTTAAGGTTTCAATTAAAGTTCATGTAAAGTATTTGTGTAGCTACATGTAAATACCTAATTAGCACTAGGCTAAATGATTTATTTCTCTTCTGAATGCTACAGTATACCCTGAAAATTGCCCTTTTCTTTTAGTTTGTCATTTGTTTCAGAGTGCCTCTTGCACATGTGCACTTCCAGTTACAGTAATTTGTACATTTTGTACACAGTTTTAATCACTTGAAAGTATTTTAATTATTAATAAGGAGAAATCCATTGATTTTCTCCAGTTGTTCAAACACAAGTCTGGCCTAATCCTGCCTCAGGCTTGAGGGGCACTGAGATGAACAGCAAATCCTTGAGCTAAACATTCATTTCATGGGATTTAAAGCGCATGGGGGTAGGTGGGGAGGAGAACACCTCCTCTTTTTTTCCTTCCACGACCTTTTCTTTTAGCTTTTTCCATTTCCTCATATGCAAACACATATTTGAAAGACGTAATTTTGTGATGATGAAAGTAAGTAAAAATAGAATAGCTTGAAAAAAGACCTTCAAGAGAAGGTTATTGCTCAGTTTAATCTACACAATTTATGTGACTGCACAAGTGGTGAAGGTAGACCTGTGGTGCAGAAAGCTTTGCTACTGAGATGAAGAAGTGGTGTAACCAATAAGAAAACCTGTGAGTGTTCTCGCACATAAAAGTGCATAAAATATTGCAGGACTTGTGTGCTGTGTTAATGCACGTGTGTGTGTGAGGTTTATCCTATGATTAGTGTCAGGTTGTCCCTTTTGTGTGAAGAACTCTTTTCACTTAAGCCTCTGGCTCAGCTGCAGGTTGGTGGTTTGATGCACTTTTGTCTCAGTTTATTTCTTTAATTGATTTGATCCTCCTTTTTCTTTACTTACAGCCCTAATTACTAAAACCTGGCACACATCCATCCTACAGGAGTCAAATAATTTGTTTTTCTCCCTTATCAGTTTAGTTCTGTTTCACCTCTGACTGCCTCATGTTGTATTAACCATATGAAGTCTCTCCTATGAGCTCTGAATCCAAGCTAAAGCAGTTTTAAAAGAAGAGGAGGCAGGGTTGTGGTGTCTTCATAAAATTGAGCAAACGCAGAGGCTAAAAATCTTCACAATTTAGTAATTTCAAAATATGTAATTTGAAGCTGTCCTCAATGCTATTCTGGAAATCAGTGCCAAACTTCTGAGCATGACTCCATTTTTTTTCCATAATTTTTTAGCCCTTGAACAGTCTCTTTTCAACTGCTCAGCATCCCTGTTCTTGGGGACTTAATTCCCAAAATGATACAAGCATTTCAGAAAGCATCCATGAATATAAGAAGTTCAAAGTGGCAAGTATCAATCCCTCAGTCGTGCAGAGGAAGACAGTATCCATCTTCTCTGAACAGAAATAGTGTTTTTCACTGCTGCCACTAAAGGGAAGCCTCCTCTGGGACCTTGTTAGATGCTTTCATGTGAGGACCATTTGACCCACTTCTGACTAGTGAGCAGGCTTAGAAGGCAGTAGTTGTTGGGGGGATGCCTTTGGCTGATCTCCTCCCCCTCTTTGCAGGGAGAGAAAACCCTCAGTGGAATATATTAGGGATAATAACAGGGTAAAAATGTCAGTTAAAGAAAGGTGATGGATGGAAGTCCTAGTCAAAAATAATAATAATAATAGTAATAATAATAACAATCTTTAAAAGGTGTCTCTATTTACAAATACAGCATCAAAATAACATCAGCTGTCCTTTTTAAAACAAATTTTAAAAGAATGTTATAGAACTAATACTTGTTTTTAATAACATATAGTATTAGTTGCTGAATGTGGACTTTTAAATTAAGCCAAAATTTTTCTTTAATGTGGTGAAATAATTTAGTAAAAGTGAAACAAACATTGGCTGGTAGAAAATTGATTGGTTTTTGACTGTTTGTGACCAACAAAGAAGGAAGGAGTAGGACTGCTAATGAAAGGTGTATCTTTAAGTTATCTGGAAAACAGGTGGTATTAAAAAATAGTTCTATGCTAAGGAAACCATCAGCAAAATAATCCAAATAATAGATACATTTTATCTGATATCTAAGACAAAAGGGAAAAAAAAACTTTCAACCATAATGCTGTTTCTTAGACAAAATACCTGTTATTTTCCTTTGCTAAATACAGTAATTTTGGTGTTTATCAATTAGATAAGGCATTCATTGTAAGGCAGCCAGTTTGAAACTGGTAATATCTGTTTTCTTCTAATATATTGATGATCTACAAAGCCTCTTCAGTTTTTTGCATGCCAAAGCAGGCCTTCATGCAGGTATCAATGTAGCCTGGATTGGGAGATTATTGCCTTTGTGTCCCTGGGAAAGCTAGTTTTGATCTATGACTTCCTCCCCAATCAACTCTAAATATGCAAGACTGAATCCTATGGCAGTGCATGTGGAAGAGATCAGAAATAAGTAACTTTTGAAAAAATGATTAATGCTAAGCCATATATTACTACATGAAATATGAAATATTCTCTTTTCCTGCCGCTGGGGTTCCTCATAAATAATCTGTCTGACTCTGTACAGAACAAAGTAATCACTGTGTCAAGAGAGAAGCCAGAGAAACCAATTAAATTGTTGTGGAAAGTAGAAAACAAACAAGAGGGAACACTCTTTATAAACCAGAAAATTTCTGCTATTGCTTTGTACTTGGAAGCCCACTTAAGCTTGCATTGGATCTTTAGATGGTTTTTCAAGTTTTCATTTATATCTGTAGAAGGAAACTGGAAACCAACAGATGAATGTCTAAAAAAAAAAAAAAAAAAAATTTCTTCCTTAGCGCATCTTTTGAATGCTTGTCAGTACCTTTCAAGTGAGGCAATGACTGAGAAACCCACCCAAAGGGGTAAAAGCAGAATACAGAGGCAGTGTTAGGCCTGAGGAATCCAACAGGATGTAAGATGAAGACATCTGTAGCTGAATAAAGACGCCGCCTTTAGGAGATTATCCTGAAAATGATTGCAGCTGCCACCAGAGAGCTGCAGAGCCAGATGCTGCCGTGGCCCCCGGGGAACCTGCTCCATGTGATGAGTTGTCGGAGACAGGAGGGTTGGAGGAACAGACATCCTTCTCCAGATCTTACAGTAAAAAATCACACTGTGACAGCTCTACCCTTAGCCTTTGTCACCAGTAAGGGAAAATTTGCTACAGGCCTCTTGCCATCAATTATCTCTTTTTTTTTTTTATTTTATTTTTTTTTTCTGGAAATAACTACGATGGTATTCTGCATGGATGGTAAAAGCTCTTTAAAGACTTTGAACCGAAAATGTGTGCTGCTCCATGAAGTCTTAGGATTTTTAATTTGTTAATTATATATTTCACATCTTTGGAAGGGAAGTAGCATCTATATTTTGTAATAGAGGTGGCATCTCATGGCAGAAAAAAAGAATATTTTGTTTCATTAATTAAATTCAGTGCTGTTCACTTTAATTTCAAGAAGGATGTATGAAGCTGCATGTGCTCTGTAAAACATTAAAATAGGATCAGGTGAAGGTGAAGAAGCTCTTCAGCAGTTTTAGAAATGGAGAAGTCAAAGACAGCCTTCCCCATGCAGGAGCAATCTGCTGAGATGCAAGTTAGGACAATTTCATGTTTGCTCTGGCAAGGTTTTGGCCAAACTTTCAAATGAACATTTTTACCTCTGCACATCTCTCACACGTATCCTTTCAGTTTGTACACAACAAATAGCATGGTAGCAAGTTAGCCCAAGTGATTCATTAACATTCCAGAAATACTCCAAAAATTATTGCTACTGTGAAGAAACAGAAGTTTTTCTGATTACTTCCTCAAAGCTTTGAAGAAAAGGTCTTTATGACAGTCTTTGCTTTTGTGTATATCTGTATTTCATCTCTTTACTAGCTGACACTAAGAAACTGTAGTTTAGTGTTTGTCTATCAGAGCAAGTAGTGGAGTATTGAATTTACTGCCTCTAAAGCAGTTTGACCTCCTTTTTTTTTTATCGCTAGGTCTTTAAAAACAAAGAAAAAAAAATCCAAACACCCAAAGCTATGAAGAAAAGCCTGAAAATGTGAACTCAAAGGCATAGAAAAGACAAAGTTTTATTGATTCTTATCTTTGTTGTGGGTGGAACTTTTATGTATAATTTTCAAACAAATTCTGTGACTTTGGCAGGAGTTACATGATTTTGGAATGCTCACGTTGACAGTGAAGCACTGGTTGGCAAGGAGGACTTTCTTACCTAACTCACATAACCAGAATGTTCAGTATTGTTTCAGTAATACTTACCAAGACTGACTTTCCACTTCAGCAACTGTAAGTCATCCTTGGTCATGAGAATGGCATCGGCAAGTCTAAGAATCCTATTTTTAACCCAATTATTTGATTAGTAGAAGGAATCTTTCTCATCAACTGACAAAACCTATTTTGTTCCTGTATGAATATTTGTTTTTCAGGTCTGTGTTTGCAGGTAGTTATATTTATTTCCTCATTGGTGTGTAGATAAGTTCTCATGCAAATGTCTTCTAAAATGATTCAACCAACCTTAAACATTTTGGACACCATGATACCTTTTGTCAGCTGTACATAACTGGGGAACTTAGACAACAAGTGTGAATTAGTGCTTTTAGAGTTATATCAGCATTTTTTTGAATTGTAGAGCAAGTCAAAGGAGTTTAATGATAATATCATTTAGAAATTCCAAAGGATACCAAAATTATTCAGGCTTGCCTGTCTGTAGTCTGATTTTAATGTACTTTTTATTAAAGGTAAGCTTTATAAATTCAAAAGAAGTGCTACTAATTTTTTTTTCTTGTTTTGTCAGTTGTCCCCCCTCTATTTATATTGATGTCAAACCTTGATTCTGGCATTACTAATTCCCTCTCTATTATTATGTTCACATCAATTATTTTACCACACAGGCACTTAATTATGCTCTAAGTAACTCCTTGCTCTCTTGTTCAGCTCTCTCAGCATGTGGAGCTCCAGATTTTGATATCTGTCTCAGAGTTCCCCACGTTCCTTGTGTTGCACAGAGAAGACAACCCACATGTCAGATAAGAACGTGGCCATCCTGTCCTGTTGACCTCAGCCTTTGACCCCGCAAGGGATAGATTGCTGTCCTGCACAGCCACAGTTGCTGAAGTGTTCTGTCCACTGCCTATTAGGATGGATGTCCTGCATTTTCTAGCACATACAAAATACTTTAGCCAATCAGCAGTCAGCAATTGTGCCATTTGTCTTAATCTTGCCAACTTCATTTCACATCGTGAGGCAAACAAGGGAAATGGAGGTGCTTTTCTGGTCAAAGCCATGTTGCAATGCTGTGGGAGCTAAATGATGAGGACTTTCTTTTCTGTTCTATGAGTAATTAGTAATTAGGTCAACATAATGATGGCAGATCTCAACCATCAAGCTTTTAAGGGATGAAAACAAGAAACAGGTTTATGTGTTAGTTGTATTCACCTAGATGTACCCTGGAAATTGTAAATGGGAAAAATCATAACTCAGTGTTATTTGTATAGAGTTTGAAAGAGGAGCCATGTTTTTTATGTGTGTGGGTTTTTTTCTTAATTACATTGATGTTAATTGCATAGATTGTATTTGTTCAGGGATACACAAATTTGAACTTGGTAATTTCTGAGTTGATAGATGTAGTGATAATTAGCTAAGAAGAAAGTATTTTTGTATATTTTCTGCAGGCTGATTTTATTAGACATTTTGGAAGAGGAAATACAGTGTCTACCTATTCAGACAAAGGAGTTGCCTAACTCCAAAGTGAAAATATCTATGGAAATGTTCTATAAATGATGCTGGCCCTAAATTATTTTATAATTACCCTGGCATCCATCCCAAAAGCAAATGAGATGATAATGCAGTTCACCTGTAGATGCAATAAGAACTGAATAGTTTTGAGCAGTTTTGTCCACAGCCTTTTTCATTATAAGCTTCTGAATGAACTTGAAGGGTAGTTTTGAAAAGACTGCACTGCAGCATGGAGTATTTGAGCTGAGAGAAGTCTGAATTTGCTTTGATTAGATTCTATCACCAAGGAAAACTTCGAGCGCCTTTGCAAAGAGCAGATGAAGGCAACATTTTAAACGACAGCGAGTTTCCTGCTGCCGTTTTTGAACAACATCTGTTCTCTGTTTTCTGGGCTTCAAATTTCTTCCATTCACGTGTGCTTCGTGGCTAATTACTGGCAAAGTCTGCCAAGACTCTCTTGAGGCAATTCTGGACTCTGGAGTTACATTTCTATGTATCATGAAGTCTTTGTCTTTGCCACCAGCTACGGCGTTATAGGATTGTCCGTATCAGAGCTGCCAAAAAAGAGCGTGGGCTTGTTTTCTGTCTGTTGAATGTGTTTTTAATCTAAACTCTTCTCAGCCTTGGCCATGTCCTTCAAGCCTCAGTTTGTCTGAGGGATGCTGCATTAGGAGACCCTGTGAGAGCCTGGGTGACTTTTTGGCAGCTGAGTCTGCCCGGTCCCTCTCTGGTGAATCAGCAATTGCTCGCGAGTGCTTGCATCAGAAACTGATAGCTCTCACAAACACGTGGGCATCTGACCTGTACTGATCTCTAGAAAGTCATTATTGACCAAAAATAAAAATGTTGTCTCTGAGGAGAGATGTGCAAGTAAAATCTTGCCACAGATGCAAAACACAGCTAATCTCTGTGTAGATAAACTCTGCTATGCAAGTGTAATATTTTTGGTATCTGTGCCCACCCCGTCTCCAGCATTCCTAACTAAGCAATGATTCAGATCAGTTTCTGAGGACAGCACTAAGTGGTAGGGAATCAATGCTAGGAAGTCAGGGCAGAACTGGAAAGCCTCTGTTGGTTTGCTCCCCATCTCATTACCTGTGAAAGATTGCTCCCTATTGTATATTTTCTAGTGATTTGTCCATTCTTCTCTTAAAAGTTTCAGGGCCTGGGTTCCTACCACATCCCTTGAGAGACTGGTCTAATGTATCTTCCTGTCAAGAGTTTTGATCGGTCTTCTTTCTTCCTCTTAGGACTTCTCTGTTCCTTTCCTTTTTATTTCTATCCCATTACTCTTAGCTATATGATATAAATGTAATTACTGTTTGAACATCAGTTGAGCTTTTCTTTTACAGCATATATTTAGAGCTTTATTTGTATTTGCAGCTTCTAAATCAGGATTTTAAAAATATTTTTATAATTACTTTTAAGGTCCTAAATAATATTGTGTGTCTTATTTAAAAAGGTTATCAAGTTTAACAGTATGGGTTTTCTCTAAAAATAGTTGAAATAATGTAGGTTTGTTAGTGGTGTCCCAGGACCAGGGTACAAAGAGGATTTATAACCATCTGGATTTGCCTCTTGACACATCTTGGTGTAAAACAAACTGCTTTAGACTTTCTGTTGACATTTCTTCAAACTTATATCTAAATTTTTGTGTATTAATGTGATTTAGATAGTTTTTCACCCTTATGCCTACTTATTTTAGATTATATCCCCTGCAGTATGTTATTCACTATTAACTTTTTTTTTTCCTTGTATTTCTAGGAAACACTCAGTGTTTGTATGATTTCTTCTTTCCTAAGAGACCAAGCCAAATGTTCAAAGAATTTTGGATTTGTGTGACTTGCCTTTGAATTTACTGCTAAAGAAATTAAAAAAATATAGGTCTCTTATTGTTGAATAAGTAAAGTTGTTGATGGAGAGGCATTTAAAATTGCTTGTGTAATAACTCAGGCACTAGAAAGATAAGGTTTTACAAAGTATTTCTAGCACAGAAGCAGCAGCAAAGTGGTTTTATTAATTCTTAACTTAATCACCAAGTTAAGAATGATCAGTAAGCAAGTCTTAGGTTTATTGGCATAAAAATCCCCCTTGTTTTGGCCTTCAGGATGTGTGGGTTTAGTTTTTATAAAGATGTACAATTTAAAATTCATCAGCAGGATTTAGATTTCCATTTATTTTGCTTCATCCGTTTATATTTATAAATATATATAGTGGTAGTGGTGCTACCCAGTCAGTAATGTCAGTAATTTTTTACTCCAGAAACCAATTTGAAGCCATACATCTCCATAGTATTGGCTGGATATTGCCTGCTGCAAATCCTGCCCATTCTCCAATAATCCATTTTTGCATACACATTTCAAATTGTTTATAATCTCAGGAGTGCAGGTTTTGCATCAGTTAACAGCCAGGAATACAAAATGCCAACAGACATGAAGTTGTTTGTGCAAATGACACATACTTAAATATTACATCTGCTATCCACAGAAAAGGAAATGCAAGATCTGATTTTCCTAAACCCAATTTAATGCAAAGAAGGAAGAACTGGCCGAAACAATTTGGCCTAGTTGTATGCCTCTCTACTTAGTATTCTCTTTCCACCTAAATATTTCCTTGCACCTGTTTAAACTTCTCTTCTAGCTCTTGCTACAGGAGAGAGCCCTATGGCCAGTGAGGTGATGAAAAATCCATGCTTGGATGCCTTGGACCCTCCCTGGCACAGAGAAAATGCATTTCCAATGGTGTGTGGTGTAAACATAATCTGGTGGAGGAACAGCCTAATTGTGCATAGAGGAGTAAATTGTGTTTTGAACAGAGATACAAATTATGCTCTCCTTACAAGCCAAGATACTGGCAAACTAAGAACATTTGTAAAGATTGAAGGCAGACTAACAAAATGCACCGTATGTGCCCCATCTTGCCAATGTTATTTTTATCCAGGTCTTTTAGAACATGTTAAAAATAGCTCATTTTAGGAAGAAAAAAACAAAACCAAGGGAGCACCTGGAGGCATACCTCTGTCTTACTGCTATTTCAATTCACTTTTGTTTATTTTCTCCTAATTTTCTGTCATTAAATTGCAAAATTCCACTATAAAAGTGAGACCAGAATACCAAAAGCTGAAAGATGCAATAAAGGTTCCATGTAGAGTTCTACCACTGACTTCAGTGGGAGCAAAAGGGGCCATAAAACCTTCATTTGAATTCACTAGAGGCTTATAAAGGCATTCAGATTTTCAGTGACTTGATTCAGTTTGCTAGTGCAATTTGGTATTTTGGTTCTGACCGTTTCTTCACCTGTGTCCTGATAAAAGTCAGGTCTTAATTTCTCTGGATCTATTAATGTGCATACCATCTGCATATCCATGTCACTGACTGTACAGGGTAGAGAATCAAACTCGTTATGCCAAAGTTATTCCAAGTTTCATACTTAAAGGTGAATTTCTATCCTTTGGCTAATGAAAACCATTTTTTTTTTCCCTCTGTGAATTTCCTTATTTTGTTTTTTAACTCTGAGCTGATCCTTTCCAAATGTCATTGTGCTATGTGAAGATCTTGGATTCATTAAAAAATGTTCCGTTGAGAGCTGGTAGATATTTTACAAATGTTCCACTTGTTTCCAGGTGACTGAGAAATCCAGGCAGGCAGCTTTTCAGCCAGCTTTTTGTGAAACAGTCAGCCAGACAGGTTTTTAGTAAAACACTGATTTGAATAGTTGAGGGCTTGTTTGATTGATTTTCTTTTCCTACCCCTATGTTGAAGTATTTTCACTTAAATAGTAAAGCAGAGCATGGGGTGAGAGAAGGAAGATAATGATAAACAAAACCCTTTGGTCTATCCAAAAATACAGTTGAGTTTTTAATATGTGCTCTTTGTGTTGGTTTGTGCATATGCTGAATAATCAAGAATTTTATTTTCTTACAAATACCACATTTTGCAAATAGTGGTTGACCTACAAAATGCACAGCTCTGGTTGTCTTAGAAAAGATTAGAACTGCAAAGAGGTTTCTGCCAATGCAGTTACCTCAATTGTCTAAAAGAACACCAAAAATGCCTGCATGTTCAATATAGGAAATATTTTATTTCTCCAAGTCCACACAGCGAGATCATTAATTTGTCTTTCATTTGTACAAGTGACCCTCTGGTGGCATATGGGCATCATTGTGTGGCACTGGGTCAGTCCTCCTGCCGAAGGAAAACATTCAGCAGCTAATGCACCTCCTTCCATAGCTGCAGTGCCCTCAGGGTGCTTTGAGAGATTTCACATTGAAGTATTTTCTTAGCCCCTCCCTGCTGAGTGTGTGAGAGCTGATGAGATCACAGCTTGATATCAGATAACTGCAGGCCAAATATTCTCTAAGAAGATAAATAACCCAGCTATAATATAGGTCGCTGGAAGAAAGCCCTGCTTCTCTAAATCCAATGAAGGCAAGGTTTCACCTTATAGGTATGTAAGTAATCAATTCACTGTCAAGATCTATTACAAAAAAAAAAAAAAAAAAAAAAAAAAAAAGCTTGCTTTATTTGAAAAGATACTTAGTTTTCCCTGCTTGCTGGTGAAACTTTGCTTCAACATTTTCAAACAAGTTTTTAAAGTGTTAAAAGTAGATTATAATTAAGCTCGGTAATTAGTGAAATAATAAATATTCAGAGAGCAGACCATCATAAAGGCCTGATTAGGCTGTGCATAAATATATATGCATAAGCTACAGCCCTTCTGTCCTTTTATATAGAATAGGATACTTGCATGCAGATTTACAGAATCTGAAAATTTGTTATATTTTTTACCATATGAGAAAACAAACGAAAGCACAGAGGGAAAATGCAGTACTTTAGAGAGATATGTATGGTGCTTATAGATTGAAAACATCTTGAGGTTGTCATTTGGGGAAAACAAAACCTTCCACTGTGTTAATTTACAGTAGAAAGGCAAGGACTTTATTTCCATTCATGGCATGTCTCACAATATTAATTTTTAAAGACTCTTATTTGTGGTTTGGTTATAAAATCAATTACAGTAGGACACCCTGCATGAATAGATTGAACTTTTTCTGCCTTCTGTTATTGTCTCTTACCACCAAACACAAATGTTGCTAAAGTCTGGAAGGTTCCTCAGAGCAATTATAGCTTAGATATATTTTTTAAACCAACCAGTAAAAGCAATGGTTTGCGGCCTTAATCTCTCTCACTTTGCCTTCTGCAAAAGTGAAGGGGTTTGTCAAACAGCTTTTGACAAACTGCTATTATATATCCAATTTTATTTTATTTTAAAGTTTTTCAAAACCTTATCGGTCAAGTAGGCAGTTACAAATTTTTGCTCAGAGCATGAGATGACACCTCCAGTGAAATGAAGCAGTGATCTGGAATAGGCACCAGTCACCAGTGAAATTACACTGTCCTGACCTCAGTGGCAGCTTTTCATCTGTGCCAAGAAAGTGAGATCCCAGGGAAAGTTCTCAGTTCTTCAGCCACCTCCAATGAGTAGCAAGTGGTTTGTGAGCATTTTCAAACAAGCAGGGTGCATTTCCTTGCCACTGTAAGCTTTAAATGAAGCAGCAAATAAAAAAGTGCATTAAGTAATTAGGGAAACTCTCTGGGATGTCTCTTAAGAAGCTGGGACATCTTTGGATGTTAGTTAAGGATGCAGATATTGTAAAATGCTGTGTAGAAAAAGGGCTGTGACAAAAGTAGTTCCACAGAAACTTGATTTTTTTTTTTTAATGCCCTTCTGTCCTTAAGGTTACATAAAATCCTTGCATTAAAACTTTATTTTGTAATTGTGACACTTGCAGTAGAGATCTCAGGTCTTGAACTTGAAAGATGAATTAAGGCCTCAGTGGATGCATTTGATTTAAAATTCCAGAGTTTTGACATCAATATTTCCTATTCTTTTATGCTGCACTATAATTTGTTGCCAAGTTTTGTTTTGATCAGTTTATGTCTTACATTAGATCAAGGTTACCTTCCTAAGGAAACATATTCCTAATTTTTCAAAGAGCTTCAGGTCAGAGGAGCTTTGGAAACTCATATTTTGTTTTGCTTTTATTACTAAAGCACAGAACAACTGAAAAGGCATATTTTTAATTGGTTTCTCTGCCAGCTGACAGAGCAACAGGACATAGCAAAAAACTTTCTTCCTTGGTTTGAGTGTTAAATTTTATGCAGGTTCTGTAATCACTTTGTGCTTATATTTGTACAAAATCTGACTGCCCAGTAATTTTCAAGGCCTGCTAAGAGAGCAGGAGAGAACTGATAAAATGAAAAAAGAAAGCAGTCTGAGTAATGAAGAGTGAATGGGGCAAGAGACAAGGCAACCTTGTGATCTATTTTTAAAATAGATATTAGATTCTGTCTGCTTTATTGATGCTCCCCCTCTGCTCCCAGTTTGCCTGTGCTCTGAGCAGGGATGCATGTGGGAGGGGATTACCCCTCACAATGGAGGAGCACAATGGTATCTCCAGAACTGAGCAAGAATCCTTTTTTTGTATTTTCCTCCCTCCATTCATGTTACCAAAGGCTGGGGCTTTTCTTCTTCTTCTTCTGCTTCATGATTGATGTTGTCATAACCAAAGTTAAATGTTGATGCTTTGACAAAAGAACGTGCCTCTAAAACTGCTAGGCTGCATTTGTGGAGCACACACAAAAACTGTACAGTGTCTAGTTAGCATTGCTAATCAATACATAATGCATATCCTTCAGCTAATCTTTTTGAGCAATTAAAGCAAATTCAAAAGAGAGATTATCATGTGTAAACAATGAGGGCTTAGATATCTTGCCTACTGGCCTAAGGTCTCGCCACAGATCCTGCAGAGTTTACCTTCTGTATCAGTAGTTAATTAAGGTGAAACATGAGGTAATTAGGGCTAATCCCAGTGCTATCCTGCTGGCCTATTGCCTCTCAGGCCATGCCCTAAACCAAAGCATTTTCACAGCTTGTGAAACGTTGCCATTTTCAGAGCAGATTTTAAAAATTGATGCCCATGTTTATTGCAGACAGTGTTCCTAATCCTTTCAGGGAGCTACAGTGAATACAGTCCAAGTGGAAAAAGGGAGAGGATGGCTTCATTTATTTTTCTATGGGTTTGAAAACTGCACTGTTGATACAACCTTACTCTAGGACATTCCTTGTAATTGACAAGGGATTAAGGGGATTAAATTTGTACTCTACACTTGTTTCCAACTGCTTGTGAGAAGCTTCTTTTTTTCCTTTTAATGCATTACATTTGTCAACACAGAAGAGGGATGCACACTCATGGAAGATGGGTTTGTGCACAGACATGCCAGTGTGATATAAATTAAAAGATGTATGGTGGTACCTGGAAGAGCTGTCTCAGAACAACATGGCTTTGTTTGCCTCAGAAATAGTTTGGCCTTCATGAAGCAGTAAAGAGGCCCTGCTGAGTTATGTCTGATCTCTGTCCTTCAGGATACATTTTCTCTTTGCATAAGGAATGTTTCAGATGCTCAAGACTATTTTATTTTTGAAAGAATGGGTTTAACTGCTCATTAGATATTTATAACTACACAGAAAGGCTCACCTTTTTAATAGGAAATAGGACAGATTTTTTTTTTAACCATTAATAACGTAAGTATTCATCCCAGAAGGCATTTTATTAGGCTTTTAAATTTTTAGCTTTGCTGTACAATCTTGTGTCATGTATCAAATAAAATGACATAGTTTTTCTAATTAGCTGCAAGTTATTATGAGTACATTGTCAACCAGTGATCCTTGTTCCTTTTATACTTCCTGAACCTGATCCAGTGCTTCTGACTGGTATCTTATACTAGGGAGGAATTTAGACCTCTACTGGAGTCATGTTCAATAGGCTTGGTTCCATGTAACTACCAAATTAAAAACTAAATTAAAAAAGAGTAGGAAGAGGTAGCCAAAATGTAACATTCCAAATTTGGGGAAGGATTTTTTTTGCTCCCAGCTGATGTGTATTTTGTTAATTGTAAGACTGACATAGGTGTTGATGATTACACTTTGGTCACTCATCCCTGTTTTTCCAGGAATAGTATTTTGCTCAACTCTGCCATAAAGTTTCAAGTGCCTGACAGAGCATTTTAATGAGCCAAAGAGCTGCCCCTCTTAGACTCTGTATTTACAACTTGTTTGTTTTGTTCTTAATAATGCCTGCCTCCGTTTTCAGAAGCCAGGGAAACTGAGACTGTCAGTGTTCAATTTGATATCACTTCCCTGCCTGCTGGGCTTTTTTAATTGCCAGAAAACAGTGGATTGATACATTTCCTTAATTCCTCAACATCCTTTTCTTGTTTGTTTTTCTCTAGTTGCAGTCTTTATCTTTCTGAGTGTTACAATCCTTGTGGTTTTTAAGAAGAGGCGTTAAAATCACAGGCTTAAGAATAAAAGCTTCTCCCTTAGATTTACTAGTTTTTAGACATTTAATATGCTTTTTACTTGAGTTCAGCTTCTAAAACTGGAGGAGGGTCTTTTCTGTCTGCATAAATGCAAAGAGGATTTGCAGCATGACATTTAGAAGTATATTGTATGAGGTTTGCTATTGATCCCTCTGGTGGGGACGAGTGCTCAGAGGGAATAAATGGGCTGCTTTTATGAGGCTCTCTGTCATCATGGATTTAGCTGTTTCATTTGCAGATTCCTGTAAATGTTTGCCTGATTTATGGCCAGTAATTTTCGACAGAGAAAGAATCGACGTGTCGTCAGCAAATGATTGCAAGTTGTTAATACTTTCAAGTGGCATCTGAAAATGTTCATGCACTTGCATTGATCCAGGCTGCTTCCCACTTTACAGCTCCAAATGTTTTAGTGTTTTGTTAATATTACATATATGAGGCTTGGGATGCTTTCATTTAGTGGGGTGTGGGAAAGTGTTAGAAGAATAAATCATAATTCAGATTCATTGTGTCAAGCAAAGTTTAAGCAAAAAAGGAAGAGACTCAACTTCAGCGTGGAGCAGCTCCTCCTGGTAGCCTGAAATTATTTTTGTGGTGTTTCACAGAGAGTTGCTGGAGGTACTGTCCTGTGCCTCTGCTATCCTAGTGTGAAAATACCAGCTTTGAGTCTTTACACTTAGAGTCAGGTTTGTTCTTCAGGGACTTATTGATAGAAATGTGATGACATTCCTTTATTTTGTTTAATCTACAAGTGATAGCCATTTTTTAATTTGCTGATAATGCCACAGTGGTTGTTGGGCAGGTGATTGTACAGTTTATTTTTTCTGTACATGCAATGCTAGTAAACTGGTGATTGTGCTACTGATATGGTTGCTAGATACACAAACAGTGGACAATTTTATTTTTATTTTTGGTACAGGCTAGGCTATGTCTGCTTGGTGTAGCTATTCATTCCCAAAAAATCTGAAGTCCAAGGTAAATGTACTTTACACTGTGTGTTTATAAAAGTGCCTACTGCTTAGCTTGCTAGCACAGAGCTGTAATACTCTTTCCTATTCTGTAATCTCCAGGGCTTCTGATACCCATGCAGAGCAGTGGAGTACTTTAATATTAAAAATGGAGATATCAAGTACAAAAAGGCTTTAGGGAAGCCCCCTTAAAATTGTGAATGGGTGCTGCAGTAACAAAAAACGACAAAAGGCATCTGTATCGTGGGAAGTCCTACACTGGCCTCATTGTGTGCATACATATTTAAATTGGAAGTTCTTGCCTTGCTTCCAGAATAAAAGACAGCATCTAAATTCACATCCCTTTTTGTCACTATCATTGAATATGCATGGAGTAATGGAGGAATTAATTGCTCTGTGAACAACTGTTAGAGATGGCTACATCAAGTGAATCACAGCTTTTTCTGTAAGTAGAGTTTTTCTCAAACTAGGCTGTACTATTTGTAGTAACATTCATTTTTAGTATCAAAATAAGGAGAAAGCAGATTACTCAGGTAGTCTTTTGCTTTCAGGTTTTCTGCTTAAATCCAATTCAGCATCAAAGCTGTTAAAAAACGAAGACTTCAGCAAGTAGGGTCTGTCCTCTTGCTGGAACACAAGAGTGCACAAACTTTTTCTGAGCCCCAATGTAGTCACCAATTCTATGAGGATCCAGGAGGTGCCATAGAACAAATAAGAAGAAACAAGGAGGTAGGCTTTCATTTCCTGAATTAGTTGAGGCATGCAAGTCAGACTTACTTGTCATTCTTGGAGGGGTCACATTATCTGAGACTTGTAGATGTTAATATTCTCACTCTGAATGGTGTTTCATGAGCAGAAGACCAGCCTCCTTTTTGCAGCCAAACCAGCTTTTCTTTCTGCTTTGTGTGGCCAGTTTTGATCATCCTTTATTTAGTCTGGGAAATAATAGTCTCATGTGGAACATCAGTGGGCAGAATTATGTCTGGTAACTAAGTGGTAGTAAAGAGGAATTTTTGTTGTGAATTTGAAGGAAAATGTATCTTGTTTATTCTTCTGTTCAAGTATTCCTCTTGTATAGCTGGTGCTCCTGTGGAGATATCACTTAATTAGTCAGAAATTTGCTGTGTGTTGCCTTTATTATTCCTCACCGTGAGTGCTCCACCTCTTTCTCACCACCAGCCTTCAGCAAAACAAACCCCCTAGAAAGATGAGCTGCAGGAAGCAGAGGAGAAGATTACTCATTATTAGCAATTGTTATACAGAAAAAATGTGTTCTCTTTCAAGCCACCCAGCTGCCTTGTACATTAGGAACTCTCTTTAAGAGTATTTTAACCTGTCTTTAAAAAAGTTAACAAGAACTTAAAATTTTCAGAATAAAAGTACAGCTGGTTGCTATGCAGATGAAATTGTTATCAAAGTCTGTGCATTTCTTTAACAAGGTATTCCTTCCAGTTGTATTATGGAAATGCTGTAGGAGGATATAAATACTCATTCCCAAACAGTGACCCTTCAAACACTTTTCAAGAAGTTAGTGTCTTTTTTTTGTCTACTTTATTAATAGGAATACTGAAACACAGGTACATAAATCTTTCCAGTGCCCAATTAGCAGGTGATCTGGTAGAAACAAGGTGGCATCCATAGTTCTTCATTCACAGTCTACCAATGTCCTGTTGTTATGCACAAAAAGACAAAATTAGTAATATTTTACACTTACCAGGTATTGGAGAACCTCAAAGTTCTTTGGTGTTGTTAATGAAAAATGGCTTACAGCACTCCTGACAAAATGCCCATACCAGTTTGTGAATCTGGATGGACAGTGAAATTGTTTTTCCAGATCATTGGATCATAACATCCTTTAGGTTGGAAAAGACCTTTTAGATCGAGTCCAACCATTAATGCATCACTGCCAAACCCACACCCCCAGTTCCCTCAGCTGCTCCTCACCAGACTTGTTCTCCAGACCCTTCCCCAGCTCTGCTCCCTTCTCTGGACACGCTCCAGCCCCTCGATGTCCTTCTTGCAGTGAGGGGCCCAGAACTGAGCACAGGATTGAGGAGCGCCCTCAGCAGTGCCCAGCACAGGGGGGACAATCCCTGCCCTGGTCCTGCTGCCACACCACTGCTGATCCAGGCCAGGTGCCACTGGTTTTTTGGCCACAGCTGGCTCATGTTCAGCCAGTGCCAACCAGCAGCCCCAGGTTCTTTCCAGCTGGGCAGGTTTGGCACTCTGCCCCCGCCTGCAGAGCTGTGTGGGGTTGTTGTGACCCAAGGGCAGGACCCAGCACATGACCTTGCTGAACCTCAGCCCATGGATCCAGATTCCCTCTGCAGAGCCCTCACACAGCCAGGTAGAGCATTTCCTTCAGGTCTGCTGGGAAAGTGAATGAAAGAGCAGCAATTCCCAAAGCAACTGATCTTCTTGTTTCTTTTTCAGTATTTCTCACAGTCTTGATAATCTGAACATGCTTTAATTTTCAGAGTCATATATGTATCTGTAATATGACAGGGATTTTATTAATGCCTGATGAAAATATAAAAAAGGGGTGTAATTAAGCTATGCTGAGTTATAGCTCATATGAGAATCTTATGTTTATATTCTCTCTAATTAAGGTTCTGGCCTTGCTCTTACTCATAATTTCTGCTAATATATGAAATTAATCTTGTGCAACTTAACCTTAAAAATGGTAGACCAAAGAAAGTGTAGTTTTACTAAATTTATACAAGCTTTTTAATTGTTCAATGAGGATGGGAGTGTTTATTTGGTGGACTGGATGCATCAGTGATGTTTTAAAAGTAATTATCTTTTAAAGACATATAAGATTTTGAATATACCAGAATCACAAATCTGAGAGGAAAGGGAATGAATATATGAATGCTCAGGAGGTGAATGATTAAGCTGTACTGCTAATACATGTATTTGAAGGTAACAGAACCTGTTCACATCCTGCCCATCCTGGGCAATCACTGTCATCATGGACAGACAATAAAACAGGTCAGTGTTTCAACCAGTATTAATCAGCTCTACCACAGAAAGCTTTCAGTTCTGCAAAACCTGGAGTTATGTTATTTTTAGTAACTAGGTAGTAATCATTTTGGTAGCAATTTGTGTTGATTTATTTTTAATAATAATTTTGGAGTGTCTCTTTGGCAGTGCCTTTGGTCCCAAATAGTTTCTTCCAAGCACCATTTTAAGGGAGAAAGCATTTTTGGAAGCCTGAGTCTGGAGCAGAGTTGCTAAAAGCTTCATTTGAAGTCTAACCCTGCAAATAGCACTGAGGTATTTGAGCTTTAACTGATGCATTAAACCAAATCTACTGAGATTGCTTTCTGGACAGTAGACCTTGGATTATTCTAAATTTTCAGTTTTCCTGCTATTCTTTTCATTTAGTGTCTGTCCATGCCTATTTCAGCACCTCCTAAAGGCTGATTAATGAACCCCCATTGCTGGCAGTCATGAAATATGTTGCATGTAGCATCCTCCCAGCAGGAGGAAATGTTGCTTGTGGACGGTTGGCTGCACGTGAGGGAAAGCAGCTACCCAAGGCTGAAACCGTGGACGTTTCCTGCAGATAAAAGCTGGATGGTGACTACTGGCAGAAAGAAGAATAGACAAAAAAGCACAGCAGGGCTTTGGATCCATAAAACATTTGTTCCCCAACTGTCACACTTGCAGTCTCTGCATCTGGTGTTGTGTTGACTCATTTCACCTGAATCAACCAGCTTATATCTGTTTAAGTTTTCAGTCTGAACAGAGAACCTGAAATCCTTTTCCCCAATACATCTGTACTGCACCAAATTCATAATTTTAATCGACAAAAATTCATTTGCCTTCTCTGTTTAACAAACCTGAACTATCAGTTTCATATTTCATCCATTTTTTGGCAATTGGTGTTTATATTTGGGTAGACAACTTTTTAACACCTTTAACTCCATCAGATAGTTTATAGAATTATAAAAAACAATACAAGTTGCTTAAACTATTCCTTTTTTTGTTAGTGCCTTATATTTCTCAAGAATGATTATTATGCAGGGTTATGTGCCCTAGTCTCATAACACTGGAAGAGCTGTACAGACTAAATAAAGGAGGATGATTTAATCTGTAAGGTTTAAGGAGAATATATGTATTGGCTTTTTCTCTTGACTTTTTAAAATTTAATTTTGCATTTGCTTTTAATGGACAGAAGCTTGAATTGTTTTCAGTTGGATAATATTAGAGGTCACTCCAGGAAGCATAAACATAGTAAAAGGAGGAGTGATGAAGACAGAGTTGCATACATGAGCTCTGTTACTCATCTCGTTTATTAAACCAAGCTCAATGGCTGTATGCTCATTCCTGCTGAGGACAGGCAAGATGCACAATCTGCCTCAAATGCTCCATAAGGCAAATTAGATTATTTTGCTGTGTTATTTCATTGCCTGTGGTTGGCCAAAACCACCTTGTGGTTATTTGGGCAGCTCTGTACCTGACTATTCTGGACTTAGTGGCACTAAATACAGGGGAAGAAATGTAGAGGGAATGCAGAGCGAGGAGGAAGAGTAGAAAAACCACATCAATTACCCACTTGCCATGGCATGATCCCTCCCAAGGGAGCAGGGTGACAGATAAAGGTAGAGGAGGATGCAAAAAGTGTCATAGAACAGCAGGCAGTGGTGGGGCCTTGAATTTGTATTTTGCTGGAAATACATGATGCATTTGACTGGACTAGAGTTAGTGCTTCACAGGAGAATTATGCTGTGTAATGCATAAAGTCACACATGCAGTTCAGATTTTCCTTTTGTTGAGAAGTGAGACTGAATATTGGTTAGATGCATAGGATGAGAAAAGATGGGGTTATACAGGAAATAAACATTCTTACATGCACAGAGTCACAGTTTTTGGATTTAGAATGAAATGGAAGAGTTGCTGTGCTGCCTTGCCTTTCTTTGAACCTAGAACTTCACACCCACACTGTGTGGGTGTACATTCCTTGTCATTTTCACAAGAAAGAATTCAAAATTAACAGCTTTCAGAGGCATCTAGTTCAATGTCTTTCAAGTTCTCTTGCAGTGTGAAAAGTAGTTCCCCTGCAGGATTAAATGAAACCAAGAGTGTTTCACATGTGGCATATTTAAGGAGAATATTATTGCATATCTGTTATTTTCAAATCTAAATGGAAGTAAAAGTCAAACTAATAAATTATCTTTTGCAATTTCTGAGAGAAACTAATTAGAACTTAAAGAAAATAGATTTCAGAATATTGTACAGAGATGAGTGCTTCTGGACAGAGATACAAAAAACCAAAAAAATTACTTGTTTTTTTTTTTTAAACACACAGATGCATATGGTTGTAGTCTTATCTGTTTGGTTTTTGTTTTGTTTTTTTTCCCTCCCACAATGAAAAGATTAGAGATATAATCAATGGTGTAATTTCCACTGTTGCATGGAACTTTCAAAGCATTAGACTGAATGAAAAAAGCAGATTGTCTATATTTGACCTATTGTTGGAGTGATAGACTGCCAATAACCAAAACAAGAGGAAGAGTAACTTGCACAGCCAAGATCCTTTGAAATGGCAGTAGGTCTGCATAGCCTTGTGCCTACAAAATCTCCCAGAGATGAAGAGTCCCAAACCAAAATCCTGCAGCTCCTGTGCTAATGGAGCTTGGGCACTCTCCTATTGAATTTGCAGGTTACACCCCAACAAAGGAGAAATGATGCATCTGACTCCATCTCATCAGAAGGATAATTAATTAATTTATTATACTATATTATTCTATATTTTATCACACTATATTAAATTACATCTAAACTGAATCTTCCAAGCACTCAATTCTGCACTCCACTGCACAGAATCTCGTGACTGTCACCCAACAGTCCCACACACACATTTGGCCCTGATAGGCCAAGGAAACAAAACTCCATCACTTTGGGTAAACAATCTCCACATTGCATTCTACTTTGGCACAAACACAGGCACAGCAAATGAGGTATGAATTGTGTTTTCTTTCTCTGAGGTTCAGAGAATGTGAAACCCAGAAATATTCTTGGGAAGAATCGTGCCTTGCTTTTCTCTGTGAAGAGAAATGTGGCGACACTCTCCCAGCTCTTTGGGAGCATCAGGAGAAAGAGCCCTTCTCGCTGAAGAAGAATAGGTGGGTTTGAACAAATTGCTTTAAATTTCAAACCCAGCCTAGCTGTGGGGGTAAGAGCAATGTCCTGGCTCCTCGGGCTGACACCTGCCTCCCAGGGCAACGGCTGCTCCTGCTTATGGAGCTGATCCTGAGAATTTCCAGGTGTGGGCACTGCCGCAGCCCTGAGGCGCCATGCAGGGACAGGGACTCACAGCCCTGCTGCTCCCAGGGCTGCTGGCCCTGGCCATCTGCAGGAGAGCAGCAGATGCCATCCCGAGCAGCACGGGCACAGTGGGACCTGTGCTGCTGCCTGCTCACCTTCAGACATCTGCCACTGCCTCCGCAGGATCCAGCGTCCTCGGGCAGCCCGGACACACGGCTGCTTTCCCACCCCGCTGGTAGGAATGCTCAGATGTTGGCCACTTGGAGTTTGTCTAGCTGAACCTAAATGAAAAATTCATGCTCAGCTCTCTGGCATATACCTATTATCTGATGGAAAGAGGCACCTTTGCAGTTTTCCCTTCAATTTATGTTTATTTAAAGAAAAATTAAAAGGTGGAGTCGCTGCTCTGCTTACAATTATTTTTCTTTTCTTTTTGCAGGACTTTTGTCCTCTCTATTCAGGTGACTTATTTTTTTTTCCCTCAACAGTTACTGAAGAGTTATGCTTTCAGTGTGAATGGAGAGTCTGATGTAATTACAGAACTCACAGATTAGCATTTTACTGTTCCACTTAAGCAGCCTTTCCTAGACTTCAGTAAGCACAGTGGGCTTGGGACCTGAATTAATGTGATACTGGGAGATCAGTTCATAATGGTGGGTGATAGAAAGGACAGACAACCCAAGATGTCTTTGGGATCAGGTGTGCACTCACACTAAACCAGAATATATGAGTTTACTTTGGAATTTCAGCAGTGAGTGGTGGTATGGTGTAATCTTCTGGGGACTGAGCATGTTGGTTTGAGTCTGTTCCTGTGGTGCTGCTGAGCCTGGGCTTCTCTCCATAAAATATTTAGAGTTAAGTTCCTCAAACCAATGGTTTCCAGGGAGCAGTTCCATGGGCTTATTAAAGGAACCTGAGAAAGAACAGTGTGGAGGAATAACATAGTCAGAGGTAAGGAAATTAGAGGTCTCAGGGGGTGTTTAAAGGAAGTTCCTGGGTAAGCGTAGGAGCAGGACACCAGGGAAGCAGTCAGCAGAATAGCTTTGGCCAGATGAGAGAGGGAAATACCAAAAAAGACACAAGCCAGAGTGGAAGAGAAGAAGCAACAGAGAATAATACGTAACACCTTGACATCAGGTTTTGCCTGAATAAAAGTTCAGTAACAATTATCTCCATCAACAGGCCTAAAGGCTTTGAGCACAACAGTCATAACCAAAAGCTGTTGCAAAGGGTTTGTGGTTCTTCAGTATCTCTGCTTTTTCAATGAGGAACTTGATCTGGAAAAATGATAGGCCAGCAAGGAAACTTAAGTTTTTGCTGCTTTTCTGTTGTCCTTTTTCAAAAACACAAATACTGCTCAGCATCTTCTATGTCCCTGCTGTAGTGATGCTAATGGATTTTAGCAAATCTGCTTTGCTATAAATGCCTGTAGTGGTAGATCATAATTTTACTTTTAATGAGTTAGAATTAGTGTATTGCAATTGTAATTTTGCACTGGATGACATCAATCATATCTGATTTGTAACTGAAGTGGTGATGTCAGAAACTTAAGAGTATTATATAGGCTGAGAAATATAATGAAATTTCAGCATAAAATTGTTACTCGAAATGATCTTAAATGAAAGGAAGGGAGAGTTTTAGCTGTATTCACTGGTGACATTCAGGTTTGATGATTTAATTTTATTATGTGTTTTGTTGTAATCATTGTGTCTATTCATTATCAATACAGGGTGAAAACTTCCTGTGTAACCATTGGGAGCATGGTTTTTATGGAGTCTATTGTCCTCTGCATTTCTTTAAAATAGCCACCTACTAATAGCTGAAGAGAATTGGAATTGTTCAGTTTAACTAAAAAAGTCTGCATAATATTTTAGCAGCTTGTTAAAAGGCCTGCAGACAGGTACTAATTACACCCCAATTTATAATACACCAGTTTAGCACTATTGATCTGTTAAAAAAAAAAAAAAAAAAGAAAGTAAACTGAGCAAAAGCCAGTCTTGTTGCTGAAGGAATGATGTATTGATTCCATCTGACAGTGCTTTGTCTACAGATCAATGGAGATGTGTGGTATAGACCAGAAGAATGAGACAGGGTCATCAAAGGTCAGCAAAAGAACAGGGTGTCCCAGATTATTGGAGACAATGAAATGAACATATCATAAAGTAGACCTGATTGGCATTTGTAAAGGAATCCACCAGTAACAGGTTTTCTCATGTCAAAGAGGAAGAACATACTCTATTTTACAATTAGCTTTAGTTCCTCTCTTAAGAGATTTAAGGGGGATTCGGTGTCTACTCAGTAATGTGCTGATGGCAAAACGTCCTGCAAGTTTGAAATAATTTACTGCTTACAGCTCTTCATGTTTGTAAAAAGTGGATGCTACGCTTCTGAGATTTGTTACTCTTTGTCCAACGTTTTAAAATTCAAATCTTCAGAAATTCATAATCCCTTAAAATCTTCAGCCCCTTATTTCGATGGTTGTAGTTTCTATTTTGCAGTGCACAGAGGTTCTAATTCTGTTACATTTCAGCTTTGCACACTGAAGAAGTAAGTAGGTATGTTCTGGTTTAATTCAACAACAGCCCTGAAGTGTACTTGTACCACAATGTGTTATTCATCCACAGATTTCTTGCGTCCTCAATGTCCTCTGAGACTAAGGGCTTTATATTTTAAATAAGGAGAAACACTACTATAATATGATTAATCCCTTACAGCTTTCATGCCTTCTAAATCCTTCCTTGTTCTGCTTTAGAAATTTAACTCTTATGATGAGGGAGAAGTCTGTTCCACACAAGTATTTTAATTTAGGACTTAATCCCAAAAATTAATGTTTAATCTGCACTGCTGCCGTGTTTTAAGAGCTGCTGAATAGGTGTCATTCAAAAAAATTACTTCCAGAGCTTTCTAATCCACATTTTTGCATCACTGCTATGATTTCCTTAGGTTTTGCCATATTTTGCAGCTAATTGCCTAACACTGGATGATAAAAGGTTGAGGGTGCATGTTCTTCCAACATAATCACAGAGGAACAATTCACCACAGTGCCACTTTGGCCTCCCCTCTAAGGAATCAGATTTAGCACAGTTTAGAGTTATAGATGCATAGTCACTGTATCTCTTCAAAGCACATCAGCTGGTTTGGTTTGCAGCAAGGGAAACAATATCCACCTCTTTTACGTCAATCCCTCTTCTCTGCCTTGTGGGACAAGATAGGTTTTATGGAATATGTTCTACACCAGCATTTAATACAACTGCTTTTAAGAATAAAATTGTTCATAATGTGAATTATTCACAGTAGAATACCCTGGTGACTTCAGGTCTTTAAGGTGGTCAGGTGTGGTGTGTCAAGACAGTGTAAAGAGAATTTTAAATTTTAATGGAAAATGCTTCTTGTGATAGTTCTTGGTAACAAAAGTGATAATCTATCTAAATTAAAAATTGCTTAATATAATGCACATATTTCTGGAAAAAAAATCCCTGTTCCTAGAATGTGTCCTACCTCTGTCTTAAAGAAATAGATGCAGAATAAATAGGTCAGTTCTTCAAAGAGACATTACATTTGTTTTTGTTGAGTTTTTCAGCTAGTCATAATTGGAAAATCAATTCTTACTCTTTAAAAGTCCTGCAAAGTTTTCAGGAAAGAAGACAAGGGTGTTGAAATCACTGTTCTGACCATCAGTCAGTTTTGAAGCTCACTGCCTATGAAAAGTCAGGCGTGGGGCTTATTCTTTGTTTTAGTGATGTACTCTATTTGCTTTTGGAATAAACAGAGAATTTCAATTTTTCTGTATGATTAATCCTTTGTCATTTGTATGCACAATGTTCATAACAATTTGTCCAAGCATATAAGGTAGGCTAGAAATACCATTCATTTTTCTCTTTTATGAACATTACCTTATTAACCATGTTGGAAATATCCCAAATAATGCATTCATTAGAGGTACACACTGTCTGAAATGATCATTTCAGAATCTGTCTCCCCAGGGGTTTGGATTTATACATACTGAGTTAAATGATTAGTGAAACTGTGGCACATTAAGTGTTCAGTATTGCAAGTTACTAGGAAATTTTCATAATAATTAAGATTCTGATTTAAAACACCACAGTCAAAATTTCTGTGTTTCCATTTGTAATTTCCTCTTTCATTATGTTGTAGTCATGAATGACATTAACTAAATTCCATTTTGCAAGGTGCTGACCCTCCTAAAAATCACTGTCTTAGGAGTTCATGATCTCACTCAATTCACAGGAAGACTTGATTACTTTCATGTTTTAATCTGCTGAGATAAAGAAAAGTTGACCAAACAGCACAAAAATGGGAGTGTTGCATTTTTAATTTTGTTTTTGAGGGAGAGCTCAAAAAATCTGATCTATGCTATATAACATAACACATACCTATTTAAAATAATACTTGTGTCCCTTTTTGTGAGGTGAAAGCACTTCTGGAGTTTTTTGCCTTTAAGATTCATAGCAGTATTTCTAAGAATGTAAGAGAAAGAAAGAAGAGGGGCTTGGCTTCACTGTGAAGGTGCACAAGAGGTGCTAAGTGATAAATGTTGGATGAACATGACCTAGTGACATACTCTGACACAGCTTTGAGCCTCATGCCACACTGATATTTCTGTAGGTCTTGAACTTCTGTGCACCTGTGCAAGTTTCTGAGAGCTTTTGAGAACTTGAATTCAAAATACCAAATTTCCCTAAGCAGTTACTTTTATATGGAAAGCATGAGTGGACCAAAGCTAATTCATGCTAGCTTCAGGAACCAGAACATATTTCCAAATAATTTGATAGTCTTTGCTAGGAGGGTTTATTTTTGATAAATACTAACATTACTGATATATCAGCTTGATAATATGCAGAATTACTAAACATGTCCCTGTATGTAAAATGAGGTAATGTTTTACTGAAGTTGGTAACTTATTTTGTATTTAATATCTTTTCATAGTTTTCAATGTATTAAAAAAAAAAACAATTATTAGGTAAGTTTTGATCATTTCTTTTGGAAAATGAGGCTTGTGTGTTCAGTGTTAGTCACTGCATTTGTCTGCTTACTGACCTTCTTGCTCTCTGATTATCATAATTTCAGTGAAATTTGACAGAGCTAGAAAAATTTTCATAGTATTGTGTTTACATTTTGAGAGTAAATGCCAGATAGAAAAGATGTATTTTATGCTAAAGAGGGGGAGAGGAGGAGGCTAGTGTCTCCACAGAAATCTGCAGAATTAATTGTTCTTTTGAGGGGATGGAAATTAGACAATGGGAACAGTTACTTCAAACAGTGTCCTGCTGAAACTGTAAGCTGGTAAACAAATTCCCAAGCCCTCATATTATCCTGATGCAATTTATCAGCTTTTATGGTAAATGCTACAAGAAAAAAAAAAAAATTCTTTTGGCTTTACTCTGGCTATTGCTGTTACTCCCTCAGGAAATATTGTCAAGTGGTTTGGGTAGAAAAAGACATTTAGGAATGGTACTTCCCCTAAGTGTAAAGGAAGAAGAATACCTTACACCATCTACAGCTGGCTGAGAATCATTTACTTTAATAATGACAAATTAGTCAAACCTTGTAAATCATTAACAAGCAATTAACTTTCTTTCTAGAGTTTCAGCAGACGGAGCTGTTCTTATCACTGTAACTGCTTAGGAACATTATCTGCCTCCCGAAGCAGCTGACTCTGGTAGATGGCAGAATGTGATAAAGGGCTTTGGTATGTCACAGGTGTCTTGGGAAAGGAGACTTTGGCTGTTTCACCTGCTGCTGGGAGACTCTAGAACTGTTGCTGAAGTCTTTCTCAAATGCATGTCTTGGTATAAGTTAATTTGTGCAGCTTCAGTGGGAGCTGTACAATCAATACAGTGCATTTGGCCAGTACAGTGCATTTCCAGGCAGGGAGGACAACCAGACCTTTTGCTTCGTTTTATGCCAGCCTAAACTCCTGGTTTGTACAATTTTATGCAACAATATACTGTACCTCATTTTGAAAAATTTTACATTTAAAAGAAACTTCTATTATAAGTTAATTACTGACTTGTAAGTAAAATGTACCTGTGCAATGCAAAATGAGTTTAAGGAATTATATGTCTCTTTATTTAGCTATTTAATAAGGAAAATCTTTAAAAACAGCGCTAGATACAGGTGAATCTTTTCCAAATTATGCTTTCCAAGATAGAGCTGAAATAGATCTCTGCAGTGGAAGCCAAGGACTAGCTTATTTCTGCGTAGAGAATCACTATATGCTGTGTCTTGTGTTAAAATGTTTATTTTGTTATAACTTCTTAATTAGTTTGCCCTTCCTATTAGAGACTCCCACTACAGTACTAAGGAAATATTATCAATCTTGGCATAATTTCTAATTTATGCCATGGTCTTGGGATTCCAAATCTCTGCAATGCAAATTAAATTACGTACACTTTCCCAGAGAACAGACATAACCTTTCTGAGGTGTAACACAAAGACACATCATTGTTTTCTGTTTTATTTCATCTGGGCTGTCTAATCCAGCCCAAGTCTAAGGAGTCAAGCCTCCACTGTGCCTAACAACCACCTCGGAACAATTTCTCTGGAGAAAATAAATGGGTTTCTTGTCAGGGCCATTGTAACAGAAGAGCTGGGGGCATTGATACTGAAGGGGTCATTTTTTTCCTGTTGTGCACTAATTTGAGGGTGACACGTTGTAAATGTTGCAGTTTCATAAGTTGCATGAGACATCACTTTGTCTTTTCCTTTCCAGATATTTTCTAAATGTGTCATCATCAGTCATGTATAAAGCACATAATCTTTTATCATCACTATGCACATTCTGACACTCTGGTGATTTAGTCTTAATGCCATCCCTATTACTCTGTAAATGAAAATCCCATATTGTATTAGACACTCAGTTTCTTGTTTTCCTACCTCATCATTTCCACTGTTTCTCATCTCCATCATCCAGTGCTGCTTGTTTCTGTGTACTGAGGCTTGTTGGTCAGCTGTTGCAAGGAGTAATTCAGGATGTTAATTTAACTGAAACAAAACATCAATGAAAGTATTTCATGGTCAAAAGTAAGAGTTGGCCAGTGCTTTTCCCACCGAGGAGAGTTGTGAGTGGTAGCTATTCTCTAGAGAAGTCATTGAGAATGAGTTAAACAATTGGACAGCCTTTACAGAGTCAGATCCTCAGGGTATTCCTCCAGCAAAGTAACTATTGAAATACCAGCCCCGAGGCTGAAGTCCTGCCTGTGTATGTAGCTTTATGCACTGTGAGCATTCCTATTGACTTCAGTGGGATTGCTGGCAATGAATATAGTTAAACCTGTGCATAAATCCTTGGGACATACAGGTCGGTAGAGTTTTCCCTGTTTATGAGCATTTCAAAGCTTAATTTGGAGAAGCTCATTTTTATCCTCCTGGTCTGAGGGTTCAGAACAAAGCAGGAGCACAGCCATTTCTGTTTCAGCAGTTGTTTTCTGTTGGTTTGGTTGGGTATTTTTTTAAATAGTTAATAGAATATGTATTTTGCAGATGTTGGTGTATCAATTAACGTGTGATTTTAGACTTCATAGGAAAAATAGGCAGCCCCTGATGGCTTAACTTGCATTTTGAGAGAGAAAAAAATTAATATCATATAGTTATAGAGTTTGGATTTAAAAATATGCAGTTACACCCTGGTATACAATCCCACACTGGCACATATGCCCACATGTACAATATTTATATAATTTCTGTGGGGAATTTGGAGGGTTTTTTTAATGTATTGATGTTTACCTTTTTCCACATTTACTAAATGGGCTAAGTAAATACAAGTAAAATGTCACTTACCAATTCTCCTGTGTTCTTTTCAAATTTTGGATGGAACAAGGTCATTGTACAGCCATTTTAGGCAGAAGAATTTTTTGAGAATGCGAGTGTGAATTACCATAAAAGTGGCTTTGCCTAAATACTAGAGGTGACTTTTAACTGGAAAACTATAAAGTACTTTGCTTCAATACTAAAGATAGCTTTTAATTGAAAACTGTAAGTGAACCTACAAAGCAAGGTTAACGCTTAGCGGTATAATTTTATACATGCACTTTGGCAGTCACAATGGCTTTGATTCAACCTTGACTTCCTACAAGATCATAAAAAGGCACAGAATAATTTGTTATAAAAGAAATGAGAAGTGGAGTACAAATATGAGTCGCATAACAAATTCTGAAGATGAAATGGTAACGTGGAAAGGAAATGTAGCATTTTATGCCAGTGCCATAATTCTCAAACAACATTACAAAGAAAGAAGTATGGCCTGCAATTTGACCTTCCTCCTCCACCTCCCCACTTCAGCTCCATAATGATGTTTAGAACTTTATAGCTCATTTAAAAAAGGTTTTAAGGGAACACAGTGTCCTGTTCCCTTCTACAGGATACTGAATTCCTAATCACCTCAAATTCTGTCCATAGCTGGGCTCCTTCTTGCCAAGGACACAGCTAAGCAATTGCTATTTTCATCCTCAGATTGAGGATGAAATCACACAATTTGATTTTTGGGTAATCTTACATCCCCTGCAGCTTAAAATGACTGCCCATATCCAGTCTTGCCCCTTTTCATTTCTTTACACAGACACTGAAACACTGGAAAGTTTTAGTGAGTGCAGATAAGACCTAATGGTCCAGTGAACCCAGCAGAAGATACTGCCCCTGTGAAAGGCTTGCTGAAGGCCTTTCACAGACTTTCATTCACCAGCTGGAGTAACTACTGCTTTATTCTTGCTTGATATTACACTGCCAAGGAACAGATAAAATCTGCAGGATCAGGACAGTTCTTGAATAACAAAAAAAGGGAGGATGCCATCAGAAGGGTATAACATCTACATGGGTTATGGAATTACTGATTTAGCATAATCAGGTCTCTTTCTCAGTTACCCCAAGGTGCTGTTTTTTTTTTATGGAGGTCTTAAATTTGTCAAGTTCTTGAGATAAGGTTTTTATTAAAGTAGGTCTAGAGGATCTTTGCCTCAACCGAAAGATTTCATAACCTTCCTTTCTGAAGGCCAAAAAGAGATCATTGAATTATTTGCTAATTGTGAAAAAAATCTGTCTTGATTCTACTAGTAGAGTAGGCTACTAGCTATTTCTCAGCAGCATTATGTGCTGAAGAATCTCTTGGGAAGACAAGAACGAAAAAAAAGTGGGAGTAAAAGCCAAAAAAAAAGCACAGAAACCCCCAGCCATCCTCTGGTGACATACAACTGGCAGACTGCATGTTTTCATGGCTTGTGCTTTCCCTTGTAAAGGGCTGTGAGGGAGGATGTAATGTATAATATGGTTGGGTAATAGCCCAAGCTGGAGACAAATTCATCTCTTACATGCAGTCTATGTGCTTATAAAATTTATTGTGATTTTTTGTTCTTACATCTAAGGGAAATTTTAGCTTGTAGCCTAGAAATTTGAGCTGTTTCCATGTTTCTTTGGGAAAAAATTGAAGGTAAGAGCTTCTCAGGAATATGTAAGGTACGCACAATATGATGTGTTTCTGTGGCAATGGGATATGTTACTTACTAATTCATTCAAGACTTATCCTAAAAAGTTACACAGTTCTGACTTTTTAAGGAGCTTTAACTTATGGTTAATTATAACAATGACTTTAATTTGTCATTGACCTTTTTTAACGTTTGAGGTGGAAAGTCATATATGTGTATGTGCATATCAGTTTCCCTTTTGATTTTAGCATGTTTCACTCCAGAAACAGAAGTGGTTGCTCTTGACAAATGGCTTTGTCTGTCCAGAGTTGTGGTGGTTATAAAGTTGTGACAGTTTCACTCTTGCAATCAGACTGATACTGCCACAATGAAGTGCTTTCAGAAAATAATGAGTGAGCAGTAGTGCTTTAGTAAACAACAGTGACTCAATAACTCTGCAAAAATTTAGGAGGATATAAACATGGGAAAGAATTGCTGGATGAGTGCTGTGGACTTTTTACACAGGGAAAAACCCATTCCCATATGTCCCCAAATAGATATTAAAACCAATGTACCTCTTCTTTGACATCTGTTAGAACAGAATGAGTCCATTTGAAATCCCCCAAACACTCGCATAGTGACAAAGTGTAGTAAATGAAGCAAAATAGTTTGGGGAAATGAGGATGTGTAAACAAGCCAGTCAGATGTCATTTACTTTCTTGGATCACACTGGCATGTTTTTTGCAGGTCTGGCTGTATTAAGTCTTTGTGCACAAAGCTGTATTTACTGCACTGAATGTAGATTTTCCACCTTAAAGAACAAGGCTGTTTGAATCATCTCTGGTTTGAAGCTGGTTTTCCAATTTCTATTTTTTTTTTTAATTTTAATAGGCAGTGCAACCAGTGAGGTTCTTTACTGTTGTCACTAGAGACAAGTGGAGGCCTTTCATGTATGCTCTAAAAATTGTTGTTGTCCTCTGTTAGCACACACCTTGCTGCATGTATGTCAGGAGCTCATCACATGCATTTTGGCTTTAGATGCTAAGGAATGATGTTTATATTGTTCTATGTTCATACACCATTTGACTGCAGTGTAGCTGAAAGTGCCAGAAGAGTTACAAATAACACATAGCACTGTTTAGTAAACTCTAGCTGTTTGCAGTAATTGAGGACCTTTCTTTAGTTTTAGAATATTGATTCCTTATACAGTAGCACTCCTCTTTGTTTTGAAGGAAGTGTGGGGAAAGAGTTTGAGTGGATGGTAGATCTATTTTATCTTTTCATGGTACGTTTTTACGTACCATGTTGTAATTTATATTTTGGGGGATGTTGGCCAGGAAGCAAGTCAGATATTGGGGCATTTTCAAGCTTGTTTGTCTTCTAAAGGAATTAAAATGTCACTCAGCAGAACCTGTGACTTACTTGTTGTAGACTGTCTGTAACTCACAGTGCAGCTGAGAGTCAATCAATATAATGTAATTTACCTCTGACTTAAGTGCAGAAAAGATTTTCACCAAATTTTGTGAATGTTTTTCTTCTTTAATCCCTTCCCTCTCATAGATTAACACAAGATAAATAAAAGTGCATTGGGGAGGATATAGGTAATGTTTATATACAGAACTCTTCTCCAAAATTTTATCTAATATTTTGTGGGTTTAAGGAAAGTGTCTTTATATTGGGGATTTATATTTATAGTTGTCAACAACATTTTCAGCGTGCTTTGAACTTTTCTGAGGGCACACCATTTTATTAAACTCCTAGACACTTCTTGGTAGCTCTAAATGTGTTTTTTTAACAACAGAGGATGGAGGAAGCAGCATCCAAATCTTGCTCTGTCTGATGCCATTCTCCTCTGCACTGTCTGCTCCAAAGAACTGCTAGTTTTGTTTCTTGTAGTCATTACTGATGAACTGTATGTGTGCATGCAAGCTAAAAATAAACAAACAAAACCCCAAGTACAGAAACAGTAAGTTTTATATTTAAAATTTGTGTAATAGCTCCTCTCACCTAAATTTTCTCCCCTCATTTGAATTTAAATTTTTTAATATCTAACATGTGACCCAAAACTTTTAAAAGCATTGAAAAGAAGGGTATAACAGTAACGTGAAAAATTATCTTACAGATGCCCCTATAAGGAATGATTCAAGTATATATTTTCTTTAGCATTCTGAACTTTGATTTTAACTCAGGACTTGATAGAACCACAATGTTAAATTGCATTTTATTCATTTTTTTCAATTGAAATAATAGTTCCACTTGTAAGGAGAACATTTCTGAACATGACTAAAAGCTGAGAATTCAGACTGCTTGGTACATTTAAAGGATATTGGAGAAAAACAGTAGAGAAGGTAGAACAGGAGGGTGGGCTTAGGCTCTGGGGATGGCTCTGCCACCCACATGATGTACAACCATGGACAAGTGATTTAGTCTTTTACTGAGTCTAAGTTTCTTATACAGAAAAAAAGTAGGAGTCACCTCAGAGGTGTTAAACAGTTTAAGTTACCCGGGCTTTGCTGTGAAGAGGATACTGGTAATGATGATGTTAATTACTAATATTACTAACTGATAGTTTTATTAATTCCTCTCCGAAAATGGACTGTGATTTGACTTAACCAATTTACTTTGTAATATATCCTAAGGATAAATCACACAATCCAATATGAGAATTGTCATCATTGGAGTGATTTCCTTTGCACAAATCTGTGCTGATTTTCATAGAAGCTGTGAGAACAGACTAGTGTTAAGATAGCCTTTTAGGGCTCCAGCATGAAATACAACTGTGGATTTTAGAGTATTTCAAAATAGGATTATTTTTTAATGTTTCTTGAAAAGCATAATAACTTTGCCAAAAGGATGTTTGATTCTAAGGCATGGCACCATGGGAAGCTGGGAGATCCTTAAAAAAACCAACCCTTTGGAGTGCTGTAATCAATGAGAACTGAGTACAGTAACAGATGATATCTGCAGGCTCTTACTGATAAGTGTTTTAGAGAGACAAATTTTATGCAGAATGTTCATATGTTATAATTACTGAAATACATATAATAAGAAAAATAATGTACTGACTGGCAAGTTTGTCTATGTAGGCTCAAGGTATGGTCTGCAAACAGATTTTAAAAGGGTTTTTTACCCCCCAGTTGGCAACTGGTCTTTCTACAGTTCA
Source organism: Haemorhous mexicanus (assembly GCF_027477595.1). Taxonomy (NCBI): domain Eukaryota; kingdom Metazoa; phylum Chordata; class Aves; order Passeriformes; family Fringillidae; genus Haemorhous; species Haemorhous mexicanus. The sequence continues at coordinate 9,615,331 of NC_082342.1, read as the reverse complement.
GGTTTGGAGTGGAAAACTGAGTATTTTATCCATCTGGCAAAGCTATATTGAAAACTGTAAAATATATTTGTATTTTTTTTTTATTCTCTTTAATGGTAGGTCTGTAACTTTTATTAAAATTGTGGTTTAATCACATGTCTATCACAGCTCAGTGAGAAGCCTCATAAAACCACTTTGCTGGTACCTTTTAACACTAACAGCTTTGCAACTTCTTTTTTTTTGTTGTTGTATTAAATTTCAAATGCATATACCCTGTGGTTACAAGTGTTTAGTACAGCATCCATGTGCTTAGCTTTCAACATTTCAATTTATTTATATCAAGCCATTGCTGTGAAAAAAAATGGTGAGATTTTGTATTCCACTGACTAGCTACAGTCTTGGACAAGAAAAGTAAGACTGCTGGTAATCTAGAAATAATTCAGTATTAAAAGGATGCTGTCAGTGTCCTTGAGACAGTGGTGTCACTAAGTTGAATTAAAGAGGGTTTATTTTGCTTTGTCTGATGTCTTTACCCTTGTACTTAAAATGGTTTTAGGAAAATAGGATTGAGACCCACATTCTGATCAATAAATCTATTCTCCAGCTATTCTGGACATTACATTATATCATCTCCTTCACAAAGTTGTTAAATGAGGTCCATCTGAAAATCTGTTTTGTGCCTCCCCTATGCTTGTTATAAAGTCATTTGAAGATCTGGTAGCTGTATTGGTAAGGGGCTTTCTAGTTCTCCAACAAAGTTTTTTATGGGCAACCTGTGGCTTTTTTCTTTCCCTTGATATAAGTCCTAGTTTAAGTTGCTTTTTGCCTCCCTATTTTTATTTTTACATGCATAGTTATAGATTATGTTCATGAAAAAACACAACATTCCACATTTTCTTTAAAAACCCCTCATATAGTAAAGCAGGAGCTATAGTTAATTTAAATGCAGGAGAAAAATATCCACAATTTTCAGGTCCTTATTACATTTCAGAAGGTTTTTTTTAAAAAAGAACTGTAGCATATTCCTATTCCATTTGGCTGAAAGGAAGTCCTGCTGCAGAGCACAGTGTTGCTGGAAGGGGCTGAGCTGAACTCAGCTTGAATCTGATTCTGTCTCTGGAAAACTTCCATTAGCTTCAGCCAGGCAGTATGAAGCATCATGTTATTAGATAAGTCTGTAATGATAAGAGAAGCCAGTATTTTGGCTAGGTGCTGTGGCTCATGCAGTGACAGGAGCAGAGGAGGCAACAAACACTTGCCTCGTGTGGTTGACCCTGCATTTAGCACAGAAGGGACAAACTCAGAGGAACAGGTGGTGGTGGATATATTTCTTCTGCATTTATAGCTGTTATGGAAGGGAAAATGGATAGAAGTACCATGAGATTGAGACATACAAAAGACTTAAGTGCCACTCAATTGCCTTAAGGCATCCCCATTAAACATAATTACCCTACTTACTAAGCACCAATCGTAGCTATTAAGTATCATCGGGTTTAAATTAGTTCCCTGGGAGACATCCCGTTTAAGCAGATTTCCCAGTTAAGCACAGGAAACTTCTTTTTTAATCAGTCCTTCCTCCTCTTCTCCTCCTCTTCACTTCACCTGCTGTAGAGGTGGCTGTTTCATAGCTATCCAAACAAAAGAATTCCCAATGTGTTTTTAGGGGCACTAAGGAATACAGAACCTCCAGTGTAAGGTGCAGAGGGATCAATTCCTTCTGCATTCAGAGGATGCTGCTGTGGGAATGACTGGAAGTGTTCAGGCTGGCCTTGTTCCTCCACATCCATTTCTCCTCCATTCATTCTCTTGTCTTTAAGACTCTTTGGGATGTCAGTGTCCACGCAGAATGCTTATCCCTTTGAAATAGCCATGGGTTGTTATGACATATATTCTCCTAGAAGTTCATCAGATGTGGTTATTCTGATTTGTCTGTCCTAATATGGGTCAGTTTTTCAACACAAAATCACAGCATAACTGAACTTTAGGGAACCTTCAGAGCTCTCTAGTCCAGTCTGCTTCTCAAAGCAGGACTAAATAGGTCTCGTTACTCAAGGGATATGACTAGCTGAATCTTGAAGCCCTCAAAATACTTCTATAACTGCTCTATCGTCTTGTTTCTCTTCTGATCAATGTTTTTTGAAGCCATTAAGTATATTTTTCTTGGTTGTTTCTGCTAATAATGATGTAGGAGGGTTTATTTTATTTTCCAGTTGAGGGAAATCACTCTTTTTTCAATATTTTCAATATTTTTGTAAAGCTTTCTTATGTTCTTTTCCATTTTTTTGTCGTTAACATCAAGCTGTAAAAGTCTTTTACTGTTTGTGTCTTAGAGCAACAGAAAATCTGGAGGGGCTCATCTGCCAAAGTGTTATTGTCTAAGTAGTGGTTTGCTGCAATTCTAGATTTCCCTCTTCATCTTCTCCTTGTGGATGCACAACAGTTTAAACAGCAAATTTCAAAGGAGTATTTTAATTTAAAGAGCTTATTTTCAGTGGAAACTGGTTTATATGCCAATTTTCCTACCATATATAAGGAAAATGGAAGAAAAGCAGTGGGTATTTTATGCCTGCCACACTGGATATGTTACTGATTCAAATATGGTTTAAACCATTACCTGTTTAGTACGCGTATTACTTAAATATTACATGGAAGTTGACTGGTATGACTGTCATTAAAGTTATAAGATAACTGCATTCTAATTATGATGTGATTATGGCTTCTGAATGACTCACCAGCACTTCTAGTTTACATACAGGAACAGATTTCAGGTGCAAACTGCAAGTGGGATATTAAGGTGAGAGCTGAGGAAAAAAAAGGGATGAGTTTCAGAATTTGGAGAGCTTTCTGAAATGCTGCCGTGCCCTGGGATATCTGGGGTATGTTCTGTCATGCACTTGCAGCATTTTAGGACATCTGGGGTGTTTAGAAGAAAACATGAGATTCTGTGACTGTCAGTAATATTGGGGTTGGCACAGTCCTGGGTAACAGCTGTCCTTAACTCAGTACTAACAAAGTAAATTTAATAGCAAACAAAAATAACATCCAAAAAAGAATCTGTAAATGAAAACATTGTCATAACTTTTCTTGAGGAGACCCCTGCCTCTCTAATTTACTATTAAGTGGCAGGGGAAAATTTTTTATTTAAATTTTGTGTCTGGCTTTAAAAATATGCATGTAAAAGAAAAAAATACTGTCCTGGACTACTAGGAAAAATAACTGCAAGTAGGATATAAGAATAGAAATAAGGAGTTATTTTTCATCACAATGACAAGATAAAAAAAAATTGTCTTGAATTGCATGCTAGTTTCAGCAATGTTTAATGTAAATATTAAAGAACTGGGAAGGAGGAAGAGGAGTGGGACAAAATAATAATCTTGCAAAAGATTTAGGTGCTTGAAAGGTGAGAACAAATGATGAACTTTAAGAAAACATAACTGGATGAAAGGCATTTCTATTTAATATCTATTGAAAGGATCCTACAATAAGTGTTTCCAAACTTTTTTTTTAATGGTAAGTCTTTACAAATGTTCCAGAGTAGGTAAAGATATACACAGGGTAAATTTAGGTCTGCTGATGTACAGTGAGTACACACAAAAAGTCCAAAGTTAAGGTCCTGTAAATAAATGGATTTTCTTTAAAGGAAATGTAGGACTTTGGGGGGAAAGGGAAGGTTGATACAGCTCTGTTGTTAGCAGGACAATGTCTTTAGTTACATTTAGTGGGTAAGAAGGCTGTTGCTTGGACTAGCAGCTGTGGAGGTTCTGCTGTGTTTTTGGAATGCCTTTTATCCCACACAAGCAGCTTGCCCCTTCTCCAAACACAGCCTTGCTGTCTGAAAAGAGTCACTGGAACATATGGGACTTGCTCAGCTACTGAACCTGCCTATTCTTCTTTCACTTCTCACCTTCCTCTCTCCCATTTTTGATCATTTTCCCTTCCTGCACTGTCTTGTCCTCCTGTTGTCTGAATCACAGGGATAAAACGGGTCAAAGTGGGGATGGGAGCGCTTCCTAGCAGAGTTTTTCTGGCCCCCATTACATGTCTGCATATCCAGGCAGCTGTGTTCAAGTTACAAGGTGAAGGGATGAAATGAAGGGAGCACTGTAGCAGTTTGCACACTGCTTCCATCCTATCTAGGATCTCCAGGGGTCATGGGATGCTGAGAAGAAAGGGAAAAGAAAGAGAAAGGAAGAAAGGAATAAAGAGAATCCATATTTATTTAATATGTATTTCTCAGGAGGTTGGCAGGTCTGATTACAAGATATACCAGGTACACCTAAAGACACAGTGTCTCAGGAGTTGTGACCTAGGTGCAGGGGAGCATCTTTTATACAGATGGAGAAAACTCAAGCATCTCACATCCCTTAGTGGGGTGACAGTTGGCAAAGAATAAATTTTTAATTTTTCTCTGGATGTGTTTAGTCAACCATTTTTTTTCCCTTTCCATTTTTTCTGTGTCTTTAATGTTCTCTTTTCTGATGACTAGAGAAGACAGGTTTTCAAGTGTTTTTCTGCAATGGAAATTATACTTTTCCTCCATATACAACAAAATTTCATGTCACATATGGCCTAGTATGCAGAACATCCCTGTGTGTTGCTGTAGTACCATATAAGAGAACAAAGCACACACACAAAGCTCCTGTGCCCTGTTGTCCTTTGAAACTGTCCCTTTTATAAAGGATTGTTCCTCTGCTTTTGGTACAACACTATTGTACTTCACTTTAGTAAGAGGAAAATTGTGTGCCTTCTCTGATAAATTAAATGCTGTTAGTCCACTGTGCATTATTTTACTTAGTTGGACTTTCCTGTTTTAACATCAACTCACATCAGTGTATGTTTGATTGGTTTTAGCTCACTGCTGTTCACTCCTGCAAAACGAGCACAAAAGTGAATAAATCCAATATACTTCTGCATATCTGTACATGCTGAAAAGCTTTTTATGCTTACATCATCTGTTCAACAATTTTCTAATTATTAGGAACAAAATAGTAATTACACCACTGTTTCCTTGGCCATGGGAACACCCCCAGTTAAAAAGATTGCTTTGGAGGATAACAGATGTTTTATCTCTTGGCCTCTGACTTCAAAGGAAAACAGTTATCTGGAAGGCACAAAAAAAGAGGCAGTAATCAATTGTTCTGTCATATTTTGTGAGCATGGTAATTGCTGACTCAGCTGCCTAATACAAAGCATCTCAGACTAGCTATTTAGGCAGGCTTAAAATCTTTTAGGTAGTGGCAAGAAGCTTGAAATTAAATGCTGAAATTAATGAGTTTGTAATTTTATTTTTTTTTAAAGTCATTTTAGTGTTTATGACTTCTCAAAAGTAGAAACTGCCTCTCACATTGAATTTCACAGTACTGGCTCATCATGCAGAAAGATATTTGTTTACAGCAAATGGTTTAATTAAACAGGTCATTACAGGTAGATAAGAAAACTAAGTGTTAATGTAAACAAGGCTAAGGGTTTTTTCTCTTTATGTCAAAGTTTAGTAAGTGTTAAAACAGGTGTTTCCTTACCCCAGAAATCTACAATGGCTCTCTCTTTTCATTTGCTGTTATTTTTCTTTTTCCCTGGGGATTTCTCAAAGGCAAAATGGATATTATGATATATGAATGATTTTACTAAATATGGAGAAAGAATTTCATTCTCAGGAAGTACAAGAGATAATCTGTAGTCTATGGTCAAAGGCCCTTGTGATACAAAGGTAAGATATGAAAGGTGATGTGTTTCTTTAAACTGACGAAAAATTATATACAATTAAAAAAAACACACTCAGAGCCATTCATACAGCTGAAACAGTTAAATATCAGAAAGAAAAGAATATTTATTTCAAGCTCCATTGGAAACTGCAAAAACAGTATTTGCTAAACCATGTAAGAAAAAAAAAAGGTATTTAAATATTTCATTTCAATGCTTTTTAAAACATAAAGAAAACTATACTAGGAAGGTGATGTGTTAAGCTGATTGGAAATACTCTGTACAAACATACATGTTGATTCTTCATTCTTATATAAATGGATCACCCCAGGGCAGCAGATAGTGTTCCCACTGTGTTCACACGTGAACCTAAACAAAACCAGGATTGATTTTCTCCACTTTCACATTGTCACTAGCTCTTTAAATCAGCCTTTTCAAGAAAGGTTGAAGACCATACTTGAAGAGTCTACCTCTGCCTCCCTTGCTTCCCTTCTCAGCCAGCTCTCTCTCTGTTCTCCTTCCCCATTCTTCCAGACTTCTTTGTGCCATCTGAGCAGTGCAGCGTCCACTCTGAGCCCTTGGGGGTGCAGGACAGGAATGAAGGAGATCCAAACCTGGATCTCTGCCCTGTGCCTGCCTCTTCCTGAGCATGGCCACCCTTCTCCATAGGCAGCAGCGAGTGGAGATGACAGCACTGCCAGAGCAGTCTGACCTCCTGGAAAAAACAGATGAGCTTGCTACATGCAAGCAGGCTCTGGCCTAGGATCCAGGTGATGGAGGGTGAGGCTGAGACCCACTTCACTGGAATTTTGGGTGCACAGATTGTAATAGAGAGCAAAACAGTAGTAGGGTTAGCCTGCAATGAAGGTTGGAGCATGGAGTTATGTCATCAGGCATGGAAGTGGGACAGTGGGAAGGCAGAGTACATGAGCACTGAGCTACCAGAGGCAATGAGGGTAACCTAAATGGATGGAAAATTGTTCAATTTTAATTTTTATTGAAACATATATAACTGGATGCATGATTTCTGAAGGGGGAGATTTCTTTGGAAAAGAACTAAATAGAAATAATTTTTTTACATCTGTTTTTAATCAAGTCTCATTCAGTGTTCCATATTGAGGAGACAGCAGGAGAGCATTGCTAGTCTTGCTTTAGGAAGAGCTCTGCTCTTCCAGATACCTTCCTCAGGCACATAAAACAAGCAGGTTTTTTGCATGACCACACTGATCAATGCTGCCAATCCAACTCAGTCTTTCCAAACTCTTATTTTGAGATCACTGAATGTGAAGGTGTACTGTCAGGATTACTTGTATGACTATAGAGAGGTGCAGTGGAGAAATTATGCATATATTGTGGTTTAAAGAATAGTATAGTACCATTTTTTTAATAAGTGAATATTTAGTAATGTATTTTGGGAGAAGGGTAGATGAAAATCTGCTCAGATTAAGCTTTGGTCATCACTCCAAGCAGCCATAAAATTGAAATGTTAATCAAAAAGTTATTAGCATTGCCAGTTGGATGTTCTGTGCATTTGGTACTCTAACTTCATTAACTGTCTACACTAATTTTTAAACAAGCAGCCTCAGTCCAGCTGTCCTCTTTGAGTATGTCTGCATGACAAAGGCATTAGTTGATGGTGGCAACATGATGTAAACTCTCCCAGGATTCCTGGCAAATACTCCAGGGCTGCTACTGAGTGCTAAAACTCACTTAGTTTATCTTGACTGTAGAGTTGCCTGAGCCTGCTGGATGAGACTGATGTAAATACATGGGGTGGATCACACTCAGTTTTAATGTGCCTCTGTAGCTGTGCCCTGCAATTGCAGCTGGTATTTGACAGATTCTTTGTTTCTGCTGCTTTTTATTCTTTCTATATTTGGATTCAAGGCAGGAGACAGAAGTACATGTTTTTGGAATCAAATTTGGAAAGCACTTCTAACAGATGTTGATAATTGTATGGCACTTTTGGTAATGCTAGACATAAGGCTGAACACAGCTGGTTGAACTGTATTTATTGAAAATAAAATGCTGTGAAAAGTTCTCATTTTAGTATAGTGATTAGGCTGGGAAAATGCAGAAGTATTGAGCAAAAAACCAATCCAAATTTTGTGTGTCAATTGTAAAATACTATTTTGGAGTTCAGAAATAATCTAAATTGACTGCAAGTCATACTGCCACAGTTCATTGCTTTTATCTTTCCTGAATTTTTCACCCCTTTATCTCCAGTTAGATTGTTATTCCAAATGTATTTGGAGCACATAGGTGACCTTCAGTAACCCTCCCAAATGTATATACCTTCATCTTTGTACAAAATTAAATGTCATCTGCTGTTTCAGTATTGTATCTCAAATTCTATGGATCCTTGTATGGATCCTGAGATACTTGGATGTCTGCAATATTTATCCTTTGGAGTACAGTTTTGAGTTGTTCACTGCTTTGCTTTTACTTCCAATGTATTTTCACTTTGAACCCATTAATTGTATGTATTGAACACCTGTCCTGTTTCAGATCCCTGAGGTACCCAGCTCTTAACTTCTCTCTACTTGGAGAAGCAGCCATTAATTACCACTCTTTGTTTCCTCTCACTTAGCTAATTTTTAATCCACAACAAGAATTTACCTCTTACCCTGTGGTTATTTATTTTCCTTAATAGTTTCTTGTCAAGAATCTTATCACAGGCCTTTGTCAAGTCAAGTAAGTTATATCTACCAAATCTCCACCATTCTCCCTGTTCCATTAGCAGTGTCCAACACTTCAAATAAGGCAGGGGCAGTGTTTTCCAGCAGGGAGGTCCAGCTTTATCAATGTGTGTTTCTATGCTATCAGCTACTCTGCAGCTAAATGAAGACATCATGCCCACAATGTCTTTAGTTTCTTTTACACAAAAGTCAACTTTAGGCTGCTTTACTTGGCTTTTTTTTTTTTTTGGTAAATGTTTAAATAGATATCTGTGACAGCATCCTGCCTTTTTATTTTGATCCACTTTTTAACATTCATGAATCACTACCTTCACAGTGGGGCAATCAAGCTGAAATCACAGTTGATTTTCCATTTTTCCTAATCTTCCTTAAAAATACTTTTGAAATGTTGTTTTAAAAGTACTTTAATTATTGAAAATATTTTAGGAATACCTAGAGGATAAAAATATGCTTGTTGCATAGTGAAAATTAATGTAAAGACATTTTGTAGGTTTTTTTTCAGTAATCATCAAATTTCTCACTGCAAACTGAATAAGTAGTATTGCAATGCCTGTTTTAGACTCCCAGGTAGTATTTCTGAACGTTTTAAATATATTTTGTCCAACTTTATTGTAGTGAATCAACATTTGAATATTTCTTAATTCCTCTTAGTCATCAGTGAGGCTAATTCAGAGTTTATGAAGTGCTTCAGAGTCCCAAGTATGAAAATATTTTAGATTTTCAAAGGTTGCCAATGTTAATAAAAAATATGATGTTCAAAGGTCTTACTGAAGTTATTGGAGAAATGCTGATAGAAAAGAAAGTCTTAAAAGCTCCCCCTCTCTGTAACTACCATTGGAGATCTCTCTGTGAAAGTGTTCAGTCACAGGTGAAAACTAGAAGCTCCCATTTCTGTGTGAGATTGGCTTATTCCTTTCAGTATTGACTGTCACACGCTTTGAAATAATGCACTATTGTGCTTAGAAATTCCATAATAGCAGATTCCATGGTTGGGTACCAGCTTTATCTTCATTTCCCACCTCCCTTCCATCTGGGGAAGAATACTTTCTAATTACTTGTGTTTTCCAGATCACTCGTGGTCTTTGCTTCCATGCTGAGTGGAGATTACACTCTCCTATTAGCCCTTTTAAGGTCCAAGGAATGCCAGCCATGCCATGTGTGAGCAATCTGCAGGCACCATTAGCACTGCTTCAGTGCCTCTTGATAACACTCGCCAGGAAGTCAATTAAAGACGTCAGGGGGTGGGCTGGGCCGCTTCTTGTTACTAACAACTCTCATTAGGGGGTGGGGAATGGGGAGTTTGAACAGGTGAGCCTTACTATTTTAAATAAGAAATGGGAAAAAACACAGACTAGCTTTCTCCTTTCCCCCCCATTCATTCTTTCTCTTTCCTTCCCTTTCTCTTTTTCCCCCCCTATTTCTAAAAATACTTCCAAAGTCTTTGGCAGATTTTACAAAGTCTGAAAGCAGCAATAAGTGCAAATCTCAACAGAAGAAATCTATACAAATGATAAAGACAACAGAAATCAAATCAGTGTTTCAAAAGTTAAAGGAAATCTTGGGCAGTAATTTTTCAGAGCATCCTCTGATCACAGGCAGCCCCTTTAGTCATGATTTGGGCTGAATTGAGGACACCCTCCCTTTTATAAAAGTTTTAGTAGTGGGTAGGTTGGGAGGCTTGAGAACTTATAAGTATTCAGGAATACAAAGAACTTTAAAGAATTGAACAGAATGGGATGTGATTGTCCCTGTGTTCATGTAAAAGTCTCTAGCAGCTGTGAAAGAGTATATTGCTGGGGAGGAGGACACCAGTGAGGCTGGTGTGTGGCCTTGAGCAGACGTGTTTTCAGTGGTGATGCTAAATACCTCTGACAGTTAAGTACTGAGGTGGAAGAATTGGTATTTCAGAAAAGAAATGTAAAATACAGACTAAGGTACACAGAAGCTGTGGTAATTAAAAAATTTGAAACACAGTTCATACTTCTGGATGTGTTTTAGAACCTGAGGGTGATTATTGTTACTCACCAATGAACCTCATTTTTTAGCTATTGCAGAAAACATTAGGAAAACAGAAATGGAAAACCAGTTTTGTTTTCTCATAGCAAGAGATCCAGTTTGTGATTCTTTCTGCTGTTTGGGTTTGGCTTTTTTTGGAGGGGGTCTCCTCTCCTCTCTCCCCTCCCCTCCCATCCTTTTTTCCATTGTTACTTTATAGATTTTCCAACAGTATATGGTAGCATACATTTCAGCTTTCCTTGTCAAAGGTTTTGCTTTGAGTAAAGACAGTAAAAATCTGAGTCTTGAACTGAGTCAGGATCCACTCTAGGAACCATCATTATGATTGGGATTAATTCCAAGCAGTCAATGGAAGGACTTCCAATGTTCTTGAATGAATGTTTTCCATCAGCATGGAGGTTGTATGACTCAAGTGTCTTTAGTCTCGATATGGAGAAAAAGTGGAAACAAAACTTGGAAATCCTCATTCAAGTCTTCCATTTTTGTTTTATGACCCACAAGGTGTTCAGTGGTCCTTTTGAGATAACTTCATTAGATAAAAGCCATCATGTGTTTGGAAAGAGCAGCACGCAGCACAACCCCAGCAGGGAAGCACTATAGAAGAATGCATTCTATGGTGTTTTAACAAAGAGAGATCTGATGTCTTTGAATGACCACTGTACCATACCACTACACAAAACAAAACATTGTTTGTATCTGGCAGTTACCTTGCTGCAAGTTAAAAAATAACCTGAAATGGTTAGTTGAAGTTCTTCAGGCACTTGGAGCTCCCAGGAGCACATTACTTGTGTTAAAGCTCCCATCGTGTCCTGCTGCTGAGCACATCTCATCTCACTTCACTCCAGCTTCATCCCACAGCAGCAGAGTGATGAAGTGAACTAAATTACTCAGGCAGCAAGAAAGAACTGTTTCTCTGTTTTTCTCTTTTTAATATTATTGTATCAACTCTGAAACAAAATGGTTGTTTCTGTGTTTATAAAATTAATGGTTCACAAATCCTGCATTAATATCAGTTATACCTACATATTTCTGCTATCTAGTTGCCCATCTATAGCAACTGAAAACTGAGGCTTTAGTACATTTTTTGCCTTTTTTTTTTTTTTAAGCAGCCTTTGTTGCTGATTTTACAGTTTACAGTGCTTACAATGAGAAAAACTAGTAAATAAAATATGTATTTTTTTTTATCTTTTCAGTGTACCATCCATCTTCTTGTTTATATTTATGGTATATCATTTATTTTTACTTAATAGAAGAGAATACAATGGAGAGGGTTTTCAACATTAATTCTTATTATGCCAGTTACTTATTTTCAGAATTATTTATTTCCATCTTGCCGAATGTTTGGGAGAAATGACTTATCTGCTAGTGTGTGCAATAAAGGTAAAATGAGAGATTGTTTACTCCTCTAAAAAGACATGCTATTTGTTTTCTTTTGAAACTAACGAGAACATGAGATGTAAATTAGTGTAGCAATAGTAATCTCCATCAGAAAAGTTATATTTATCAAGGAGTATAAAAAGCAAAATTAAGAAATATGACCTGACTTATTGTATTAAACAACAATTTTCAGCCCACATATTGATATCTCACCAAAAGAAAGTGTCCTGGATTTGTTTTTATAAATTTTAAGTTTGGCATGATAGAATTGTCATTTGGACCACCGTGTGAGGAGCTGTAGGAAGTACAAAGAGGAGATTGTAAAGCTCAGTGAGACTGATCTATTTAAATAATCAGCAAAGGGAGCCAAAGAAGTCTGATCATCCATCTGCATCTGGGATCTGAGATCGGTTAATTGTCCAGACTCACCCAGGAAATCTGTGGTAAGCCAGATAACTGGTTTGCATTTTGTGCATTCCAGCATGGTACCATAGAAATGCTCTGCTATTACATACAATAATTTCAGCTGTTGAAATTGCTAAATCTGCTTAGTACTTAACTTTTTTTTTCTTTAGATTATTTTTGTTCTAGTCTGTTATTCCCTACTAATGGTATAGAGATTGAAAGCTCACAGACTACTTTTCTCTTTTGTTCCCCTTACACTAATGTGTCTAACGTGCTGCATCTGTATTTAAGTTTAATTGTGTCTTTGGCATGCTAATCAACTTTCACAAGTCAGAAAAAAACATATTGATTGCATTGTGATATCTGTACATTAAAGAAAGACTATCTATTTTACAGAAGTAGAATTATTATTTGAAAGCCATAGAAAAGAACAGTGATTGGCATTAAATTAATGCTTCAAGACATCTTAAATGCTGTTGCATTAGACAGTTCCTTGAATGACTCAAGGCTTCCAAGTTGTGTTTTTCTCATCTAACAGTCTGGGCTGTGTACCCTGGCAAGGTGTTTCAGCTTTTTATCAATTTCAGGAGTTAAAATTAAAGTTAGCAAAATATCTTCTACCCTAAAGTCAAATAATGGACCCCAGACACTCTTAGTGTTTACCGAGATGTAACTTCTATCCCTAGCTTTTGACTCTTTTATCACTGCATTTTCACTCATTACTGTGAATTACCACATTGAATTTTACTAAACCAGCATAACAATTTATTCCAATAGAAAGTTACAATAAATATGATTGGACTTTGGTGTTTAGTGTAGATCTATGAACCACATACCTAACCATAATGATATCCACAGTACAGGACAGGAAATTCTACTCCTGAGGCACGCTTTTGGCCAGAATTTTATTACTAGCCAAGTCTTGGCCAAGTCCAAGACCCATCCAGCCTCTGCTTGGGGATTCTATCATGTGCAAACCTATGGCAGCAATAAATTATGAAAATGAGAGTAAGGCTTTGCAACTGAAAGGCCCCTGCATAATTCCTGATTGTCCCTGGTGTTGAAAAGGTGATTGGAGGGATATAAAATGACTTAGGAAGTCTGAATTGTAATATATATTGGTGACAATTTTACCTTATTATTTTGAAACAGGAATTTACCAAGGGCTTTGATGGTTATCTTTTTTTTTAATGCCAATTCAGGTATCACTGTCTCTCAATTCTGTAAACTGTATCAACATGAACACTTCTCCCAATTGCAAAAACAACAGGGAGTAAGCAGGAACATAAAATTATTTTTAGAAAATGCATTTTTAATTACTGAGCTGCTTAATTATTGAGCACTACTGAAAATATCCTGTGAACCTCATCACTATGCAAATTTATTCAGTTTTGGAAACAATTAAATGATAATAAAGCATTCTTTTTTCTTTTACAACATATTACTGCAATGAAGCTGTTACCTCTCAGTGTGCATTTTAATGAGTTTTAAGTAACATTTTAATGAGCTCAACATTACCATAAACCCAAGGATTAGACAAAATTGAATTTACTGGGAAAAGGAAAGGGTTCATTAAGAGTTAATTATATAGTTTAAGAAGAAATATAACTCATTTTATGATGTCACTTCAACCATGAATTCAGTAGTAGATCTATACTTATTAATAGGCATAGAAATGCCATTATTATATTGACATAAAAACATGGGTTTGCACACTACTGCTCGGGCTTCCAATGAAAGTTTCTTTATTGAAATCCTTGGGTCAACTTTGTTCTTATCCAGTTCATTATTACATCTGAGGAGAAAAAATACCAAGCTTTGTATTGCTGGTTTGTAATTCCACCTACTATTTTTATAAACATCATGAACAGTGAAAGCAAAGTTTAATGGATTTACCATTGCCAGTAGGATCTGAAGACAGGTTCTGAATAAATGTCTTGGATTTATTATTTTAAATAGGACTGGTAGGGATTTGAGTCCAAACTACCAGTTCTCCTGACATGCCCACTGTAACAGAAATGAATGGCTGCAGTCCAGGCTCATAGATGCCCAGAAATCACAGGTAAATTCCCACATAACAGCTCTACACTGCCTGCATTTAAATTCAAATGTATATCCAGGTGTTGTTGAGATCCTGCATGATGTGGATTTAAAGTGCTCATGTTCAGTAATTTCAGCTAACCTTGAATTTACTGCTTTGCCAAAGTTTGCATTTCTGTTTAGCCGTTTGACAAAGGAGGGAGGGTTGTAGCTCAGTGCCCCCAGATGTTTGGTTAGAAAAGAAGGGGAAAAAAAAGATCTTAAAATCTTAAGCACAGTATCAGTTTTGCTGATTTAGTATAGTCTCTTGTTCATGGGATAGCTCTGTGATCTTCTATTTAAAAATAAATAAATTATTTCTTGATGTCACAGCTTTTTAGTGGAGTGAGGGAAGCCTCTGTGGGTGTTGAAAACTTTGGTGAGTTTCAGTAAAATGGAGCTGATCTCCTAAACTCTGCTCTTGAGGGGGAAAGAAAATTCTAGCCAGATGTCTCCTTGAAGGAGAAAAGCCATGAACTGTGGCCAGCAATTTAACCTGGAAGAGTTCTGTCACTCCTGCTTGAGCCAGACCCAAAAGTGTGTCCCAAGAGTGGCAGTTCAGGTCTCTGAGCTTCAAAATGTTAAGGTGAATGTGCAGACCCTCACTAGAAAGATGATTCCTTGCAACAGAAGTCAGGGTACTGCTGGCATTTGAAAAGGAAGCTTGATTAGTACCTTGGATTGAATAGGTGAAAGGAAGAGCAAAGAAGAACTGTTAAGCAGGTAATAAATTCTGGATATGAAGGAAAACCAAGTGCCACTGGCTGTGTGAATATGAGTCACACAGTACTAGACTTCCATTTCTTCAGCAGCAGAAGTGTTTCCATCTCTTCTGAGTTGTTTCCAGCCGACCTGTCTGTTCCTAAGGAAGGAAGGAAGCCCCTGTGAACAGAATTAAGTTGTAAAATCAGAGCGTACCAATTATTGACCGATCATTGCTTAGTGCCTCATGTCTTCTCCCCCAAAAGCTCACCTCTTTGCATGAATGTGAGCGCAGCCAGGCATGTGGAATTCTTGAGAGAAACTGAAAATGTTCTACACCTACATCTGGAATTGTTCAGAAAAGGAGGAGCAGAGCTACAGAGGTCCTCCTCAAGGGAGAGTTTAATTCAATTTGCCTTAATTGAAGCTGCACAAGTGAACTACAGAATGTTTCCAGTTCTCCTGATCTCAGAGAAATCCCACAGCATTCACTGGTCATATGAGCTATTGCATTTTATATATTCCTTATTCTAAATTCCTTAGTCTAAATATGGGGAAGCATACTGCATAGCTTAGCAACACATTTTCCTTGCTGGAAAATCTGCATTAAGTAGTACTATTCTCTCCTGGCCACTTATTTCCTCTGCTTGTAATAGCTTGTCATTCTCTCAGTTGTTTATGAATCTGGGCTGTGAACTGGGTCAGTAGAGTGATCTGGGTTAAAGATCCTCAGCAACAGTTGTTGCCTTTTTTTTTTTTCCTTTCCTAATTGGCATGGAAGGAAATGTTTGTAGTATTTGGCCTAAAGTTTATCCCAGGTGAATACTGTGGTGGAGGCTAAAACTTCCCTCCATCCAATCCTGTCGAGTCTAATAATCTAATCTGCCTCTTTCAATATTGTGCTTTGCCTATCATATGGTGCTTGAATATTTTATCTAGTTAGGCTCTTGCTTTCCAGTGCAATCAAAGAATGACAGTTTCTCTGTAAATGTACACAGGTTAACTGGTTGGGGCAAACTACAGACCCAGGTACAGTGTGTCTAGTTAAAATCCTTGCTAAGGAGGGATACGAGTAACTTAAATGTGCTGGGAGGTTTCTGTTTAACATTTTAAACCCAAACCTGTTTTAAATGTTAAACCTGTTCAACATTTAGTTGTGGAATATTGCCTGAGCTGGAACAGAGTCTTGGTTACACTTGCATAGGAAGGGAGGTAAGAGGAAGAGGATAGATTGTAAAATGGATTTTGTATTCTAAAGTGGGATTAACAGAGGTCTTTCAGACCCTTCAGAGGAATGTGAGCCCTTCCTAGGAAGGGCTGTTCCAGCTGTTGAGTAACTTAAAGGCTGTTTCACAGGCACATCTCAGGTTGCTGCTTTTCTGTCATGGGGTACATAGTTGTGTTGTGCTCTTTGTCAGTTTTATTTTAAGGGAGTCAGCAGATCTGTTGTTATCCTGATTTTCTCTTGTACTGAACTGCCAGAGGAATATTCAGCACCAAGGGTTTATATGGAAGTGTGGCATGTGGGGGCTTTATTTTATTACTATAGTTTCTTGTACTCAAAGGTGTTTTTTTTTTTTATTATGTAAATTTTGTTGTACGTGAAGTAGCACTTTGGGACAGTGATATTAGTTTAAAAAAAGAGAAAAAAAAATTGTTTCACATTTACTGCAATCCCCACTGTTATGCTACTGTATTTTCAACAGTGTGTCTAAGTCTAACCCCTCAGCTGAAGGTCATTTGGAGTCTCAGGCATGGCACAGTGTGACTGGAGGCTGGAGCTGGACATCCAGGTTCTGGTCCCTCTCTGGGGGCTTAAGCTCCCCTTTCAAAATTGCTTCAGGCTATTGGTCTTTGCTCCTGCTTCTTTATTTTTTTTTCTTTTCTTTCCTCTTGCATCATGTAGTGAATTATAATGAGGGCAATCTGAACTCTTACTTTTTTTTTTTTTACTTTTGAAAATAAGTGTGAGAGTTGAGTTATATTTCATATTGTATTCAAGTAATTCCTTGTGCTACTTGAAGAGATCAAAACTGCAAAAGGTTATTGGTAAATTGCACTAGTTTCTTCTTTGTTTTGAATAAAATATCAAAACTGAGGCTTTCTTTTCATGTTTAGACCGCTGAAAGCTACTGTTTTATCTAGATGTTTGTGGATTATTTCCTAGTTGGTAATGTGTTGACAGAACTCAAATTACTGCATCCTAAGAGCACTTTAATATCGGTTCTACATATCACATTGCTCTTTCTGTTTTTAGAGCTCTGGAAACTTAAATTTCTTATTCAGAATGATACAATAGCAAGAGACAGATAAATTCTCATCATTTGTCAAGATAATACAAAAAACATGTTCTCTAACTTTTTTTTCCCCATTGTTACATTTTAAATATTTGAAATTCCTTTTTTTGAAGGAAGAATCCAATGACAAAACTTCAAATATGACCCTAACTTTGCAAGAAAAAAAAAAAAATTATTGTGTTAAGAGATGACAGAGTAGATGCTCTAAAGAACAGTTTCTCTAGGCCATGCATCCCTACTTCTTTAATGTATTGAATATTATTAAACTAATATGTAAACATAAGTGATAGAGGAGTTTTATGAGGTGGGGCTTTGTTGCAAATTCTTTCAGAGGGGGTGCCTTGACATGCGGACTGGACATGGCTCAGTAACAGCCATGTGAGCACATTTTATGCTTTTCCAGTTTGCATTCTTTATTTGCTGGTACAAATTCTATAAAAAGTGGAAACTATTGAGCCATTGAGAAGGTTGATGACTGAAGGTCAGGTTCAGAAGGATATGCTGCTGCTGAGCCTGTGTGCCATGACATGCCTGTTTGTGGGACAGAGCACACGAGGCCAGCCAGCCTTATGGAGCCTGTTGAAATGGCATCTGGCAAGCGCCCCAAAACTGACATGGGGACAGTTTGCAGGATGGGAAGGGAAGTATTTGAGAAGCAGCAGGCAGCTCCCACTGGTGTTGTGTACCAGCTGTGGACGTGTCTCACGCTCCAAGTCTGATGAAGTGTGGCTGCACGGGCCCCTCGTGATGGAGTTACAAAAGCTTATTGAGAAATACATGCCTTGCTATGTCTGCTCAGATATTTCATGTCCAATCCTGACTTCTGAAGGGAGCAGCACAAAAAAAAAAAAAAAAAAGTCCTGTTCACAAAAAATTGAGTAGATGAGTTTTAGCTTATAATTAACAGATAGAGACCATGGTTGGGCATGGGGAAATGGAGGATGGATGGAAGAGGATTCCTATGTTGGGCAAGGGCCTATTTTGTTTGATGCTTTGCCTAATGTGTCTGAAGTGTAGCAGTAATGTGGCAGTGCCCCCTGCCAAGATGGGAAAGCATCCCAGCTGTTGTGTATGTGTTGTGCATGTGTACACAAGAAGTTTATTAGAGGCTATTCACACTTCAGTGGAGCTCTGAGATTGCAGTCTGTATTATATTGGCTAAATGAAGCATGTAACATTCTATATTTCTCATACAAGAAATATTCATTCATTTGTATTCATTTTCATGATTCTCAGCTGCTCTTATCCCTTTGTTTTACCAAGGCACATGTACATTTTAGGTGTTTTGGCTGGGCTCGAACTGGAAGCTCAGGGTCTGATGGAGTTAAAGTGGCTGTAGGAGAACCAACTTCAGTTTGGAAACAGAAAAAATACAATTGGTCAATGTTGTCTCAAACTCTAGGTAGCTTTCATTAGGTTGAGCTAATGAACTGCCACAGGTACCTGGCAGTGCAACTTTTGTACTCACAACAGCAAACCTGCACGTTAATATACTGTAGTTTCTGAACCTCACTAATTAAATCTGCCCTTTCTGGGGCACCTTTCTGCTGTGCACACACAGATTCAAAATGTACAGTGCAGTTTCTTGTGTGCTCTTCTCAAGCACATGGTGAAAAGCTCCCACAAGAGTTTTGTTTGTATATCAGTAATGTCTGAGGTTTTTTGTATGACATTGCTTTTGAAAATTTTTACTTATTTATAATTCTTTTAAGTTTTTTTTTTTTTTTTGATTGGTTGGCAACCAAAGGCAAACAGGCAAAGTCCAAACTATCCTTTTATAACAGTAGCCTAGGACATTGTGGAGGATTTCCATATTTCCTAAACACACTTCTCCCTAGTGCATTGTTGGGAGAGAAGCATTTTTAATGGTATTTGAAGAGTCTCTAGTGCTTTTGGTGAAACTTGTCCCATATGCCTGTTGTAAAGAAGACATTCTGGCATAAAAGTGACAGAAAAAGTGCCAGTTCAGTTTTCATGTGGTGTTTCCTTAAGTTGTGTTTGCTTCCACATCTGATAATCACATTAGTTGGTAAAAAAAATAAATAAGTCATTTATTTGCTTATGTAATGCCCATGATTTTCTGAATCATGGGGTTTAACAGTGAAGATCATGTGAAAGCTATCTTCACATCTGAGTTAAACTGCTAAATGTCTGATCCTTGTTAAATTTTAGGACTTACAGCAGACCATGCACTTTTTAAAAGTTTCTTGTCTATAATTATGGTGTCAGTTCTTCTAGAAAGTCTCTGAACTTTAAGCAAGTAGTTGGGCTTTCAGTTTCAGTGAAATAAAACTCCTAGTAATGTGCCTCTTGTTCACATTAGCAATCTGTGCAGTGCATTCATCAAGACTGATTATGCTTTAAGAATAAGAAAAAAGAAATCTGTTCTGTATCCTAGAGAAAAATTTTCAACGTATTACGTTGTATAGCTTTAGATTTCTGAAATTACTTCAATGTGGTCTTCAGGATATTTGCATTCATAAAGAATACTTGGTTATGCTTATTGCTTCCCTTTGCCTTTCTTGACTGTCAAAACACAGTGATGCTTTTGAAGATTTATAGCAGATGGGTAATGAGATTGCTGACTGTTAACTGCAGCATTCAGAATTTGCTGGTGGAAGGAGGTGGGAGTTTAAAAAAGGGAGAAGGTTATCGGGGATTCATAGCAAGGAAGACAGGTGATAGAACTTGTTTTCAATCAGCAGGCTTAAACATAAATATGTTATGTTCTCAATTAGAAAATTCTCCTCTCTTCATGCTATCTAGTAGTCATATAAAGTCTTTCAGAAAAAAAACGTTATGGAGGTGTCAGATTGCATTCAAGTGATCATAGTGAATCACAAGAAAGGCAAGGAGATTATACAATTTTGCAATAAGTATATTCAGGCTGTGTTGCATATGCTTAATTCAGCCCAAATAGCAGCCTTTAAAAAATCAGAAGGAAATATCAACTAAAATCTGCAGTAACTATCACTTATATACCTGTGTAAAAAGGGAAAATAGGTCAGCAGTGCCCTTAACTGGGCTAGAAAGATTTCAAAGTCTGACTCCTGTCGGTGTGTGCTGGAAAGAAGAAAGGAAAAAGTCCATCTTCTCTCCTGACCTTTATACAGTCAGATAGTTGGGGTACACCTCAGACTGCAATTTCAGAAATAGAGGCAAAAAGCCATCTCCCACTGACTCCATTTGGAATGTCTCCCTGTTTGGAATGTCACTGTCACTTCACCCACCTCAACACTGTAATTCTCTGTTCACCTGGCTTAATATATTCTGTCTTTAGAAGCAATGCTTTTACATTTAGACATTAATGTTCATCATAATTTTCTGTATGTCTGTATCTGTGTATATGAACAGTTAAAAGTTTTAGAGGATATGTCAGGGTTTTCTCCACATTTTTGTGTTTACTGAGGCCTGTGAAGCTACCCTGAGCTGTGAGTACTGGGTAGGCACATGAAATACTGAGTGATTGAGAAAAAAGGATGAAGCCAAAGATGTTGCTGAATTGGCAAGGAAGAATCTCCTTTTGTTTCTTGATGCAGATATCTCTGTGCTGATCGTTACTTGGATTTCTAGGGATCCTACTAATCAAACATTGTTGAATCTGCTAGGCTCTTTGAAAGTACCCTAACACCTCTGAAATTTATTCTCATGGGCTTGGGGCTTCATTTTACTGAACTTTGGTTATGGTATAATAACTAACATTCGTGTCTGCTAGGCAGTATCAGTATCAGGAGATAGGCAAAGGATGGGAAAAACAGGAGGAAAAAAAAATATAGCTTGTTATAATTTTTTTTTTAAGGTAGCAGCTTTTTCCTGGCTGCAGCTTTTTCCTCTGCACATGCAGAGGGAGCTCAAGAACTCCCTGAGAGTCTTGCCTACTACTATTGCCAAGGTTGGGTGTTTTTGTTACATTTTTTTCTTACAAAATGAGGCAGAGACAGTTGCTGAAACAAAGAGGTTGGACAGCAGCATCTTCAAACAAAGTGTATTATTATTCTTCACAAGGGAAGTTGTCTGTGACCCCTTGGGTTTTTTTTTTTCACCCTGTTTTCAGCAGGTAGTGCTGGCTTGCTCAGGGACCATTTCAGCAGATCATACACATTAGTCAAGATCTAAAATACCTCCCTGCACCATATGCTACCTAAAGTATAATAATCCTTTAATCTGTCCACTGCATGACATCTGGGCAGTTATTTGACTTGGTAACTCATGTCGATTGTTCATATCAGTATGTGTCAGAGGGGGGAAGTGCCAAAGCAGTGGCAGAGAGATGAGGATTTAGGAAGATGCCTGTGGGGAAGTGCCTTGGATCGGGGGAGATCTACCTGTGGTGTGGCAGGTGACCAAACCACCACCGATGTGGCTGTGCAAAATCTTTATATGACAATAATATTATTCTGAGATAAGCACAAAACAGGACAGGAGGGGGAAGATGAGCTGCCAGGACCCAAGTTACAGAAGCGCATTAATATTTACTCAGTATCTCTTTATACCCTCTAGTCAGCACAACAGATGTAGCTGTGTTTTAAGACATTATAATTCATTGAAAAGGGCAACAAAGATACTCTTTCCCTCCCTCCTGTCCCCGGTAATTTCAGATGTTCACCATGCACACAGAGGGGGAGGAGGTAGAGAGACAAGCGCTGGTGGGAGAAGAATGCAATTATCCCAAAGCCTCCTGACGGGCATCCACTTCTTCCTTCCAGCTTAGCTGCTCTGACCACAGGCTGGGGGCTCGTGGGACATGGACCAGATTGAAAAAGTGGAAGCAGACAGATGGTTATTTGTAATCATCATGTAAATGTAAATCCTATAAAAATGTTTTCTTTCTAAGGGCCTAAAAGCTGGAAAGAAGGATTAAGGCATGGATATCTAGCCTAGAATAATTTTGACCCCACCACCTTCCCTCCTACCCCATAAACATCGTGCCTTTATCTCCACTTCCTTTAAACAAATTGCTGGAACCTCAGCTGAGGAAATTAATTCAGTTTCCATGTAATTCCCTGAGTTTATGGGCCTCAGTTTGACCGAGGCCTGGATTTGGGCCTAGGCTGGCAGGTGCTGGTTAGCAGCTGCCTTGGGAGCGGGGGCTCCTCTTTGCTCCTTTTGCTCCCGTATCCCTCGCTCTGGCAGGTGCGTGCTCCGTGTGTTTATCCCCTTGCTGGATGTGCTCCCTTTCCCTGCTCACACTCCTGGCTACCTGGAAATGGCCATGCTGGGCTGTGCTTGCCTTAAAGACTGCCGTGACTGCTCGCAGACATCTCTCCTGTTTGAGCAGCATCCGCTCGTTTGAGCCACAAAGAGAGCGATCAAACTTTAATTAACTTCTGTCCGCGGCGCCGTGCAGGCTGTGTGCATGCTGTAGCTGCTCTTCGCAGCTCTCCAGTCCCTCGGTGCCTTTCCAGACAGTGGGGCTCGGCCATCTGGAAGCTTTTGCCCTTGCAAGGCTTTGCCTTTTGAAACGTGAGGGTGTTTGTGCTGCCGTCAGGCTGGTGGGGGGAGCAGCCCCTGGGGTGCATCTGTGCTGCAGTCCCAGGGCTGGCCTGCTCTGGGGGGAGTCATCTTCCCCTTGGGCACCCCTTGTTTAGTCATAACATAGCAGAAAGGTTTGGCTTGGAAGGGTCTTAAAGATCACCTAGTACCCCATGGGCAGGGACACCTTTCCTAGACTAGGTTGATTGGAGCTCCACCCAGACTAGCCTTGAACATTTCCAGGGTTGGGGCATCCAGAACTTTTTTGGGCCTTGCCACCCTCACAACAAAGAATGTGAGGTAACACCCAAAAATCTAAAGAAACACCTATGCAAGCACCAAGGGAGCTGTCTGCAAAATTGGAATAAAGTATGGCAAGAACATCCAAGAAAGAATGAGGAAGAGGAGGCTGTTGGCAGCACAGTGCTGCTTGTGTTGAATTTTTAAAACACTAGTGTTTGTGCCCCGCCAAAAGGGACCTGAGGATGGCTGGCTTCTCAGGTGAACAAAAGCCTTTTGCCTGTGTGGGGAGAGAGTGGTCTGCTCAGGCACACTAATAGTTATTTGGAAGTATCCAGCAATTGTGGATAATTGGCTGAGGAATATTCTGCAGCCCTCAATCACTTTTCTGTTTTCACAGATGGTTGTACCATTAGGTGTGGTGAGTGCACCAAGATGTGCTGCAACTTTTCCATTTACTGTGCTAGTACGTGTGAACTCAATTTCCAGCTGATGGTTCTTCCTCCTGTGGCTTCCTGTGCCACTCCAGGAGGAGAGCCAAGCTCACCTGCTCATGGACTGCCCTCCTCTTCCCTGTTTCCTCTCCCTTGGGGTGATATTTGGGGTGACCGGGCTGATCAGATGAACATCTATGCTTTATTTCATTGTCGTTAGATTGCATTAAAATACTGAATCACCAGAATGGCTGCCTGTGCTCTTTGCTCTTTACCTTGTTTTTCTCTCTGCTTTTGTTCTTCTTTTTCCCTTCCTTTACCTGGCTTTTTTTTTTTTTTTTTTTTTTTTTTTTTTTTTTGGTTTCCCTTAAGTTAGTCTTCCCCCTCTTCCTCTCCAAGTTATTTTCTCACTTTAATTTTTATTTCATGCATTTTTCTCTTATCTTTGTTTTTCTGACACTGCTTTATTTTTTCCCTCTTTCTTTTTTCTCCAACCTCTTTTTTTTTTTCCCTCCAAAACACAGAATGCTTTAGATGGAAATGGTGAGATATACCTATTCAAGATTCAGGTATGTGCTGAGGTACAGAGCAAGATTAAGCAAAGCCTGTAGCATCAATTTTGTCTTCTATTCAAGCCAGTTTTGCAGTGTGGCTTTGGGTAAAGGAATGTGATAAAATCAAATCACCTCTTAGCCTCATATTCTGAGGCTGATTGGAACCTTACACAGTTGCTGGGATGATTCAGAGAAAGTTAATGTAATTTGCTGTGTATCACTGCAAGAAACTGTGTTTGTCAGGTTCATACAGCAGTGTGAAATGCTCAAGGAAAATGCTTTCCTTAATATTACTGTTAGGAGTCAGAAATACAAAGCCATTATGTGATGGGATCTGCAGATTTTTCTGGGGATTTTTCCACTAATGGATTTGCACTGAAGTTCTGTAATTACATGTAGAACCAAGCCAATAACATAATATTTATTTTGTGTTTAATAATAGTAGCAGAAATTAATTTTTATCTATTTACCATTTATACAAAAGTCGGCATAGCATGGTCTAGAAGTACTTTTTCTTCCTGCGTATCATGGGGATCACAGAGACATATGAACCTGCTTTCCTAAAAAACATGAATTTTTAAGACTTTTTTCTGGTTCTTTCCCTGACATTCCCAGGATATTGACTTTCTTGGCTTTCCAAAGCGTTGTAATGCCAATAGTCAGCAGCCCATGATCTTCATCATACTAATTCTGTGCTCTGCATTGCATAAGTTAATTCTTCCACTTGATCTTGAAGCTGTATAAATTCTATTTCTGCCAACTTGATTATTGTGAATCAGAAGGTTTGGATTTTTCAGAACATTTGAGGATTGAGGTTTTTGTTGTCTATTGGGTGTGTCACCTAAGAAGAGTACGGGTTCTTGCCAGAGCTGCATTTGTTGCCAGCTTCCTCCTGTCACTTTTATTTTATGCTTCAAGAGCGAGACCTAAATAGTCATTCTTTGTGTGTGTGTGTGTGTGTGTTAGAAAAGGAATTAACTTCCAATTAATTCCCTCCTTCCTCTGGGATCTACCTGTATATCCCAAAATGGAGAACAATGAAAGTTACCTCCATGTCATTTCGGGTGCTAGATACATACAGCCCACTCACCTCAGACTATTCAGAGACCAATTCCTGTATGTATTAATCATATTTTTCTTCTGGCTTATTACAGAAGAGAAAAATATTCAGTTCCAAATGTTAAAATGGGGCATGTTTTATTAACATTGAAAGCAGTAAATTATCTCTGCTTATGAAATGAGACTGAGCAATTTCTGCTGAACTCTTCCTGACTTGCCCCTTCACTAGGATACAATGTTTTCTAATTTCTCAGAGGGCCCAGGTTCCATTAAGGGCGAGAACTGTTTTAAAGCTGTAATGAAAGCCATGCGTAGCTGAAATTCAAGGAGGGGCAATGCCCTAAATTCTATTTCAGTAGCTCATCTAGAGCTATTTTCAGTTTTGTGTTTATAAGAATGTCAATTAACCTAGAGACTAGGACACGCACGGAAGAGTAGGGATGAAGTGGATATCATTCTAACACACTGAAGCCAGCTAGTTGGACCTAATCCTTTACAGAAGCTTGATTTACATAAGAAGCCAGTCTGTGTAGCCTAATTTAGTTCTCAAACAACTTGGTGATTTAAATGCTCTTTCTTTTCAAGGTAGTAGGATAGGGCTGGTCAAGGTGGCAGAAATATTAGTTTTAAAAATATAGAGGGAAGAAATAAATATGCTGGAAGTACATTACTATTAGTTTTATTTCTTTGACAGCTTTCAGAACTGGTGACCATTTTAGCATGTATGTGCCAGAAATACGATAGTAACAGTAATAATGGCAATGCCCTTGGCCAAGGTGTAACTCTGCAGTTCAGTATTAGTTCTGTCCTTTTGTTACCATGTGCTGGAATTAGAGACCCAGACAAGGCAGATGCTCAGCTGGTTGTTTTCTGTCATGAAGAGAACTCAGCACCCAACCTGCAGTGCTGCTTTTCTAATGATGGAAAGAGATCCTGTCAAGGTTAAGAGGAGTAATGGGTGCTTACACATCTTTGTAACTTAAACACAGAGTAGCGTTTTTATCTGGAAAGAAAAAAAAAAGAAGGGAAAACAAAAGCCCTGTATGTGAAGTCTGCCTCCACTGGACCAGAGGGCATATCTGCCCAGCTTCATTTTTGAGATCTTTTACAGGAAGATACAGGAAGCAAAGTCATCCACTAATAATGGTTGAGACTTGTTTCTTTAATAGTATGTGGTTTTACATTTTTCTTCTTCCACTTACAATGTCATCACTTCTGCTAATTTTCTTTCCTCTTTCCTTCCTTTATTGCTCTAGTGCTACGGGATGACTTCCGCCAGAACCCTACGGACGTGGTGGTGGCAGCTGGGGAGCCGGCAATACTGGAGTGCCAGCCGCCCCGGGGGCACCCCGAGCCCACCATCTACTGGAAGAAAGATAAAGTCCGCATCGACGACAGGGAGGAGCGCATCAGTGTGAGTGCAGCCCAGGTGGCTCTTTATCTATGGGCTCAGGGCCCACAGCTGGGTGCAGCAGAACTTGCACAGCTTCACAGCCTTGCCCATAGAAATTTGTTGTTATTCTTGGCAGTTTGTCTCTCTGAGCTTTCCCAAATGAGGGGGGCAGGCTGTTTGTTGCTCCTAGTCTGGCTCTGCAGCTTGAGCTTCTTTGAGGGTTGGTTTGTTAATCCAGTGTGATGGAGGTCCGTTAGAGCTGGAGATTCAGTCATAGAAGGTGCTCAGTTAGATGAAGGACTCAGTGGTTGTCTTTGGTTTTACCTTTTCTGCATCTCAGTTCTCCAAACACAGAGTATCAGAGAGGTGTTTATCAGTAAATTTAGTCAAATCTATGAGGTGCACAAATAATCCCTGGGAGAAAACCCAACATCTTAGAATACTACCAGTAATTTTATAGTTATTGCAGTAATTTGGATGTGTCTAAATGTAGGCTGAAGTCATACTCTAAAGAATTACGGTTCCTGAAAAGGAATAAATGTTGAGCAAATGAGTAACACTGGTTGAGTTCTGTGGCTGTTCATTTCTTGTACTGAATGAAAAAGGATCCAGCAGAAATATTGAACTTATCAAGTGATTAGAGATAAATCATGGTCCATGCAAGCAAACCGGATAAATTAAGGGGTTGAGAACATGTTTCATTCCTAATTTTTAAATGCTTAGCTTTTCACCATTAATATTTCTTCAATAAAGTTTTATGTTGTATGGAATGATTCAGTGCAGACCTTATTCAACATGGAAGTACTATCAGGAAGCTTTTTAGTGGCTCTGGATCCCTAAGGGATTATTCCAAGACAAAGAATCTGAGCTGTTGCTGTTTGTGAACCAGGCTCTCTGTGCTAGGGTCTACTCAAGAGTAGAAGAGCAATGAGTGGCAGAGAACTGGCTAACATTCCCTGACTGTCAAGTTTCTTTAGTTAAATCCCCAGCTTATTTTGTAGCACTCCATTGTCTAACCTTTGACACTGTGACTTCACAAGCCACAAATTTTTACTTTTTTTCTTTCAGCTATCCTGCTCTTTCTCTCTGTAAGCACCCTTTATAGCCAAGAAAATATTAACTGTCAGGTGAATTCCCAGTTTGGGCCAGATTCAGTCCATTGGCCTCAACATGAAGAGAAAATCTGTCTTTATTAGTGATCAAGGAAACTGTTCAGACACCAGTAAAATAAAATCATCTGAATAAAACTGAGTCAAATTGCCTTGTTTTTTCAGAGAAATGTCAAGAGTGCTTTACATATTACCATGCAAGAAATAAAAGTACTCTGTGCTGCCAAGAGACAGCAAGAAATGTAATCTTTGAAATGTAAAGAATCTAATAAAAGCCAAAGGAACAAGATCAAATGGAGTTGAAATTAGTTGCAAATTGAAATTAGTCAGTGGAATAAAAATAGAACAGCTTAAAGATATTCAAATATATAAGTATCTAATTTTAAAACTATACATATATTTACAAACAAAAGTTTAGAATGTCTTGGTTGCAGAACATGTCACCCGAGAAGGTAGCATTTTTTCTGATGTATTTGTTTACCTGAAGCTACCTGTATTTTGTTTAACCTGAAGTTACGTTCCTTGTTTTGAAACAGATCCGTGGTGGGAAGCTGATGATCTCCAACACCAGAAAAAGCGATGCAGGGATGTACACGTGTGTGGGGACCAACATGGTGGGCGAGCGCGACAGTGACCCTGCAGAGCTGACTGTCTTTGGTAAAGACACCCCTGCTTTTATGGCTTTTTTCCTGCAGACATGTAGGCTGAATTACCCTGGGTGGCTTCTCAAAACATGAGACCCAGCAAGGCTAACAGAACACAGCAGTACTGCTAAAGATGCACTTCACAGCTTCAGAAGGAGACCAGGTTTTAAAAGCTGCTGTTTATAATGGTGGAGCTGTGGTGGCTCAACATTTTCCTTCTAAGCACATGGTTTCAATCTGATTGGAGGTCCACAGTGATGTGCGTAACCAGAGATGTTATTGCAGGACACTGCTCTCCCTCACAGAATGGCCAAATGTAATTAAGCTACTTCTAATACAGTTGACAATGCCTGCTTACCAGAGAGTTAGACCAGGATTGCCTATTTAAATAATTCCATATTCCTGAGGGGTTGTGAAATCAAACCTTTGTAGGAAAGCACAAAAAACTTCACTCGATCAGTAAAACATCATTAGAGACAATTCCAAAATCAACTTTTTAAGTATATGGCAGTAAGTTTTAGCATTCAGGAAACAGCTTTTCCTCCTGTAAGCCAGGACAGCATTTAGATTTTTGGTGCTGCTGAATGAATTAAAAATGAATAAGCTTCCTTTGTGAAAGAACTTCTAGACCTGATGGGCAAGGCAAGAAGTTGGTTGTTAGGAGAACTTGCCCCATGGTTAGGGTCCAGAGCAAGAACAGAGTAATGATCCAACATAGAGCTGGATCCATCCTGCTAACAACTGGATAAGAAGCAAAGCAACAAAATCATGCTGAGGTACATTCTACAGCCATGGGTTTGTAGGAATTAGTCAAGAGGTTCTGAGCAAACAAAGGAAGATCAATAAGGAAAAACCCCTCGCTGCTAAGGAAAATGTGTCTATGCCGACAAAAGAGAGAGAAATAGTGTTAATGTTCTATCCTGCTACACCTCTTTGATACAGTACTGGAATTCCAAACAAGACCCTTTGTAACCCCAGAGGGATGTTTAATAGAAATCCTGAGGTCCTTTGTGAAGCAGATGCTCCAGAGTTTTTCACCTTCTGCCTAATATGGTGCACTGGAAAACCCAGTCACACACATTGCCATTCCAGTTTTTTGCATGTATGTGCAATTCAGCATTTGTTTATCCACTTAAAAAGAATATATATATAATGTGATTCACAAAAGGCAGAGAAAGATTTTTGCTAGACAAGATACCTTGCGGGGGAAAAAAAAAAAAAACCCAGAGAAAGGATCTCTGTCAAATTATTACACCCTTTGCAGCCAATCTGTTTGAGTTGTAGCTTTATACAGATGCAAAAGAGACATGACATATCTCCTTCATCAGTTTAAGTACTGCTAATCTCTGGTAATACTCCCTGTGGATAGCAAGCAGATTGCAGTCCTAAACTACAAAGCCTTAAGAAATCCTTAAGAAAATAATTTGTTAAAAAGCATTGAACTGTAGGAATGAAAACTGAAATGTGCATGTAATTTCATATCCTGCAGAGCTATGAAACATATTAGGTTTGTCTTGATATGTAAAATAATACATAACCAATTACAATATTCTGATTTTTTTACAGGGTATAATCATAGCAATCAACTTACAAAAATATAATCTAAAACTATTTGGTGAATACCAAACAAAATCAGCAATAAATGAAATTAGATATTTTAATCCTTCTTAATTATGTTAGACTACCTGAAGAAAATTATATTTAAAATTCCCTACTGCAGTATCTTCCTATCTGCATTTTTCCTTCTGTCTGGGTATTCCCAGATACCTCCCTACCTTCCTTTTTGCTGTGCAAGAGCAGCATGCAGGAAGCAGGTGCTCAGGTTATGACCTGCTGTCTCACAAGGTGGTTTGGCTGCCCTGTGCCCATTTCCTGGCCACCTCCTGGCCCTGAAGCTCTGTGCTGGTGCAGTGGGCTCACTGTAACATCGTGTGCAGGGTAGTCCTGGTCCTCTCCATACAAACAGAGGGACCTTGCCCATGCTTTCCAGCAGTTACATTCATTCCTGAACTCCAGGCTGCAGCCCATGTATGAGCAGGGATGTGCACAGTGACTGGAGAGCATTATCCATGATGTTTCCAGGAAACAATGTGTCTACTGGACAGTCCAAACACTCCAAGCACTCACAATAAATACAATAAATCCAACAACTCTGGGAAACATCAGAATGGCTCTGGGTGTTCAAATTGGCTTCACTGAACACAGGCAAAACCACCAGCATTGTATGTGAGGTCCACAGCCTTCCTCTAATATGACTCACAGGTCTGAGGAACATGGGAACACTACAAATGTTGGTAAAAAATATACTAGAAATACTTATATGCAATTCATGTGCCAAACTTTTAACTTCTTTGAACATATTTGAAAATGGACTTCACAATAAAAATAAGGAAATCTTGACTGAGTGACTTGGAGAATTTTAACAGGGGACTGGCAAGCCTATAGCTGGTGCTGATTCTGGAAAGGAATTAGCTGATCAGTCATGTCTTCATTCCTTTCCCAAATAACAGCCTTCCAAGCCCTTTCCACAGTGTGAAGGGAGCCTTAGTAAACATATTATGTAGAAAAAGGAACTGTTTCATACTAGCTCTTGAACCTTTCCAGAAACCATCTACTTGTTACTTTTGGCTTTGCAAGTTTTTCTGTAATCCCTGAAGTTAACTTCTGCATGTGACTTGTGACAGGTCTCTGGCTCCCTGTACAGTAAATTTAGCTTGAGGCATTGCCTCTGGAAAAACTGAGTCAGTGTGGGGGTAGCTGGTGGCCCAATTGGAACAGCATGGAAGCCTAGCCTGAAAGATTACACTTTTCCTGAGTTTGAAAACAGTAAAATAAAATGGTTCATAAGAACCCTGGGATGCAGTAGGGGGAGAAAATAAAATTTTCCCATGTGCAGAATATGTCCACCTGGCTAGGTACCCATTCAATAACCTTTACTGACAGATAGTTATGAATAATACATGTAGAACTTTCACTTTTTTTCCCTAAGCTTATCTGCATAGGAAACATTGTTTTCAACATTCAGGCACTCTTAACAGTAAACTGGTAGTGTCAATGCAGATTGCATTAGTTTTGTTCCCAACTCATGATTTCTTCTGTTAGCAGAAAATTGGCAAGTTTTCATAGTAAAATACCATAAAGATCATATAAGCAGTGCTATCCAAAACCATGTTTTGAATAGTGTTGAAGATGTACTACATTTTGTTAGTCTTCTTTTTCAAGCATTACTGCTAGTTTTTGCCTTTATGAGGCTCCAAGGTGTAATCTTGGAGCAAAGCAGAAAGACAGGGTCTGTGACAGCCTGAAGTTGCACTTTAAAGGAAGTTAATAACCTCAGTCCTAATGTTCACAAAAAGAGGCAGCGTGGGACTTGATTATTATGTGCACACTATTCTAAAGGCCAATTTCCGAAGTGTAAGTGATACAAATTAGGTTGCATTGCTTGTGTTTGGGCTCATAGCCCTTGGCTGAACAGAATTAAAGCAAGATGCAAAACAGAAACAGTTTAATTCCAATTTGTAAGAAAGCTTTGTTTGTAAATACATAATATGGAGCCAGAAATTAAATAAAGAAGGAATTACTCTTTATGATAACCTTTATCATTTTGTCATGCTACTTCACCATTCTGAGATAAGTTTTCAAGTTAACTGTTTCATGTTCTTTTATTTCCCTTTGCACTTAAAATGGCATGTTTGAAGAGAATGTACAAAGGTATATCTTGTATATTGATTCTAAAGCTCAGTGAAATCAATGAAAGCCTTAGTATATCAGCTTCAAGAGGCTGGCATCAAGCAGTGGAAAAAGATATATTTAGAAGAGCCTCAAAAGAATATAAAGCATAAGTAAGAAGAGTAAAAAATATCTTTAAAAGCTTTGTCAGTTTGGACATATTAGAGATTGTTTTGGATTAATCTTTGATTTTTATCTTTGGTATCCGACCCTTTTTTCAGCTAATAAGATCCTGTGGGATGAAGAGGTATTCTTGTCTGATGCTTGAGGAAGTATTTGTGTTTGATGTTTTGTAGATACTGTCAGGCTGAAAGAGAAACCCTAGTTTTAGAAAAAGAATGACTATGATGACATGGTGTTAGAAGAAAAAAATCCCCAAAATCCCTTTAATGAAGATACTGTGCCCCATTTTACTTTCTTCAGCTCTGCCTATGTGAAAGGCCTTAGCAGAGTCTTGACCCCCATTGTAGCCTGGAAGCTCTCCCAGTCACATGGAAAAATCTACCAAAATCAGGTATACATTCACAGGTCAAGACAGAGAAATCAGCACTGTGTATTTTGTCCTTCAGATCAAATCTCCTGGTTTTCTTCAAATCCCTGAATTTTTCGCTTACAGTCTACCTGTGGCAGTTTGCAAAAAGTCATTTTAGCTTTAGATTATTTGTTATCCACAGATACCAAGAAGTTGTTACAGAATAACAATGCAGCTCTGAAAAAAGTGTCTGATTTGGTCCCCAAAGTCTGTATGTAACAGTCAGTAAAAACTGTAATTAATATGATTGTAGATGTATATAAAAGGAGAAAACCACTAGCAACTGATAACCTTCATTTTACTGCATTTGCCTCTTATTGGTGTTTCATGCCTTTACTGTGCAAGTTCATCATGCCTTGGGTGCTGCTCAGAGTGTAGCAGTTTGTGATGTCTACACAAGTGCCTGTTTCTTAAATGGAAAAGGGAAAAGTGGCTAAAAAGATGCAGTAGAAGAATGTCTATAAATATAAAACCACCTTCTTTTGCAATTGTATTTTCATTTATTTGGCCAACATAGGTAAATTTAGTGTGGTCGTAATATCCTGTCTCCTTTCACTTGTTCTTTTTTTTCTGGGCAGGAGCTTTACTTCATTCAGATCACGTTGCATTTAATGAAATATCTATGCTATTGACAGCATTCTGAAGTGAAACTTACTTCTAACCATCTAATGTTTCCTTTTTTCCCTTTTGAATCAGAATGCTTAAGTTCAAAAAGCTTTTAAATGTAACTATTTGCTATTAAATCCCTCCCCAAAGCCTTTTAATTTGTGTTTTAATGTTCTTTTTAGAACACAAAAACATTTTTAAAAAATGTTGTTTTCTATCTAGCAAAGACAGAGAAAACAAGAACAATTCTAAATCAGATTGAGGCTCTACATTATGAAGACCATCAAATCCTTCACTCTAGCAGTTGCCTCAGCAGAGAAAGTATATTAAGGTAGTTAGGATCATTTTAATTAGATTGAAGCCCCATATATGGCTGTCTAACTTTTTGAGGAACAGGAAAAGGGCAATAATACATCTGAAGGTCATCTGAGTCTCTCTAATAGACTGTGATACTCAGACCAATTGTTAAATATGGGAAAAATTGAGTTCTGAGGTTAACTTGTGTCAGCACCCAGAGCAATAAAAGCATTTTGCTGTTTCTGGCTCAGATCTGTAGGTTTCCTTGCAGCACATACCTCAAGCACTGCAACAGATCCTAGGTGTGTGTCCAGATTGCATTAACAATCCCCTTTTATAACTGCAAGCAAAGTTTATTCTGAAGTTATAAAGGTCACCCTAGTAATAGCATGACTGGTTGACATGACATATAACCATGACCTATTTTATAGTTCTCTTCAAGGATTTTTAATATTCATCAGAGAAAGTCTGGGAAGTGGGTACTTTATTTACTCAGTGAAAGCTTATAAAATAGCTATATTAAAATTTTTATATATGCCTATGATTTTAATTTATCACCCTTTCTTGTTGTTTCTCAAATATATTGTTCTCTGGATGCTGTTGACAGAGTAACAATATTTAATTATACCACAAGGCTTTATTTATGGGCAAACCATTTCAGAGGAAAAAATATGATTTTTTTTTCTTAGACTAGCTCTGAAACTAAATTTGACCTGGCTGTGCAAAGAAACCTTCTTTATTTAGCATGCTTGGGCAAGCAGTGCTCTGTCTCCTGAGAGATTAACATTGTAAGCAAGTTATGCAGGTGACTCAAATCCAGTTAATCTCACATAAAGAATGTTAATAGCATTGGCAGTGGCATTCAGTCTGATCACTTTATAGCTGTATAATTAGCTATTGGACATATTCAAGAGGTTTTCTGAGTGATACAAATACAGGAAACAACTTAAGAGATAACTTGTTCTTTCCTGATTCACACTGTGCAAAATGCAAAGATGATGCAAAAATGGAAACAGCAGTTGTTGGTATTTGCATGTCCTTGCTAACTGGTCTCTGTCTTTACATAGCTATTAATTTTCTAGCAACTTCTTAAATCTTTTTTGAAAATACACAGTTTTAGAAGCTGATATGAAACAAACATGTATTCTCCTAAATTGCCTTGATGTGGAATCCAATGATTTATCTAAGGACTTCAGGGCCATTTACTTTCTCCTCAGCTGAGTTCTCCTCAAAATGAGACAGGAATTTATTTTCTCATCTCCTGTACAGGAGAATTTACAGCCACAAGTAGCAATTTCATAAGTATGCACAATCTAATTTTGAAGCTCTTTACACACAGCTTTTGTAAACCTGGTCTAAAATGATTTTTATATGCAGACCAAGCCAGTCTGCAGACAAACACAGAGTTGTTTAAATTCAATCAGAATGAACCTGGGCCTCTAAATCACCAATTAGAATGCTAATCTAGATCTGAATTTCTTAGTTTAGCATCATGACTTGAAAAACAAATGCCAAAATGAAGAGTATTGTGTATGAGCTGATAGCAGGAGTTGGTCTAAGCTCTTCTTAGGAGAGAAGTTGTGAAAACCATGCTGTTGCAAATTTGTAGAAAGTGTCATTAAAATACTCCCATCCAGATTCACATAGTTGCAGATGGGCCAAGTACATTGCTTGGCATTAGGATTAAAAATGGGAGGTTTTTTGCTTTGTCCAGTTGTAATAAGTTTATCAAATTAAAATGGCTTTATGCAAAATTTTCCATGCCTAACTAGAAAACCAGTTTTAGTTGACAAAATTAAATTGACAAAATAATTCACTCTTCTCTAAGAATGCTGAAGTTCTTGCAGTTTGGAGGCAAAAGGGATAATTGGAATGAAATGGGCAGGAATGAGAGGAATGGCGGAAGCTTTTTGTCCTGAGAAGTGCAGGTGCCTCATACTGAATATCATATACCTAAAATATGTTGGGAAATAGCTACACTATGCCAGGGATGTACTCTTTTTTTGGCTTGTCCAGAGGATTTTCAGTAAATTTAGCCAAATATGCACCTGCCTAAAAAAAAAAAAGTAATGGAGTCATCAATTCATACATCAGAGAACCCACAAATGAAGATCTGGGCAGCATTTTCCTCTATCTACACTGTGTTCCTGCTGCTGTCACTCTCCTGGGAGGGTCCTTGGGATCTTCAGCTGATTTTTCTTTTGTTAAGTTTGTGGATGGGCTGTATTTGGGTGACCTGGGTAAAAGGAGCTCCAGTTCAAGTGCAGACCAAACACTCAGTGGAGAAGAGACCATTTGCTGTGAGGTACAAAAAGGGAGAGGCATGGATAGTTGGAAGGGGAATTGGACTTGAGAACTTGCTGGGTTCCAGGTGTGAAAAGTGATATTTCTGGGCAAAAAAAAAAAAAAAAAAAAAAAAAAAGATAAAATGACTAAGGGAAACTGTCAGCAGCTGGATAGGGCTTGTGTGCAGACTTGAAATAGGAAATTACAAAGAGTTGGATAAGAGTTGTACACTGACTTAAAATGGGGAATTATAAAGATTTCAATATAAGCAGAGAGGCTAGAAATGAATTTACTTGCCCAAACATTGCTGGAATCTGAAGATCCTGGGCAGGAATAGGAATAGGACAAAACCCATGGCTTGGGGAGAAGAATCTTTGCCCGTTAGCCATGCTTTTATCTCTGTCATCTGGAAAGGTGCTATAGATTCTTGAGCATGTCTATTCTTCTGCTGACAAAATATGTTTTCCCCTGCCAATAGGTTTCCCTGCTAATAAGGAATTCCTGTGTGATGCTGTCACTCATTTACATGATTACTAACAGGTGGTTTTGTGTTCCTCATTTTCTGACTGATATTCCGATTTGTAAAGGTGATGAACATTTTTTTGTCTGCTGTTGAATTAATGGAAGCTGAGCTTTAAACACACAAAATTAAAATTTCATTTCCATCCAACCCCTCCCCATCCCCTCAAAAAAAAAAAAAAAAAAAAGTCAGTTTTGTGGCTCAGGTTGAACGCCAAAATTTAGCAGATACTTTTTACCTTACTTTCTAAGATCTCTATTGTACCCCAGAGAGGAGCTGTGAAAATAAGTGAGGTGATTATAAAGCATTAAGATCTACTAGGTGTAACAGAGGTCATGATGAAATTAAAAATTCTGTCTTTGAAGTGCATTTTTAGTAGTAAGACAGGAGGCCACTCTCTAAACAGTACCACTAAAGCAAAATATTCAACACCTGCTCATTAAGTGAATACCAACAATCTGGAGATGTTTGGGGAAAAAATAGTGTATGATCATATAATTGCAACCAGTCCCATAAGGCATCATAAACAGAAAGGAAGTGATCAAAAGACATGCATACAGCCTTAATTCTCTCAGTAAATGTGGCCTGCTTGATCTTTCAACCTTAATAATGCTCTTTTAACTTTTTAAAAAAATTATTTGCATATAATAATTGTGCATAACAAACCTGTAAAATTAGCTCTGTAGTTATCAAGACAAATTGCCTGAGTCAGAATCTTGTATTGCTTGCATCTGTGTGAATTCTGAATAAATTTTTAAGTGACATCATATTCCTTAACTTGCTGAAAGTGAAGTATGAAACATAGTGTGTAACCAGTTTTACATGTCCTTATGATAAATCCCTGTTGTGAGTGGAAATACTGTTTCATATAAACTCAGCCTTGTAATGGTTTGACTAGCATAAATAATTTATGACAATAAAAGTGTGGTATGGCTGAGAGGACAAAACAATATTTGTGCCTTCCAAAGGCAACTTGGAAACTAACCCCAGTGACATCCTTTCAAATGAAATTACCAGTACTTGGATTTTGTAGCAGTATAACTGAGATCAGATTGTGGCTCTGCATCTGGTTTTTAAGCAGGCCTGTACAACATTATGGTGATTAATACTATTTGTAGCTGTGCAGCCTAACATAACAAGGGTAAACAGAAGTTATTATTCAGACCTTAATTTGGTTTTCCATGGTGAAGTTGGTGATGGGGATCAGGGAATCTCTGTCCTGTGCACGACAGTTCACAATTGCCTGAGGTGCGTAACGCGGAGTTTAAATTTTCCTCACAAGCATCAAGATACTGATCTCTGCCAAAGGCTGGCTGGCTCCTGCTGGCAGCTCCTGCTCCAGCTCATACATTGCTGCAGCAGGAGCTCCCAGCTCAGGCTCTGTCCGTGCAGGGCTGCAGAGCCACAGCTTTTCCAGGGAAGGGCACGGCCTCAGAGGGCTCTGTCCTGGCACAAGCTGCCTTCTGGTGGCTCTTGCTGGTGGGTGGGATGGGACAGCCCCTGCCTCTCCAGCCTGGCAGCCCTCTTGCTGGCTCTTTATGCACATCATCAGTTCCACTTGTCTGAATTTGTGGAGCTCAGCCTCCTTTCTGTTTGATGGATGGGTAAGCAGCAAGATGCTGAAAAGTCAAAAAGTGTTCATTTCAGCCCTCTGACTCACTGTGGAATTTTAATGTCTCTTTCAAGAGCGGCCCACGTTTCTCAGGCGACCGATTAACCAAGTGGTGCTGGAGGAGGAGGCCGTGGATTTCCGGTGCCAGGTGCAGGGGGATCCCACACCCACAGTCCGGTGGAAGAAAGATGATGCAGACTTACCAAGAGGAAGGTGAGAGCCACATTCACGTTCACTTCCAGATTTCACTTGTTGCACAATGCTGGAATCCATCCCTGCTACCAAGAGTTTGTTTTTTGACATTGTGTCTGAGATCTATTTCCCACATTGCTGCTCTTTTGGCACTACAAATCTTCTTCCAGAGGCAGCTGTGCAGGGAAGCCCAACGTGAGTGAATTGTCCAGGTAATGGATTCCTGTGGAGGAAAAAAAAGTGATCTGTAGGTGTTGTGAGCACATGGGTACTCAGTGACTTTATTGGAAACAGTAAAGATGTTTTAGGACTGTAATGGTGATAGTAGCCTTTAGAATGATGTGCTGGTACCAAGAGGGAGAAAACTTGGCAGAAAAGTTGCTCTGTTGCACTGGCAAGGTGAATAACAGAGCATGGTGGGCTTTGCTGGCTCCTTAGTTCACATCTGTTAAGTCTTGGAGAGAAACTTTCCTCTTGAGGAAACAAAAAGCCAGACTAGCAGAAGTGTAAAGCAGAGTTGAAATCTGGAACAGGCCCCCTGTGTTCAAGAAAGATTAATTTAGTCGGGAACAAACAAGTAGAAAATTTTAGTGAGCAGGGGAAGGGAGTCTCTCCTGCAAAAGGGTTTTAAATTAGTTTGGCTTCATTCAACTAAAAGAGCAGTGTTTGGTCCTCATTTTCTGGAACTCTTTCTTGTTTTGATGCTGAAACATTATTTCATAAAAAAATCTCACCATGGAGCTACCTCTGGGAACAGGAATTAGAACCCAGGTCTCCACCACCCAACAAGTCTTTCTGGCACTATAAATCCTGATCTATTTTAACACAGTTTTAATTTTAGTAGTAGACACGAATAGTGCCTCTTTCCCCCCCCCCCACCATAGCTGACATTTTCCACCAGTTGATTATATCAATGGAAAAATACATAATCTAGAAAAACCATTTCTATGTAAGTTTGATATGTATGTGTGTGTGTATGTGTGTGTATATATATATATACATATATATGTATAGATAGAGATAGAGATATATATATATATATATACTTTCTAAAAAATTCATTTTCTGGCAATTAAAAAAACTTTAAAAGTCACATAGCTGTTTTGCTTGACAGATGTGTATGAATGTAATAGGCAAAATATTATTTTCAGGAGAAGACTTTTTGATGTCAGGATGAATTTTTCTCTTTGCTTCCTCTTTAGCTGTGTATTGTTGAGTAATCCACAGTAAATACATTGAGTTTCTGTGATTTATTCTTGCTTTTGTCCTACTTCTTGTTTTAAATCATATCTGCTTCTAGGTCTCATAAGCGGAAGTAATAGATGATGAACCCACAGTGTCTTTGGTTAGATTGCACTTCTGTTAGATATTTTTT
Source organism: Haemorhous mexicanus (assembly GCF_027477595.1). Taxonomy (NCBI): domain Eukaryota; kingdom Metazoa; phylum Chordata; class Aves; order Passeriformes; family Fringillidae; genus Haemorhous; species Haemorhous mexicanus. Next base: position 9,576,023 of record NC_082342.1, on the reverse strand, counting down.
AGTGACTGTATCCCTTCTTTTTCTCCAGCATCTGCACTTTGGAGGCAAATGCCTCTGATGATTAGCATTGTATGCTTTCTATTCTATATTTTTTAGTTATATAGCACGATATGTGAGCATATATTCACTGTCCAAAAAGTGGACATTTCCAAACCATGCTGCATGATGCTTAATCAAGGAAAATAAGTTTGAAACCTCTAAAACAAAAGTTATTGTGTTTTTCTGGATTTTTTTAATACCAGCAAAGAAATTTGCCCAGATATAGTCTGAATGAATGGATAGATGAGAAAATTATGATATCAAAATTTTATTAATTAGGGAAGAAAGTCAAAATGATTCCTCACTGTTGAAATTAAGGGATTTTTTTTGTGTGTGTGTTTAAAGACAAACTGAGCTCCTGTATTTTAAGTGTTTTAATATCTACAATGAAATATAAAGCCTTCAAGGTTTTCCCTTTGTTATTCTTCCCAGATGCATAAATACTTCTGAACAGATCTCTTAGCTATTTCCTTTATAACTTTCAATATAAATTTCCCATTTCTATAGCTAACAATGTTCTTTGCACATCTGTCTGTTTTCATTTTTTCAATAATTTCATTTTGGCTTCATCCCTAGATTGCAAGAAAATTATAGTAGGTACCTGTTTCAACAATTACAGCAGATTTGTAAATGTGTCTATTGTTGATTCAGCTTTCAAAAGTTTCTAGTTCAGTGACAATGAAGTGGAACAAACTGAATTTTTGTATGCATTTTGTTTCTGTGATTTGCTCCTGGTGAATGCCAGAATCAGTGACAGTGGATCCACAGTTTTTCAGAAATCCTAGTCTGTTTTTCCACCTTACCTTGTTTTAGTTTTTTAGTGACCCATGAGAAAGGAAAAAGGAAAGTAATGCCAGTGATTTCTGGTGACAAATGTGAACAGTGTTGCTACACTGAGTGGTGTGTTGAGTAGTAATTGGAAAATAATTTCAGGCTGTTAAAGCCCTAATTATAAAGGTCCCAGATGGACTCTAAGTATCTCCAGTTGCAATTGGATTAAATGAGAAAAAAAACCCAACTTGAAAAGAAATTAAGATGTTTGAAAACATGACTCTTTATAAAAAAAATATTTTGGCTATTTTTCAAATTGTCTGTGTAATTGCTCAGGAGTATATAAATAACCATGTTTCAAATCTGAGAATAAACAGTGTATTCTGATGGTGCAAAACTTCATTCCCAATTTCAGTTGTTTTTAACTGATGATCTAAATAAACTATGATAGTCTGTATCTTTGAGAAGCAGTTTTTAAAATGCCTGGGAAACATTGGTCTCACTAGCAGTCAAAGGAAATTACTTATCCAACATCCTATACACCTGACTTGAGATTCCAAACTATGATATATGTCATGGAGCTCCTCTCTGTGTGACTGGGCAGGAATTAAAAAAATTATAAATAATAGATGAAAATAGTGGTGTGAGCAATGTATGATAACTGTTTTCATAGTTCTTTTGCACCACTGTGATAATTATTTATACTCTTCAGTGCTTAAAATTCTTGTTAGAGCCCAAATTGGTCCCAGCAAATTAGTATCTTGTTGATCTTGATGTTCATACTGCACCAACAGGGAGACTCAAACTCCAGTGTGAAGTCTGGGGTATGTAAAGCCTTTTTCCAGAAGCTGTCCACTTCAAATCAGTGACCCAAGACTGAAATGCATTGTGAATCAAAGGTAGAGGCACATGATGTATACTTTATTTTAATTGCTCTAAAAATTCAGCCTCACACCACAGCCTCTGCAGTACACAAAGGGTGGGGAATAGTTAATCAAGGATGACTCATGTCAAACTACTGGAGGTGAACAGGATGTTGTGGGGTTGCCAGTCCCATGCCTTTGGCTGCAATATGAGGTTCACTATTCCATGAAAAGAGTTTTTCTCATTATAAGTGACACAAGGAAATGGCACAAAGATTGTGTCAAAGTGACTCAGACAATTGTGGCCATGCATAATGATTAAGGCCTACTGAAAATTAAATAAAATTTGTCTTTATGCCTTGAAATTTTTTCCCAGATACGTGTTCAGATATCTTTCCCTTTGATGTCTGCTCAGCAGAAATAGAGATTATACTTTCCTTCCAAAGAGCTGCTGGTCTCCTGTGTGGTAGAGAACTCAATATGACCTGGATCAACTTTTCATTCATCTACATTTTGGTCCTGGTAACAGGAAGAAAATGACTTTATTTGAGAGCCTACAGTATGAGTGGCAGATCTATGACTAGCAATTTAATAACATTTGAATAAGGTTTGTACAGTGTTTCATGTCTTCAAATTTTCTAGCGAAGCCGAGGAGAGCAGCTGCATGGTCTGTAATTATATAGCAAGTAATAAGTACTTCTCTTTTTTTTTTTTTTTTTTTAGGAAGTGAAGAGATTTTCAATTACAAGTCAAAATTTATGGCACTCTATAATAACTGTTTAAACCTTTTATACAGAAGAAGTTAGCAGTGCCAGCTCTTCGGGAGAGTGAGGTTAGCTCAGCAAATGTATTTTTCAATTGCCTTAAAAATGACTGAGTTGCAATCACATAGGCCTTTTTTGCATTCCAGCCCAGAACAGCTGTTTTAGCTCAGTAAATACATCTTAAATGAAATTACAACCTGCTCTTTTAAGTTACATTTACAGGCACTGTCTGATTAGATGGATATTGTACTAGAGATGAAAAGTGGCAACTGCACCAACAGGGAGAAGTATTTGTTTTATGTGCCACCCACACAATGGGAGTGTGGGCAGAAAAACCAAGAGAGTTGCTTCAGAAGAAAAGTGGTGTGTAGTTTACACAAGGTGTATTGCTAAGTGTTAAGAGATTGTAGGTTATTAAATGAAACCTAGCTGTAACACACAGCAGTGAAAAATATAAACAGCACAGTAAGCTTTCTTATTTGCTGGATATTAGGACTGTTCATTGAAAATTATTTGGGAATAAGCATTCTTAAAGCACAGAGTTAATGTATTGTAAGATAAGTGCTAGCTGCAACAGCACAAGCCTGTGTAGGTGTTAGTTTTGCTATGTTTTTAAAACTGGATGGGTTTTTCTAATGCATATGCATAGTCTGGGCAGAATGCTGCCTGTCACACTTCTGATAGAGTTTAATGAAAAAGCACACCTATATTTTCTGTGCTTTCCTCCGTGGCTTCTCATGAGCCCAAAACTAGGGCTCATGAGAAGCTAGGAGTATAATATGAAATTTAAAAATATCTCATGGTCTTCCAGATGCAAATCTTTGAAATGGATTTAAACACAACTGACAGCAAACCTAATGAACTAAGAAAAGCTGGATTTTTTTAAGAGGAGATCCAAAAAGAGCCTGATAGCCTGAGAAGTTTTGCATTATTATTTCCCCATTGTGATGGGTTGGCCCTGCCTGGATGTCAAGTGTCCCCCAAAGCCTTTCTGTTATTCCCTTCCCAGCTGGACAGGGGGCAGAAAATATAATGAAAGGCTCATGGGTCAAGATAAGAATGGGTAGAGATCACTCATCAGTTAGTGTCATGGGCAAAACAGACTCAACCTGGAGAAAAATTAGTTCAATTTTTATCCATCTAATCAGAAAAGGATAATGAGGAATAGAACCAAATCTTAAAAAACACCCTTCCCCCACCTTTTTCCTTGACAGGGAAAGGGGCTTGTGGTCAATTCATCACACCTTGTCTTTGCCACTGCTTCCTTCTCAGGGAGAGGAGTTTGCTTCTGTGCCTGGAGTTCCTCCTCCCCTCCTTCTTCACTGACCTTGATGTCTGCAGAGCTGTTGCTCTCTCATGAGAGCTTTGGTGGGCACCTTGCACATACCCACCACATCATGACCACAGGATAAGGCTCTGTAAGCAAGAGAGACAGTAATTTTTAAGAATAAACAGTGGTGCTCTGTAATTTCATTTATATTCTGTGGATAGGATATTGAGGTATTTAACTCCAGCCCCCTCTAGATACAACCAAGGGGAGAATGACCTTTCAATGAAATATGAGTTAATAACACTACAGCACTGTGTGCTTTCTTTGAGCTAATATCTGTGCAGATTGTAACAAAATGCAGTCTAATGTGTATTGAAAATTAATTAGAATAAAGAGTGTGTTTTAGTAGTGTAATGAATATAATCTTTGGTTACATCAGCAAATTTCTATTGCAATTAATAACAATTAGTGGTTTTAAATGAAGGGTCGGGGAAAAGGATGTTTTTCATATTAGCTATATAACATGTACTGTTTGTCATCTCTGGTTAGATCCTGTATGATTTGCATGCCCATCTTTTTTTTCCTTAAGCTAAAGCATTAAGGAGAGATTAGTCCCTTTATGAGGAGCATAGGGGGGAAGATTGGATGTTCTTAATAGCTTGTCAAAAAGAGACAGTGAAAGAAAGAGGTTTAGTATGGTATTTGTATTCTTACATACATCTGGAGGCAGGAGAGAAGGTTTGCAGAGGATGTTGCTGTGGATGTCTGGCCCGGAGGGAGCTGCTCTGTAAGCTGCAGAGTCTGTGGGGCACAAGTGAACACTGGCAGATCTCAGCCAAGTGCAACATAGGCATCTTTTCAGCTGTTATATTGAACCATTTGAGGAAACTTCTGTAAAATCAGAGATGCCATTTAGAGGTAGAGAAGTGATGAGAGGTAAAATGGATGCAGGGGTTGGTTAATTTTTGTATATATAACATCAAGATGATGTATCCCAGTGATGGTGTGGTTCCCCCTCCTGTAGCACTTTTGGTTGAGTATCCCTTTTCTCTGATTGCTCTTTTGCCTGTCACTGATCCCTTCCTGCTCTGCAAGTGGAAATATATTCTTAGAGTTGTATGAGGAGTACATGCCCAAGTGAATGTGTAAATGACAGCCTTTTTTTACGTTTTAAATCCCTCAAAACTTGACATTGAATAAAGTCCTCTAATTTCATTGTCTCACAGTTACCCCAGGGGTTTATAGTCTAACCCAGGAGTTGCCTGCCATTGCATTTGTCTGGAGTTTTAAATGCTGTGAGCAAAAGTGGTTGATGTGTGGCTCTGTTAGGCTGATCAGCAGAGAAGCAGTTAATAACGTTGACATTTAAATTGGCTTCATGTTAAGTGTCAGTTCTCACCACAGAGCTGAAGAAGAGCTATTGTTTCAGCCAGTCTGTTTGCAGATTCATGAAAATACTCTCCAGTTGCTTACATAAGGGTCAAGGTTGGAAAAATAGCTTTACAACTCCATGGACAGCAGCCATAAAGGAATTGTGTCAACTAGCACTCCTGCCTGCATGTTTTCTCTTTATGCTGTGTGAACTCTTGGTGATCTATGAAGTGATCACTGACAGTGCACTAGAAACAGTATTGTCACAGGAGAATGTTGCTATTTCTTTTTATTCCTTCTTATTCTGCAGCCTAAAATAGTTAAATTTCAGAGCACTAATGAAGTCACAAGAAGAGTTCAGAAACAAAATTTAATGCCAGTTGTAGCAGCCTCTAACGTGGGTTTATCTGAATTTTCCACTCCAGGAGGTTGCAGAAAAAATTGTCTTGCAGGAAGAGGACACAGTGAAATTTAATGTAGAATTTATTTCAAAATACTTCTACTAATGCTTAAATATTTCTTTAGTGTCAAAAAAAGCAAAGTGTACTCCATAAAAGCTTATTAACCACAAGGTTTCTATACTGTATTTATAAATTTTAGAATATTTTGGTAGCCTTCTTTCTATTATCAGTTTAATAACCATTAAAATCATAGAATTAAAAAGTAAGGATCATTTACTGTGCAGTTTTTTTCCATGAAAGCCTCAGGAAAACAGGAGGTTGAAGCTCTTAGATATATTCAAGTGGGAGTAAGATTCAAAAGCTCTAACCACTGATGCTACTGGAATGTCTGGCCTGTAGGGATTTCTTCTCCTTTAACACATTCCATCTCTTCATGGGATACAAAACTTGTCACCTGAGTTAAAAACAAATTAACTTACACTGTCAGTGAAAACACTTTAATGGTAAAGTTTTAAGCCTAAAAATTATTTCAAGTTCCTATCAGTAAGTTCTACGTTGGCAATGCTTAACTAGCAAAATGTACTTTTTAAGAATATGACTTCTGGCTCACTGCAGTACTGAAGGCACTTTCATTACAACATTAACATGACTTCATCTTTAATTGCCACTTCAAGGTTAGTTACTGATTCAAAATACAGATTAGGAAATATTTCATTTCTCTGACAAGTTTATAGTAATCTTTCATGTGCTTTAGGCAAATAATAATAAATAGGCAAACACAAATTTAGTTTTTCTCAAACTACTCGTGAGCTGTGTGCTCATGTTAAAAAAATGCAAAAGCCAAGTTTAGTGGGTGCATGATGCCAGTCTGGGCTCAGATCTTCTTACTTTGTTCCAGTCCATGCAGTAACATTTCAATTTTTCAAAAGCTGAAATGGACAAAACCAGTTAACTCTGAGCATCAAGGGTGCTTTTCTAATGGATGAATTTATGACATAGACATTGATAATATAAATCTCCCTGAGTGCCTGACAAATGTGTCTCATCTGTGAGGGAAAGGACTACTGCTGGTGATGGGGGATAGGTCTCCATGCCAAGTGATTACAAAGTCTCTTAGATCATACTTCCACCAAAGCCTCAGTTTCTGAAATGTGGAGCTCTGTCTGGAACTAAAATCAAATCAGAAGGCCATTTTGGGTAATTATCATGTGGTAATTCCCTATGAGTACACTTCCATGTGCAAACAGAGATTTAAAGGATCTCTGCATAAGTTTAGATAGGCTTTACTGAGTCATGGATTCCCAGACATATGTTTTGTTCTGAACTGCTGTTTGTTTCCAAATTATTTCAAAGAGAATTGAAAACCAGTCTCAGTTGGCTTTCTTGGTTCTCTTCTGAGCACATGGCTCCTGATTTTGTAAGAGACTATGCATTTTTGTGTTCAGTCACACCTGTCTGTTTGCATGTAAGAGTAGTGCTATAAAGTGCAATGCTTCCAGATATTTGGAAAACACTATTTCCTTGGAAACAGGTATGGTTTCCCAATGTTGGCCCAGTAACTGTAACAGCTGTACACATATTTTATGAGACTTGGACCATTTTGTTGAATGCCTTGCTTTAAAACACAGTGCAGTGTGGGTTTCTGTTTTATAGCATTGCAATTGAGAATGTCTACTCTAACAGATAGAAATAATCTGCTGATCACAACCCATAAGAGGTTTTGGACTAAAGCAGAACCTTAGTCAATAACATTGAAGAAAAATCACAATAGTGAATATCAGCCTGTGTCACACAACTCTTTTCCTGGTTTGTTGTATAGAATAAGGAAATATAGACTAGAGAATCCCTTTTGTATGTCAGCTTGAAAATATGCATCACACATAGAAATTGAAAGTAATAGAACATTGTCTTCTACCTTTCTCTGGCATGAATGGAAGAGCTAAAAAATAAATGGGTATCTGGACATGTAGATGTGAGGAGTAGCCATCCTGTCAGCACCTTGGAGACAGCTCCCTGGTAGCTCAATTTATCATGGCTGTTAGCGGTGTCTTAGAGCCGCCCAGCAAAAAGCAGCTTTTGAATTCAGGGGCACAACAGAGTAATTTGTGTCCAGTGCACACAAATATATCCATAACTGTTGCTGATTCAGGTTTTGCTAGAGAAAAAAACTTGACACTCCTATATCTTTCCCCAGAAAGCTGTTACCCATGTATATTTGGGATTTTTTCTTCTTCTTCCACTTATCAGTGCGTGGGCTGGAAGTGAAAATAACTCAACCTGTGTCAGATATGCATTGCCAGTGGGCATGGAGGCTCTCCCTTCTGCTGCTGGATCACACAAGCCTGAAGCAGGTAACAGCTCACACTTCCCATCTCGCTGCAGCTTCCCTCTGGCTCCCTCCATCTGGCACGGGGATGCAGGAGCCAGTGAAAAGCTGTGGCACTGTGTTGGGAGCTGAAGTGCCAGCACCACAAAACAGAAGTGGAGACAGAAGCTTAAGCCTCCTTAACTACCTCCTGTTTACCCTGGTTTTGGCCAGTAGCATCTCTCTATTTGGGCTCCCTAATCATGGATGTTGTGAGCAATCTTGAAGCTTTGTGCGTGTTCTGCAAAATAGTCTGGCAAACAGGCAAAGGAAAATACAGCAAAGTCATTTGTGTGCCATCTCTTAAAAAAAAAAAAAAGAAAAGGCAAGCCTACAATGTGTACATACAAAGATTCCAATTTTTTATTTCTTATTTTTTATTTACAAGAATGTTTTAGATTAAAACATATACCTGGTATAAATTAATGCAATTTTTTTAACAGCCTTTAACAGTTTAGATGTGACTTTTTCCTCTTGCAATATCCCTTTAGCAAGAAATAAGACTTCTTGAGTTGGATTTCTTGAGTTCAGCAGAGCATTCTGTGGAGTTTAAAGTACACCACTAAAGCAAGTATATCCTTGTATTACCAGTTAGGCTACTTGGATATTTAGGAATGAAATTACTTCAGCTGCAGATGTGTTTTTGCTATCTGTGCACGTTAAAAAAAAAAGAGGTGCATTTTTTTAAATGCATGGCTGAATGCACGTTTTTGAAAATATGGAAACTAGGGATTCTGTGAAACACTGTGGAAAATTTATATCAAATGCAAAAAACCCCAAATATTGTTGTCAAATATCTCTAACTTCCGTAAATTTTTCTCTTATTTTTTTATTTGATAATCACGAGGAAGATTGATGGCTGGGTGTGAACAGATACACTTCCAAATGTGGGGAAAAAAAATTCCAACTGTGACAAAACCAGTTCAATTCAAGTTTATTCTTAGACGCTTAAGTTAACGCATGAATTCAACCTCAGTACATTAATTTGCGATACTTAAAAATAGTTAATGTGTTTTGTTTTATTTGCTATTTGGCTGAGCAGATGGTAATGGTTTTGACACAATTCAGTTTTTTATTTTTCTTCTTTTCTTTTCTTGAATAAGACAAGGCTCTTTTTCCCACTTTGTCACAGCTGGTTACCAATCAATCTCAATTCACAGTACAGTGATGATAGCACATGTTGTTCAGGGGCCAAATCTGATTGGGTTGCATTTTCAGCAGTGTTTCATATAAAAAAAAATTGTGTCTGTATGGCAGTGACTGTCAGCACACTATTGTACAACTGTCATTAATCAGAACTAGCAACAATGAATGCATTCATATGTGCCAGGACTGCCAGATTTCACTCAAAATCACCCAATTTCTATTAGAATTTCCTCACCAGCAGTGTTTTCTCATGTGCCTCTTGTTTCTCTCTTTCTTTTTTCCTTGCCAGTCCTCTGCCAGCCGCTCCCTTTTCGCTTAATTAAAGGCAGACCTGCTCTATTACTTGTAGAACAGAAATTATGTAACGTGGTGCCCAAAAGTGGCTGGTTTATATCTGGCACAGACTGACTGGCTGTTTAAAAGATCTCTCCCAGCTCAGCCTGATGGCTGAAGTCTAAGCTGAACTGAAAGGTTAAGCACCTCTGAATGCTTAACAAAGAGATGTACTTAAAATCAATTAGATGTCCATAAACACGTGAAACTGATGTCTGACACCCTCTGGTTTTAGCTCAGTGTTGCATTAATTGGCTAGGAGTCAGCAATATTTGGGCAATGTGTCACAAGTTGTTTCTTGACACTGCACGTATTTTGAAGACATGGCCTTCTTCATGTACTGGCAATGTTAAGGAGCAATTTAACCACTGCACCCTGGTTTTCTGCCATTCCATCATCAATCCAGGAGCCTGGTTAACACTCTATGTGATTGGTAATTTCAGAGTGGACCCTGATCCTCATTCCAAGTGTTCAGAAACACTAATCCAGATGAGAGTGGACTTCCACAGAAAGTGAGGTGAAAACATCTTGCTATGGGGATTTGAGGCTCTAGAACAGAGAGGAAACAAGGCACTGTTCAGGGCTGAGCAGGTGGATGCTTGACAAATTCAAAAGACCTTCAGTCTCCATACCTTGTTATTTTGTTTGTGCTGCTGTGGGTCAGGCTAAAAGCCAGTTTCCCTCCTTTCTCCTTCCTGTCTGCTTCATCTGCCAAAGCTCTTCACTGAACTGTGGTGACTTCTGGGGACAGTGCTGGTGGAACAGATGACTGACGGGCAGCATATCAGTGCTGCAGGATAGCAGATGGTTCTAACACCCCACGGGTCCATCCACGTATGGATCTAATTGCTAGATGGCACGTTCTGTCAGGGTGGTCCAAAAGTATGGGAGAGATGAACCTGTCCTTGAAGCAATTGTCAACTGGACCGTGACAGCGACATGTTTACGCCACCCTCCGTTTGGTGGCCCAAGTGGGAGCTGGTGGCTGTACCCACCACCCTGCGTCCTGGCATGCCATGCAGCTGGCTCCTCCGCCCAGCAGCCTTGGCACAGTGTGCATGATTGGCAGGTGCAGGGATAAAGGCTGCCGGAGCCTCGGAGGCAGCTGGCTGGCATGCCGGCACCAGCACATCCGTGACAGGAAGCAGAGTGAGTCAGCTGCAGCCCACAGCACGCTGCAGCTCCCTGTCCCAGCCTGCCTGCACACCAGTTCAGGCAGCCCCTCTCTGATACAGCCCTGCTGCCTGCCTGTTTTGCTCTCGGCAGCATTAAGTAAAACACGGGGATGTTATCTGTTGTATGAAAAGAAAACTCCATCAATTTCATAGATGGCTAATTGTTGCCCAGCTTTATAGCCCTGATTCTGATATCCAATTCATACTTATATTACAACTGATCTTAGTTTCCTCATCATGCAGGAGCTGAATATAAATTTGTATTTTCAGCCTCCTAGAGCTGGCCTCATGTCAAGAAAATGAGCATTTGCTCTTGTCTGCAACTCTGCAATCACCAAAGACAAATAACTGCTCCATCGTTGTAGGATAATGTTGTCATATTCTTGAGATTTTTAAGGGGGACAATTTGCCCTTTCTGTCTTATGAAAACAGTGATTTTTATTTGCCATTGACTAATGCAGCACAGCATGCAAAATGACATAATTTGTGAGCAGTCTAGAGGAAATGTTCTTTAGCTGCATGTGGCTGTTGAATGTAGTTGTAATAGATGTGTAGCTCTCCAGAAGGTGCATATTAAGTTCTCTGACATCATAACTACCTGTCCCCTCACCACTACCAATGGCACTATGCTGGCAAAAAAAAATATCCCTATAAGTCTCTAAAGTTTGCCATGACATCTATTTACTTATTCTTCCCCTTGGCATATGTCCTATTAATCATTTAAATCTGAGGTACTGCATATGCATACAATTAAATGTAACACCCATGGAAATAGCTATTATATATGCTTATGTTAACTCTAACAGAATCGTTAGCCTCAAATTCATCTTTAATAAATTATTTCTTGCTAACTGATAGAATGGACCTACTGAATATAGAAAGAAGTTGTATTGTGGTGAGTGTGAAAAGATTTATTGACTGCTCTTTGTTCTTGGAATTGCTAGGAATGCTCTAATTGATGTTGTGAGCTTTAGTTAGACCTAATAGAAATTTAAATATTTCACCATATGGGATCTTTGAGTTAAGATGCTTTGGAATCTGTTAGCGCATGGTTTTCTCTCTACAAACCTATACTAAAGGAACCAATAGCAATGTATGTTATGTGCACAAAAAAAGTTATGTTTCACATTCCCAAAGGATCTAAAAATGCTCATAGAGCCTGACAACATTTATCTGAGTTGTTGCATTGCGTCCTTATTCATCCAAGCATTTAAGGATGCTCTTCTATATGATTTCTGAGTGTTTTCTGTACAAGTCTGTAAGGCCTTTCCTGCATAACAAAAAGAAAGTAAATGAGTCCTTCTAAAATTATGTCATGACTATGTATACAGTGGGAAATAGTATTGACACCTCCTGAAGTCTAGATCTGTCTTCAGTTTTGTGTTCCTATTTCACTGACACATGTGAATCTCAAGGCAAGTCTAGATTCAAGGCGACTTAATGTATCATATCAAGAAGAGATGTTGTTGAAAATAATTTAACAAAATAATATTTGAAGGCTAAAGTATCTATGCTGATAACCAGGGTTTTCCTGATTTGGCAACCAAAGATACTTTATACAACATGAAGTCTCCTGCTGACTTTAATGAGCATTGGATCATCAGTTAAGCATGACTTCTGCAGATAATAACAACAATTTAGCTGAAAATATTTTTCTGGGTATACTCAGTCTAAATGCCTTGAGAATAAATGTTCACTACATACTGGAGTATGTTGCATTAAGTAAGTTTTATACATCTTCATGTATAAAACTTAAAGTTTTAGAGTTTTTTCAACAGTAGAAACAAAGAAATAGACAAAGCACAATTTAATTGTTTCTAATTTATTTTAAGAAAGAGAAAATGTCATTGTCCACCCTTATTGAATTGTATTGTTGTATTTCTGTGAAACTGATAAATCTACTTTAATGTGCCTCTTCAATAATTGTCACCTTCCAGAGCTTGAATACATTTTTCTTTGTTTGCAATTGGGGTAGTGTGAGATTCAACCAAAATGCTCACCATTCCCTAGGGGATTGCTGCTGTAGGGGAAAACTCTATATGAAAGGAAATTTCCAAATCAGCAAAAGTTAAAACATGTAGCTCACACAGTTAAAGGCATGATAAACCTTAGCTGTCATGTATTGATAACGGATGTCTGATACCTTAATTTTATCTTATTGCTCTAGATCAAGGACAAAGTGAATGCTATTATTAATAAAGCCCTAATACTGAACATAGCAATACTAATTTTATGTAAAGTTTCTAACTAATGCAGAGTGCAATAAAAATGTCACAGAGATTAATGCTTCATGGAATTATCTAATGCTGGATAATAATTTATCTTCCCAAGTTGGCTCCAAGATAGATTCAGACTGGCATTTTCCAGGTGATAGTTTCTGTCCATTTCTGCTGCCCACAAAAAGAGTTTTCACTCTTTTGCTGTGACACAGGTATGACATCAAGGACGACTACACCCTGCGCATCAAGAAAGCCATGAGCACCGATGAAGGAACCTACACCTGCATCGCCGAGAACCGCGTTGGCAAAGTGGAAGCCTCTGCTACACTCACCGTGCGAGGTGAGTGCTCCCACAGGGGCAGGGTCTGTGTCCTGCAGGGATAATTGCTTTCTGATGAGATGGGCCACATCCTTCCCTGCCCTTGTTTGGGTTCCACACACCCTTTGCTGCTGCACTGGTTTACAGCGCAGGTGAAATCCTGGTCCTGTTGATATCTCATGCTAAATTTTAATTGATTTCAGTGGGATAGATCCCCCTGCAGTTAAAGTCCTGTCCCAGTATGTTTTTATTGAAGAGCAGATGCATATATGCATAAACAAGCACTACATAACCATGGGCATAGACATGAATGTGTGAGCCATCAGCTCAAGCTATTAGTCACGTTTCTTTCTCTAAGAAGTGTAATGAGTAGAATAACTATATTTATTAATGACAAACATAATACAGATAATATTATTATGGGATTAGCTCTGCCATAATTAAGCTCTCTACCACTACCCTTTATCCAAAAAATAAACCGTAGCCAAAGGAAAGAGAAAATCCTAATTAAATTGTGTAAGTATTACAAGGTAAAGACTAATTATTCTCTCCTAAAATATTTGTGGTCTCTAGTATCCACTCACTGTTTATGTGCTGCTCTTTGATTTGGTAAGGAGGTGGAATATTTTAAGGCTGGTGGAATAATGAGCGCCCAAAATATCTTTCGTAACAGTACATATACACATGCTAAAGATTATGGGGAGAGAAAAAGTTTGTAAGCTAATATTTCTATTTGAGTAAATAGAATTTAATAGTTATTACTTCATTCCAAAAGATAAGCAGCAATTTGGCACAATGGATATCAGGCAGACGCTATTTCACAGTTTAGTGGTGCATGCTGACGGTTTTCAGTAGAGCTGTGAAAGGTTAATAAAAACATTTTTAGCTTTATCTGTCCTCCTCTTTTCATACACATTAAATCAAATGTTCAAAGTCTCAATGGATTGCTTTATTAGAACTGGGGTCAACTGACCCAAGAGGCCAGCTTCCATTTCCATCCATTTAATGCATGGACACAGTTCAGTTTAATTTGCTGAATTCAAAGGAAAAAAAAAAAAAGCCACTGAGTGGCTTTGTAGGGTAGTATGTAACAAAGAAAAGAGAGCATTGTGATAATCTGTTGAAATATTACCTCAGTGTTCACTTTAGACTGTAAGTGACAATATGGCTCATCCCATTTTGAGTTGAAGAAATAAGTGTGTAAGAGATTGTTCTTCCCTTTTGTAATATGGGAAAATTAGTCACCACAGCCAACTCCCAGAAATAGTCTCATTCTGTTCCTTTGTCACAGGCGGTATCACAGTGTCCAGTAATTCTGGTA